>NW_026843647.1:3237278-3548318 GCF_030254825.1 Meriones unguiculatus
AACAATCTAAATATGGTTAGGAAACTGCAAGTATAAGCATTTGGGCAGAGAGGAGACTTATCCTGCAGAAAGACTCCTGGAATTATTTCTGAATTTCTCCTTCAGTGGCAGGCTACAGAAGGTGTCAACTTCCCTCTTGGACCCTCTGGTTCCACCTATTTAATCCCCCATACACTTTGTCCTACTGGAGAAATTTTACAGATTCCTAGAAACTGTATATGAACCTTCAGAAGCACACATTGTGGATCCCAAGACTTTTGGGAGAGGATACTGAAGTCATCTCCTGCATTTCAATGAACACCACTTGTTGCTGCCATTAATTTGGATCTCTGATCATTAGACACTGCTTTCCAGAACACACAATTTCCGGTACTGCCAAATGTGCCTGTCCTTCCTAAGGGTGCGGCTTTGCCCTAGATGGAGGAGAACAGTAACAGCTGAGCAATTCTACCCCTGCCTTATTTTTGCATCTCGTGTTTTACATGCACCATGATTTTAACTTCTTCCTTGCAGTCCCCATCTACAGTACCTGGGTGTACAATAGATCCTGTAGAAGTTATTCTGCTTCTTCCAGAGATCCTCTTTAGCATCCCTGAATACACAGGTCCATAAACTGCTGTATTTCCTTTGTGACATAGAACCCTTGTGTGTAGGGTCAGAGGTTTATATGCAGCCAGATGCAAAGCTGTGCTGCTGCATGCAGTGGTGTGTATCAAATCTGAAATCCTCAGTTGAGATTTTCCTACCTGCCTAGTACCTCATGGCTGCGTGATGGGAGACAGCTCGTATTGTTGCATGAGGGGCCTAAGCCTGACAGGCCCCTCTGTTGGTTTCCTGATGGCAAGAGGTTAGCCTGTTTGTCCCTCTCAGAGCAGTAATCCCTAGACCTGTGCTTTCCCTTGCCACAGCTGCCATGAAACCCCGGGAACCTTTGAATTCCCTTGGAGCCAAAATCTGCTTGTTCCCTTCTGTGAGTAAAGGCACAACTTGCCTCTGTGTTAACACACCTCCTATTTTGCATTCTAGAGATTTTAACCTCACAGTACTTTTGGTAAATTCCTGGATTCACCCAAAATAGCACAACGGTTTTTTTTTTTTTTTTTTTTTTTTTTGAGAACTGGGAACTCTAGCTGTAGCTTGTCCTGTGAGGTCGGCATGATGTTCCTGAGAGTCAATAGCAGTTGTCTCTCTTAATCAATCTTCTTTTGGGGCTGCTCCTCCTTTTCATGCTCTAAATGCTCTCCTACATGTGGTATTTTCAGTATCATGCGCCAAGAATGACATCAGTGCTTATCTGGTGTCAGTCCGGTACTACCCTCTTTAGAGCTGAATCCAATCTCTGTATGAAGTTGGTGAACAGTCTTCTCCAGGGCCTTGAATTACCTTAGTGAATGAGGCTGTTGTTTTGCACAGGCTCCTAAACAGATCCCTGCACCCTTAACACTGCAACATGACATTATTCAGTGATTTCATCATCAGAACAAATGAGGGACCACCTGGGAATGAGAAAAACAACTGTTATTATTTGAATTGAAGCCAGGTGCAGATAGCTCTTGAAGGGCGGGGTGAACTGTTCTGAGGAACAACCAGCTGTAAAGTGTAGAGCAAAAGTGATCTGATTTTCATGCATAAAAATCCTGTTTTGTATGTTCAGGGTCATGTCCTGTCTTTTTAGGTGCGACCCTATCTCAACAGCAATAAAACCTTTTGCTATTGCATTGAATTGTGGTCTGTGAGTTTTCCTGTGAAGGGCGAGATCCTGAGCTCCTGAGAAGTGAGACTCTAGGTCTTCCATTTTGGTGCGTTGCCCAGAAAACAGTGTGCCCTTCCTTAACACTCAGCTGGCTGGGCTCAGAAGTGAGCTCAGAACAGGTTAGTCTGATTTTTGGTATACCACTGTTTCTCTTTAGTCACCTATCTAGACATTTTTGGTCATCTGCTCATTCCCTGCGAAAGACAAACTTGTCAGAATATCGGTTGCCTGGGAACTGGAGGACCTTCCAGATTCCATTTGGGAGGCTAGTTCCGGGATGGTTTTCCTCCCATCTGTTTCTCTTCAGAGACAGCCGCCATGAGGCAGCCTCTCAATCTGAATTCTGTAGTACCACCCGTAAGGGTGTCCTTGTGTAACTGCCTTTCTTGTTTTCTTTGTCTCTATCATTGTTGCTTCTTTGACTTTCTTGATGGACGACTTTATTATGGGACAGGCGGTGACTATCATTTCTTGGAGGTGAGATAAAAGGCACATATTTGTTTGAATCTGTCCTATTCACCAGCCCACTTGGGATGATTGCCAGAAACGCTTGCAGGCCCTCTTAACTACTGAGGAACGAGACGGGTCCTCCTTGGGAAGAGAAAGACTGTGCCTGGAATGGACAGGAGGCCTTCTATCCTCCCTAATGAGATTGATGATGGCTTTCCCCTCACCCACTGAACGGGAATTACAACACATCTGGAGGTAGGGAATGACTGGAGGTCTACCGTCAGACTCTAATTGCGGGTTTCCATGGGGCTGCTTGAAATCCCACTGATTTGATGAAGGTAAGAGAGATGGTTCAGGGGCTGCATGAATCTCCTGCAGCCTTTCTGGAATGGCTGATAGAGGCATACTGTCAGTTTATGCCCTATGACCCTATCATAGATGAGCATAAACCAATGGTGACTATTACCTTTATAGACCAGTCAGCCAGAGATATTTGTAGAAAACTCCAGAAAATAGAGGGTTTACAGGACAAGTTCTTTAAGGATTTAGTGCAGGTAGCAGAAAAGGTTTTCTACAGCTGGGAGATGGAAGAAGAGAAAGAGGAAAGAAAGCAGAAAGAGCAGGAAGCAAGAGAAAGAGAAAGGATAAGAGGCAAGACAGAAAGTTGACTAAGATCCTGGCCACCGCAGTGCAGTCATAATGATAGGGAGAGAGATCCTGGAAATCAGAGGGCCCTCTGTCTAAGGATCAGTGTGCCTATTGCAAGGAGAAAGGACACTGGATCAAGAATTGTCCCAAAAGGAAGATGAAACCCTTCTTTGGGACCTGGCACACCTCCGGGCCACCAATCCACAGGTAACTCTTCTCCAATATGTGGATGACATTCTATTAGCTGCAAATTGTAAAGAAACCTGTTTTGAGGCCACCGACCAGCTGTTGCAAGAGATGGGTAAGCTCAGCTACAGAGAAAAAGACCCATCTCTGCAGGAAACAGGTCAGTTATCTGGGATATATATTAAAAGAGGGAAAGAGATGGCCGTCGGAGGCTAGAAAAAAGACTGTATTTCATATTCCCCCTCTACAGACTACTGAACAACTGAGGGAAATTTTAGGTACAGCGGGGTTTTGCCGGCTGTGGATCCCGGGATTTGCCAACATGGCAGCCCTTCTGCATGCCCTTACAAAGGGCAGTGACTCTTTCATCTGGGGAAAGGATGAACAAGCTGCATTTGGTAATAACAAACAAGCCTTAATATTGGCCCCAGCATTGGGACTCCCTGATGTAACCAAACCCTTCCATCTCTATGTGTGTGAGAATCAGGGAATGGCCAATGGGGTGCTAACACAGAAAATTGGACCCTGGAAGAGACCAGTAGCCTATCTATCCAAAACACTTGATTGAGTAGTGGCAAGATGGCCAACCTGCCTGTAAATAATAGCAGCAGTGGCGGCACTAGTAAAACATGCAGACAAACTGACTCTGGGACAGGACCTCATCATCTGTGCTCCTCATGCCCTTGAGAGTGTCTTAAGGCAGCCACCTGATTTCTGGCTCATGAATGCCAGCAAGACACATTACCAGGCCTTGCTCTTGAATAATGATAGAGTCACCTTTGCCCCGGCTACAGGGCTAAACCCTGCCACCTTATTGCCAGATCCAGAAATCCAGCCCCTGGAGCATGATTGCTTACAGGTTCTAGCAGAGGAACAGGGATGGCTAAAGGCCTTGAAAGATCAACCTCTTCCTGATGCTGAGGTGACACACTATAAGGATGGGAGCAGTTTTTTGTAGAACGGGAAGAGAAAGGCAGAGGCAGTGGTGGTAGATGGACATCAGGTAATATGGGCCCAGGCGTTGCCGGAGGGCACATCTGTTCAGCGAGCTGAATTGATTGCTTTAATCCAGGCATTAACACTGGAAAAGGGTAAAAAGATAAACATCTACACTGATAGTTGGTTCGCCTTACCAACAGCCCATGTACATGGGGCCATCTATCAGCAGAGATTTCTGCTAACATCAGCTGGTAGAGATAAAAAATAAAAATGAGATTCTGACTTTGCTCAATGCCTTGTTGCTGCTGAAAAAGGTAAGCATTATTCATTGTCTGGGACAGCAGAAGGGGATTTCTGAGGCAGGAAAGGGGAATAACATGGCCGATCAGGAGGCTAAAGCAGCTGCTAGAGGAAACTGTCCTAGTGGTACTAACTGCTGAACTGCCCAGAGAAGAATGACTAAACTACTCAGAAAGTGACTTAAAGTTAATATGGTAAAACACAGGGGATATTTGACACCTATGTGGGGGCATGGATTGACTCTAAAGGTAAGATCATTCTACCACAGGAAGACGCTGAGAGATTAATTACTCAGATGCATAAGTGGACTCACTTGCGGGCAAAGAATTTAGCTGAAATTGCCTACCCATCCCAGTACTGAATACTAAACCTCACCACCCTGACTGAGACAGTGACTAGGGCATGTGAACCTTGCCAGTAGGTAAACATAGGTAAGAGTTTCCAGAGCTGCTTCCAGGGAAGCAGCTGAGAGGAACTGTGGCAGCCTTTTTGGAGTATATGGCAAATTTGGAGTTAATGGCATCTGGACAGTGGAATCTGGCCTCTTGGCTTTGGCTATTTTCCAAAGTCCAGTTTCTTATAAACTGACCTTGGTGGTCCTACAGCAAACAGCTCTGACCCTGCGAAACTGTGTGCAACCATAGTAACCAGACAGCAGGCGCTGTGTAACCTTGAGTGAGCTCTCCTATGTTTTGACCATGTAAAGCTCCTACAGGAGAAACTGCTTGTACTTTTTGGCCTACTTAAGTGTTAACCTGACGTCCATTAAACTGACACTTGGATCAGCATGTAGACTCAGTGTCCTTCTCTGTGTCACCCTGTCTCTCTCTCTCTTTCCCAGCCCTCTCTCAGGTGGTATTCAGGTGTCACTGCTGGCCAGTGACAAGGAACTAGACCTGGAATGCATTGGGAAGTGGATTTCACTGAAAGTAGACCATCTAGAGATGGCAATAAATATCTCCTGGTTTTTGTGTACACTTTCTCAGGATGGGTGGAAGCTTTTCCCACAAAGAAAGAAACCTCCCTGGTCATGGCCAAAAAGATTCTGGAAGACATTTTTCCTCGGTTTGGTATTCCAAAGGTAATTGGGTCAAACAATGGGCCAACCTTTGTTGTTCAGGTAAACCAGGAGGTGGTCAGGTTTCTGGGACTTGATTAGAAGTTACATTGTGCTTATAGACTTCAAAGTTCAGGACAGGTAGAGAGAATGAATAGAACTCTCAAAGAGACTCTCACTAAATTGACCATGAAGACTGATGGTGACTGGGCAGTGATCCTTCCCTTGGCCCTCTTTAGAGTCAGAAGTACTCCCTCCATACTAGGTTTAACTCCCTTTGAACTACTATATGGGGTTCCTGCTACCCTGACTCTTCTTGGGGACCCCATTGACATAATTAGTGGTAACTCTGACTTGTTGTCCAGGTGAAAAGGACTGCAACTTATTCAGAAAGAGATTTGGAGCAAGGTTGGTAGTGCATATGCGCCCAGGTCCTTGGAGGTCCCCCATTAGTTCTAGGTTGGAGAGATGTTGTACTTGTTATGACACCGCAGCCAGAATTTGGAACCTCATTGGAAGGTTCCTTATTGTGTCCTGCTCAACACCCCAACAGCCGTCAAAGTAGAGAGCATTGCAGCTTGGATCCATGGGTCATATGTCAAGCCTGCTCTTCATAAACCTTCTGACACCTGGAAAGTCCAAGCCTCCAGCAACCTGTTAAAACTGAAACTCATCAGGGACAATGAACTCTTTGACCAGTAAAGTGGACAGACAATGGTACCTCTGGGTGGTGCTGTTTTTACTCAATTGGAGTTTTGGTGATCCTCACCAGGCTCACAAGGCCCTGGAAACAATGTATGGTAAACCCTGTGATTGCAAGGGTGGTGTGATGAATGGCAGAGCCTTACTTATTGGTAAGATTTGGAGCCCCAACAAGGCCTATGCTCAAGTTGAGTTTGGCGATACATGGGCATATAGAGCCCTACAACCTTCAGGGAGTACCCCAAGTTTAGAATGGCATTGTGTAACTAAGCCTAAGATGATTCCTTATGTAAATGGGTGCCCCGTGCCTTGCCCTTGTGATACCTATCAACAGGTTGTGCATAGCAGTTGCTATAGGGTTGTGCAACAATGTACTGGAAAAGATAACATCACCTATTTCACTGCCATATTGAACCAAGTCAGGGAGGAGATGAGGATAGACGATTGTTTCCACAGTATGCCAACAGGAGTCCATGGATCTTAATTACTCCAAGCCCCTTGTTCTGGGATGGTAGGAAAGCCTGTACGCTGAAGAAAGGTACCTCCCATTCACCTCTCAGATGGAGGAGGGGTGCAGGATCAGGCCAGACAAGAACAGGTTAAACAATGCATTGAAGGGTTAATAGAAAAAAGAATACTCGTCCCTCAATTACCACCCTCTGGTTCTTCCTGATAGTAGAGGAAACTTTATTTTAGACCCCCAGACTGTAGATGTTATTACTGCCACTCATAGCCTCCTAAATGACACCAACCCTTCGCTTGCAAGTGACTTCTGGCTCCGCCTCTGACAAGGGCAGCCTGTTCCTCTGGAGCTCCCCCCCAACGCCACTTATTCCACTGCTGAGGGGTCCTGACACTCAGCACCCTCTCTGAGAGTGCAGCCTCTCTTCAAGCAAAATGTTACTTGTTTGACAAAACCCTACAAAAATGATAGCTCAGCTCTACCTGTAGGGGATGCTACCTTTGCCATTTGTGATTCAGCAATTGACATCTCCACAGCTCTCTGCCCTGACAATAACACTGTTTTCTTATGCAGGAATAATAAAGCCTATACTTTCTTGCCCACAGATTGGACTGGGACCTGTGTACAGGCAACTCCCTGATCTTAGCATCATTCCAGGGGATGAGCCAGTCCTAGTCACCACCTTTGACTTAATGGCTGGAAGAATGAAGAAAGCCATTCAGTTCACTCCTCTGTTAGTGGGAACTGGGCTGAGTGCTTCCATAGGCGCTGGGTCAGCTGGCTTGGGTGTTTTATTATATAAATATAACAAACTGTCCCAACAGTTAATTAATGATGTACAATTGCTTTCGAGCACCATCAATGACCTCCAAGACCAGCTCAATTCCTTAGCAGAAGTAGTTCTCCAGACCCAGAGGGGATTAGACCTCCTTACGGTTGAAAAAGGAGGAATCTGCTTAGCCCCACAGGAGAAATGCCGTTTTTTACACTAATAAATAAGGCATTGTTAAAGGAAAGATTAAAAAAAAGATCTTGAAAACAGAAGATGAGAATTAATAGAATATCCTTTTTGGAATGGGTTTAATGGTATGCTCCCCTATGTGCTTCTCTTACTGGGACCTTTTGCTACCCTTTTGCTCCTTGTCACAATATTACCCTGTATTGTTAACCAATTACTGGCCTTTGTCAGGGAATGTGTAAGTGTGGTTCAGGTCCTGATGCTCCAGAGGCAGTATCGATCTCTCTCTGAGATTGATCCACAATTTTAGGGTTAAAATTGGAGCACAAAGAAAAGGGGGATGAGAGCTCACCCGAGAATGAAAACAACTGTAAAAGAAAAACAGCTGTGACCATTCCCATTCTTGAATTAAAGCCAGAGGCACATAGGTCTCAAATGGCAGGATGAACTGCTCTGAGATAGCCTTGAATTGAAGCCAAAGGCAGGTAGCTCTTGAAGGGCAGGGTGAGTTGTTTTGAGAAAACTCACAAATGGCCAAAAACTGCAAACAACTAGGCGTAAACTATCTTCATGCTATTCTTGCTGACCAATCAATGTATAGAGCAAAAGTGGCCAGATTTTTAAGTATAAAAACCCTGTGCTTTGCATGCTTGGGGCCATCTCCTGCCTTTTGAGGGGTGACCCTATCGCGATTGAAATAAAAAAAATGCTCTTGCTTTTGCATTGAGTTGTGGTCTGTGGGAATTCCTGAGAAGAGTGCGATCTTGAACTCCTGAGCTGTAAGACCCCAGGTCTTTTACAGGATAAATATAAAAGAAGGAAGTAGGTAAAATAACAGTAAATTTTTTAAAGAGTTTTAAGCAATCATACTGTGAATTATCTACATAAATCCCTATAATACATGTAAGTACATGCATGAATATAAACATGTAGCAACCTAAATGCTTTTAATAATGCACATAGATAAGTATAGTTCACCACTGACCAAGGAAGCTTTTCCTTGAACCACAATCATGACTGAAAACCACAACCAATCACAAGGCAGAATTCTGGAGAACAGTCACATCTGATACATCTACAAAACAATTCCCAGATCTAAGACTCAGTGATCATGCATAACAGGAGGTAAATATATATATATATGGCAGAGGATCAGAGTATGGTCTGGTAATGTGTCTCCTAATAATACCAGAAGCTACACCCATAAGATGGACCAATATAAAAAAAAATAAAGAAAAAAGGCTTACCAATATACCTGTATAAAAACGAACTAAAAATTGAAAATGCTAATAGACATGCAAAAGTGGTCTAGGAAGAAACCATTGTCCTTAATCCTACACAAAAATCTGCAGGGAACTAATAAATGCTGAGAGTATGAGAAAAAAAATCTTTCCAGGAAAGAGCATAAAATCATTTAGTTATCCAATACCAAGCAATCAACCCTGAAAACATGCATGGAAGTAACATTATTAAACTGAGCAACTTATATTAAGAGCATAATACAAATTTGAAAAAAGAAGATGAATTTGAAAGAGAAATAGGAGAGGTCTGTGGGAAGGTTTGGAGGGAAGAAAAGAGAAGGCACAAAATGATGTAATTACTAAATAACCTTAAAAATGAATTAAATATAAGCTCTTTAGGTCATGATTTTAAAATGTATCACTATTGAGTAGTATGCAAACATAAAACTTGCAGGTAGATAGATGGAACTAGAAAAAAAAAATCATGTTATATGAGGTAATCCAAACACAGAAAGACAAATTCCACATATTCTCTCTTCTAAGTTTCCCAGCTTTAAACGGAATATGTGTGTACTCATATGTGAGTCTATATCCGGCAGTAATTAAAAAACCAAGAATGAAATAGTGACCATTTCCAAGGTGAGAATGGAAGTGTGTGGGGGCAGAAGGAAGTGGAAAGGTATAGAGATTTGAAAGAGGAAATGGGAAAAACTTGAAGGGGGTATAATAATTTCAGAGGTAAGACAGAAAGAAATACAAAAGGGAAGATGGTAAGGTAAGGATGTCTGAAAAAGTAATATGGAATAATATTAGTAACTATCTAAGATATGTATAATCCATGTAAGCTATTGTATAAAACTAAAATTTAGTTTAAATGAAATTTTGCCATCTGTGATGACAATTGTCCCTCCATCTAACAAAAACTCCAACACCAGGCATGAGAAGTCAACTTTTGAGTTACTGGGAAGGGTTTTCTAAGAGAATCCTCAAGAATCATATGCTACTACCTATCTGAACTGAAAACTACAGTCCATTTTCAGCCTGAAAAGATGCTGTTTGTTCGGTCTGAAATACCTGAAAATAACAGGATGCAGAATGAGGAACTAGGAAAATGAAGAGGTGCTGTGCTAACTCTTGAACTTTGAATTTACGCCAACTGCCAGCTTCTTGGAATATAAACTTATAGTTGTCCTCAAGCGCCTGCTTTTTCAACAGTACATAACACATTGAAGACATGGCATGTATGCTTGTGGGTGCTCGCGTTCCACTTAACATCCAGCACAGTCCTGTCCAAAAGCTCCAATACCCCATCCACCCTCTTAGGAGCTGTCCAGGCTTTAAATCAATCTTAAATCTATCTACCGCATTTCAGCTCCACTTCCAGCCACTCACATTGTATTATAGGTGTCTCATAGACAAAAAAAAAAAAAAAAAATTATCTGTTTTATCTTGTACGATTGTGAACATCCTTACTGAATTCATGATGAAATGTCCCAGACACGGAAATTCTTAAAGCCAAGCACTCCATAGCCAGGGAACTACAAATAATCCCAGAGTGCATTGTGCCTGCTGGGAGCCTCAGTGAGAACTGTCTCAGAGCAAGGACTTCTGGGATTGTTTGTAGTAACATAGCCAGGTCTCACTATATCGTCGCTTTGCCGAGTTGCAGACGCAAAAATACAATTCCCAGAATGCTGTATTTATCGCATTACACCCTCACAAGCTATCCTCCTCCTCCCTACTTAGCCTAGAGCTCTGTCAGGACCCAGAAGTATCCCCCGGAAGCGCTTTCCCCGTCGTCACAAAGCGCACAGTGTTTTCCCTGGTCCCTGGTGTTCTGTCAATGTCTCTGCCCTGTGCCCCTCACAGTCTTCAGGTTCAGGAGCCTTTCGGAGCCAATTTGTGATGCCATCGCCCCGCCCCCTGGTACCGGAAGTAAACACACAGGGCTGCTGTACTTGTGTGCAGGAAAAATGAGCGCTTTGAATTCTCCTGATCAGAGGAAGTCCAGCTGGTCCCTGGTCCCTGGAGAAGGGATCCTGAGGTCCCTCCCCCTTTTTAAAATTAATTTTGAGTCGCCCAGTCAAAGGAGGACTAGTCTTGGGAAGGCAGAAACGCGCTCACAGGGAAAATAAATGTCTTTTAAATATTAAAAAATAACTGGAGGCAGGAGAGATGGCTCAGAGGTTAACAACGCTGGCTGCTCTTCTAGAGTTCCTGAGTTCAATTCCCAGCAACCACATGGTGGCTCACAGCCAGCTGTAATGGGATCTGGTGCCCTCTTCTGGTGCACAAGCAGAATGAATGAATGGATGAATGAATACATGGATGGATGAATCTTAAAAAAAAAAAAAGCCGACCTTTGTCATCGCAACAGCCATCAGACACAGAAAATCCCTCTCTTATCAAGGTGCCAGGTTCCATCCCAGGGACCACACGGTGGCGCTCCAACCATCTGTCAAGGAATCTGGTGCCCTCTGGTGGAGCACACGTGTCACTTAATAACTAGCTTTATATAGATGATGTTTTCATTTAATACTATGTATTTATTTCAATTTAATAAGAACAGACAAGGGCGTGTCTTGAGAGCAGGCTTCCCAGAGTCCTGTGGAGTCGGTACGCAGGAGGTCTCTGTGCTAGATCAAAGCAGGGCCTGGGGCCCCCCACCTGTGTCCATCCTCCAGTGCTCTCCCCAACCTGATGGTAAGATTCTGTTGCTGAGGACAACACCTTCACAAGTCATTGGACACAGCGAATCCCAGCTGGCCCCTACCGAGAACCTTCACCCTTATAGACTGCTGTTTGCGATACAGGAACATACGCTGCATGCCACCAGAAGAGAAAAGTACACACCAACCCAGCCATACACCCTTCACTCTCCAACAGTGACCTGCCTACAAGATTTTCTGGTGCACTTGTGGTATAAAGGTCACAGAAGAGACCAACTAATATCTAGTTGGGTTTCAGGAGGCCCACTCCATGAGAAGGAACCTTGATCCAATACTGCTTGATTGGCCAGGAACCTGAGTCTACAGAGGCCAAGGACATAAGAGAAATCTAAATGCTACAGTTGTGCTAAAGGAGCACAGCCATACTCACAGATTAGTGCCTTGCTAGGCCATCATTGGAAATTTCTCCTGCAGGAGATGGGAATAAATACAGAGACCCACATCCAGTTGATATGCAAACAGTGAGAAGCCTTGGACCATTCCACCCTAAATGAGATGTCTGCAAGAAACCCTAAGCCCCTAAGGGCTCAAGAAACTCTGTGTGCAGAGTGTAAGCGCCAGAGTGGATGAAGGACACAAGGGTAACAAGGCCTTGTAAACACAGCAGGACCAACACACATATGAATGCACCCTGACCCACAAGCTATCTTTTCTTTCACTTTCCCCTGTTGGGGTTGCCTCAACAGGCAAAGAGTATGTGTTCGGTCCTGATGCCACTTGATATGCTGGGGTGGGTGGGTATGCACAGGAGAGGCAGAGTGATCCTCTTTTCTGAAGAGCCAGGTGAGGGATGATAGTGGAAAAAAAGGGAGGGTATGACTGGAAGGAGAAGAATGGGAGGGCTAAGACAGGGATGTAAAATGAATAAATAAAAATTTAAAAAATAAAAATAAGAAATAAGGGGGCAGGAGAGATAGCACAGAGTTTAAGATCACAGGCTGCTCTTCCAGAGTTTCTGAGCTCAATTCCCAGCACCCACATGGTCATATCAATCTATAGTGAGACCTGGTGCCCTCCTCTGGCATGCAGACAGAATAGTGTACAAATAATAAAAAAATCTTCCATAATAAAGAGAACTACACTATGAATCATAAATAAAGTGTCCATCCCTCCAAAAAGAACACTCATTCCCTATTTAATAATAATAATAACAATAATAATAACAATGATAATAAATGAAAGTCTTATTTTTCTCCAAGGGACTCTCATTGAGGCAACAAACCAGACTAATGTGTAGGTTCCATGAGAAGCAATAGATGGCAAAAGAAAAACTCAAGGGTATACTTGTGGGTTGTCAATGCTGCCTCTTCAGGCACCAGGTATCCACCTGGTACACAGGCACACCTATCCATGCAGGCAAAACAGTCATATGTGTAAAAATAAACAAATAGATGGGATTTACACTTCTTAGAAGAAGGGAAAAAAGCACAAGGGTCCATTAGTAAGTAAAGCTAGTTTATTGCACACACAGCCCCAGCTTAAATTTATGTATTCCCAGTTTAAATGTGTCCAGTTTAAATTCCCTGCTCAGCCAGGGCCCAGCCAGTCCCTGCTCACTGCAGAAGGAATCCTGGGGTCCCTGCCCCCCTTTCTTTTAGTGATTGCAAACTCTCCCAGTCAAAACAGAGCTGGTCCCAGGAAGGCAGACAGAGATTATAAATCATTCTTAAAGGCTGTAACAAGAAGCCAGGTGTGGTGTCGCATGCCTGTGGCTGTCAGTGGGGCAAGCAGAGGCTGGTGTGAGTTCCAGGCCATCTGGGTTTGCAAAACGAGTTCAGGACATGCAAGGCCACAAGAGAAACCCTCTCTCCAAAAGGAAGGGTTTGCACCCCTGCCAGCTCTTCACACTCACATGTCCTAAGTCATAAAGTATGACTTCAACCAGGCTATAAGAAAGTCCTGCCAAGCACAGTGCACACACCTTTAATCCCAACACTCGGGAGGCAGAGGCAGGTAGATGTCTGTGAGTATGTCTGGGAGTTCGAGGCCAGCCTGGTATACAATGAGGCCTGGAAAGCCAGGACTACACAGAGAAAACCTGTCTCAAAAACCCAAATTAATAATAATAATGATAATAATAATAAGATTGAAATAAAAAAAAATCAGAGCCAGGCCTGCTGGCACATTGTCAGAACCAGGTTCCTTTCCCAAGGAAGGCACACAGTAGAGTTTATGGGAAAAATAGCAGATGGAAGAAAGATTTGAAACTTCATTTTATTTCATTTTTAAAATCTCAATTACATTAATTCTTAGTGGATTTGAGAGAGCAAAGACTTAAAATCAGTGGGTATTGTTTTAAAGTTTAAAGCATAAGCATGAATAAAGCCTAGTTAGTTGGAAACATGTCCAGCCTCCTTTGGGGAAGAACTAGCCTTAAGGGGACAAATTAACCTTACTGCATTCTTTCCTGCCCACTAATTATACAGTTGCTAGGAAACTGGCCCATAGGACCAGGCCAGAACTGTTTGTGGTCTTGATGCCCAAAGTAACCAATCATTTCAAACTCAGTTTCCATTACACAATCATGTAAAGCCAAAGCATGTAAGTCCCTGCTTGCAGTTTTGCCCCATAAAAACCTTGCTTCCCTAGATCTCAGGGCTACATTCCTGTCCTGTGTCCACAGGAAGTTTGTGTCCCATGTCTGAACACGTATACAATTTTAAAAACCTCATGTATTTACAGCAGAGTGTATCCCAGGTCTTTTGGGGTTCCCAAAATGGCATAACAGTTTCACTCTGAATAATACCATTAGTAATTTATAAACATCTCCCAATGACAATAAACACTTGTAGCCACAGAAAACAACCAAAAACCTACCCAATCCCCCTTAAGGAAAATATGACATCATTCTCATTGATTTATTCTAGCTGACATTTTGGACATGCAGAAATCCTGTTGGGGGCCCAAAGAAAATTGGAAAAATGTTTAATTAAGTAAGCAATATTTGTGGTCCAGTCTTTGAATGTTGAGAAAATAATAAAAGTCCTGTTTAGAACAGTTTAAAATGCTGGACCAATTAAGATTTGTAGCTTTCTTCAAAGCTCTCTTGGGAGCAGGCCGTGATGAGAAACAGCAATTGAAGTTGTTGAGGCAGGAACAAGCACAATTCTGGAACATGCAAGATACAAACAGATGTGTCAATGTCTCAGCATGCTGGAAGAAAAATTCTGTCAGGTTTGGTCCAGCATCTCCAGTATTCACTCCTTTTGTTCTAAACACATATACTTTCTCACAAGCATTACACAGTTCTAAAATTATAAATGTATGAGATGTTCAGAATAAAATTGAACTGTGAACCAATTTTGTCAATGCCAATTAAAAGAATGGCATAATAAATTTTGAGGATATTATAGCCAAGGATTTATTGGCCATGTACTGCTGAAGTTCTGGTTAGAGACTTTTTTTTATGTCTCAGTCAGTTTTAGAGTTGTTCCCATGTGAAGGGATAATCAATTTATATTACCTGTTCTGTTTCATCTTCTTGATTTCTCTCTTCTTGTGTGTGGCCAAGGTCTTCAGGTGGTCTTCCTCTGTGATAGCTGATTTTTATTAGTTTTGAAGGAACCCATAATTTCTATTCTCCCGTGTGAACATATGCAAAACCTCTTCCCCAGTGTAACACATTCCCTATTGTCTATTGTGAAGTTGGGGTATCTTTGAAATATATAGGCTGAAATGATTCAGCAGGTTTTTTTTTTTTCTATAACCCAGTGTTTTTGTGCAGCTGTTGTTTGTTGTTTATTAACATTTAAGAAATTTAAGGTCAATAAAGCATTATGTAATCTATCTCTGTGGTGTTTTAATACCCTTCTCCGTTGGTTAAGCATGTCCCTTAAAGTACGTTTCGATTTTTCAATGACTGCTTGACTGGCAGGATTGTGATGTATACCTGCTACATACTTTATCTTATAATATGTAAAAAAAATCTTTCCATTTTATTAGAGACATATGCTGTAGCATTATCAGTCTTAAATTGTGTAGGCATAACCATAACTTCCATCATTTCTAATAAATGTGTAATAACTGAATCAGCCTTCTCAGTACTTATGGCTTTTGCTCATTGGAATCCTGAATATGTGTCTATAGTATGGTGCACATATTTCAGTTTACCAAACTCTATAAAATACAATACGTGATTTGCCAAATTTCATTTTTTTGGTTACCATTAGGGTTACTTTCTGCAGTTAGTGGAGTTTAGTTACATAATGAACAAGTGGGACATTTTCACACAATTTCTTTGGCTTGTTGCCAAGTGTTAGAAAACTCTCTTTTGAAACCTTTGCTGTTAACATGGTGTTTTAATGAAATTCTGAGGCCTCTAACACACTTCCTATCAATAGTTGATCAATTTCATCATTGTCTTGTGTTAGAGGGCCTTGTGGACCCATATCATATCTGATCTATGTTATATACAGTGGATTATTACTATTTCTGATTACTCATTGTAATTGAAGAAACAGTGAAGTTAAGTCCAAATTATCCTGAATTAGATCAGCAGTTTCTATTTGCAGAAAAACTCTTTCTGCATATTGTGAGTCAGTGACTATATTAAGAGATTCTTGAAAATTTGATAACACCAAGAGAATTGTATATAATTTTGATTTTTGAACTGAATCATAAGGATTCAGTTTTTAAGTTTTTATTTTGTTTGTGTGTCAAAATATCCATTCTAAGACAGTCCTCCCTCTGCATAAGAATTCCTGTGGGTGAATGAGTAGAAAACAAGATAACCAAAATACAGGCCCTCTTTGGATTAATATGGTCTATATATTCATCTTGTAATTTCCTTTCTGCCTGAGCCAATTCATTTTCATCTTCAGTTGATAACATTCTTGGACTTTTAAAGTCCTTATCATCCTGTAATAAGTTATTTATCTCTTGAGTAGCTAAATCAAATGTAGGTTATAGCCAGTTAATATCTCACAGCAATTTTTGAAAATCATTGAGAGTTTTAATTGGGTTTTTCTAATTTATACTTTTTGTGGTCGAGTTTTCTGTAGACCCATTTTGCATCCTAGTTAATTAATAGAATCTCATTTTTTACTTTTTTGGGCGCAATCTCTAAACCCCAACAAGGCAAAGTTCTATTTATTTCATGAAAAATATTTTCTAATGTTTTTCTATCTGAATCAGCTAATAAGATATCATCCATATAGTGGTAAATTATGGATTGAGGAAACTGCTTATGAATTATCTCCAACATCTGTTGTACAAAATATTGGCACAAAGTAGGACTGTTCAACATCCCCTGTGCTAAGACCCTCGAGTGATATCTTTTTATTGGACAGCTTCTATTCAAAGTGGGTGCTGAGAAAGCAAACCTTTCTCTATCATGCTCTTGTAAAGGAATTGTGAAAAAGCAATCCTTTAAATCAATCACTATAATAGGCCATTCTTTAGGTAACACGGAAGGCAATGGGATTCCGAATTGTAATGACCCCATTGCCGGAATAATTTTGTTAATGGCTCTGAGATCTGTTAACATCCTCCATTTGCCAGATTTCTTTTTGATGACAAATATAGGAGAATCCCAAGGGCTGTTGGACTCCTCTATATGTTGAGCATCCAGCTGTTCCAGGACTAACTGTTCTAGTGCCAGTAATTTTTCTTTACTCGTAGACCATTGTTCAATCCAAATAGGTTGGTCAGCCAACCACCTTGGTAAGGTTGTGGGATTTTTACTAGCAGTGCCTTCCCAACATGAAGTTGAAAAGACAGCCTCTGTTGTATTTTGTTTATGGACAGCCTATAACTGTTTTTGATGACATTTTAAAATAATTTTAACTTCTTTATCAGGAGTATTACCTGTTTTGCCTCTGAAATTGGGGGTTGTTAATTTGGGTCTCCCATTGTTGTAACAGATCTCTTCCCCATAAGTTTATGGCTATCTCAGCCACATATGGTCTTAGTTTTCTAATTTGACCTTCTGGTCCTGTACATTTAAACCATCTAACACTTTATTTCACTTTAGATAAAGTTCCAACTCCTTGGAATTGGATATCCACCTCTTGAATTGGCTAATTTGGGGGTCAGAATTTAGGAGTGATAACTGTGAATTCAGCCCCAGTATCCACCATGCCTTCAATTTCAATATTATTTAAAATTATCTTTAACTTTGGCCTATGATCATTTATAGAGGTTTGCCAATATATTTGTTCTTTTGTTCCCTTCCTGTTTTTTTTTTATCTATAAAACCTGCCCTGGCCTCACTGTTGAAGTTTTTAATGTTTATTCCCAGAGCAGTGGTGTTTAACTTTCTTGTGTAGGAGGATCCTGTTCTCCATTGGCGCCTGAGAAAGACCCCTCAGGCATTTTTGATAAAGGATTACCCCTTTTATCTGTGCTATACATTCACTAATCCAATGTCAACCCTTGCCACATCTTCTGCATATTCTAGAAATTATAGACTCCCTTTTTGAATTATATTGTTCTTTCTCATAACTCCGTTTGCAGCAACCTTGTCCATCAAAATTAAGACATTTCCCAATGTATTTAGGGGTAACTTCTCCTATCAAGGCCAAATTGGGTGATTGAGGTCTGATGTCAATTTTATTTATAACCCATTCATCTATTTGTGCACACCCTGCTTTTAGTGGCTGTATTACTTCTTTGCATTCAAAATCTTTGCATTTTCAAAGGCTTTTCTAGCTAGTGGATCTGATATACTTGTATCCCCAGCTGAAGTCAATCTTTGCAAAACATTAATGAATGTTTCACATGGAGCTTTGTATGACCTGAGAGAATGGATCAAGCCTTTTTCCTGATTCCTCAACCTTGTCCCAGGTATTTAAGGCTGTTAAGTGACATAATGCTAAGGTTTCTTCATTATATACAGCTTGTATCTCTGTGTCAGCCTATTGGCCATCACCAAACAACTGTTCCTTAGAAACACCAACAGCCCTGGCTCTATTTTTGTATGCTATCTCTCTAGCCTCTTTTCCTCATCATGATAGCCATTGTAAATATGGCTCAGGTTCTTTTATTGCCTTTGCCATATCCTCCCAGTCCTTTGGGATCACTCTACTGATTGGCCAGGAATTCAGCACTTATTTTAAAAATGGTGAATGCATTCCAAAATTGTTGACACTTTCTTTAAATTTTCTCTGGTCTGGCACTTCCACAGGGTGCCATTCAGCCTCATGGTAATCCTGTGGGAAATCATCATCTGCTGGTCTCTGTTATACACTGACTGGATAAGCTAATGTTTGTTTTCTAACCACTTTTGTTTGACTTTACTTATTATTATCTTTTGCCTCTGCCTGAGTATTTTCTTTACTTAGTATTCTAAACATTTTTTTAAGGTCTGTACCCATATTTCACACCTATCTCTCTGTTGTTTGTTTAGTTCAATAATCTCTTCAATCTCTTGTTTTACGCCTCTCTTCTAACTTTTAATTTTTTCTTTATAGTGTTCTAGTTGTTTGTGTTTGCCAGTATCTTTTCTAAATCCTCTGACCTATTTTCCTGTTATTTCTTATGTTATGTAAGTTTTTGTATCTCTTGTTTTATGTCCTGTTTTCAACCTTCATTTTTTCATTATATTGTTCTACTTGTTTTTTGTATTGTTCCAGTATCTTTTCTAAAGCCTTTGCCTTTGAGAAAAAATAAAAGGCTAAATCAATTATTAAAGTTAAATTGAGGAATATGAATGTAACCATAGTCATAATTTCTAAACTTTCCTTTATTTTTGTCTTAAAACCATAGAAGAGATTATCAGCCAAGCTATGAGAAGTCTGTTTTAATGTTTCTCTCATCCTGTTAGAATGTAGTGGCAGCCAGTTTTGTTCAGTCTCAATTCTGCCCAAAGTAGGCTGTCTTTTGTTCTGAGACTTATTTAAGAGTCTCTTTTAAAGAGCCAGTAATTTATCTGGGAGTTTTTAGGTTTAAAGTTTGGGTTGTATCGCTGGGAGCTTATTCCTCTCCCCCACCCAGTTATATTAAAGTAAGATTTAAAGGGTGTGGATACTTAGGTGAGTTAGGTGCAATTTGTTGTTGGTTATTAATATTTACTATTGATAAATCTTTTAGTTAAGCAATGGTTATTCCTAAACAGCTATATAACCAAATCACCACAGAGAGACTAGGATTTATTTAATTAACCTAGAGCACAATGCTGGCCAACAGTTAATCCATCCTAAACCTCTAAGCCTACAGAGTTTCCTACCATTCAGATTCACCCATCATACTTGCCTTTAGTGATATCTTAGTTCCAGGTCATTTCCGCATGTGGTGCCAAGACCTCTCCTGCAGATTCTCCTCTTCTCCTCTTCTGCCTTCTTCCTATTCCTCCCACTCTGGACCAGGATGTCTCACCCTATCCTCTCTTGCTCATTATTGTGGCTGGTTGTTTTAATTGACAATATAGAGAACAAATGGTGGCATGTTTATGCAAAGTTGAGACAGGTGATGCTTAGAAAAAGCATCACAATACAATACCTGGATTGAAACCAGACAGTGGAGGAGAAAAATCAGCATTTGAATGAACAAGGGTAAATTTTATACATTCAAAAAAAGAACATTATACCAATAAAATCCCTTGTATCATATCAGAACAACATGGTCTAAAACTAGTCCTCAATAGTAACAAAAAATAATTAACAGCCTGTATATGCATGGAAACTTAATTCTACTCAATGACAGCTGGATTATGGAAGAAATAAACTAATTAGACTTTCTAGAATTGAATAAAAATGAAGGCACAACTTACCCAAACTAATGAGACATGATGAAAGTAATTCTAAGAGGAAAGTTCATAAAAATGCCTTCATAAAGAAATATGAGGCATCTCAAATCAACATAACAAAACAAGTGAAAGACCTATTCAAAAGGAAGCAGACATACATAAGAGGAGTAGATGGATAGAAATAATCAAACTTAAGGCAGAAATCAATAAATTAAAACAAAGAAAATTCAAAGAATAAACAAAAGCAAGAGCTGGTTCTTGGAGAAAATGACAAAGATAGACAAACCTTTAGCCTAACTAAAACACACGGATACACTATACAAATCAGCAAAATCAGAAAATAAAAGGAGGTACAATTACAGACACTGAGGAAATTCAAAGTATCATTAGGTTTTACCTTAAAAGTCTATATGCCACAAAATTTAAAAATCTAAGTGAAATGGAATATTTTCTTGCTAGATTCCACTAATCAAAGTTGAATCTGGATCAGTTAATTAAATTAATAGTCCTATATGCCCTAATGAAATAGAAGCAGTCATCAAAAGTCTCCATGCCATACAAAGCCCAGAGCCTCATGGTTTCAGCTCAGGATTCTACCAGACCTTCAAAGAAGAGGTAACACCAATACTCTTCAAATAATTTCACAAAACAGAAAAAGAAGGAACATTACCAAACTCATTCTATGAGGCCACATTCACCTTGATACCTAAACCTCACAAAAGCTAACTGAAAGGCAGGAATATACTAAGAAAGATAATTTCAGACCATTCTCTCTTATGAATAGTGAAACAAAAGTACTCAATACAATACTCACAAAATTAATCCAAGAAAACAACAAAGATCTCATTTACCATGACCAAGTAGGCTTCATCTTAGGCATGCAGGGGAGGTACAATATACAGAAATCCATTAGTGAAATCCACCACATAAACAAACTGAAAAATAAAAAACCACATGATCATCTCAATAGATGCTGAAAAGCATTTAATAAAATTCAAGATCAATTAATGTTTAAAGTCTTAGAGATATCAGAGATAAAAGGCACATGCCTAAACACAGTAAAGATAATATACAACAAGCCTATAGCAAACATCAAACTAAATGGAAAGCAATTCAAATCAATCCCACTGAAATCGGAGACAAGTCAAGCTTGCTCACTCTCTCCTTTCTCTTCAACATAGTACTGGAAGTTCTAGTTAGAACAGTAAAACAACTAAAGCAAATCAAGGGGATACAAAGAAGAAAGGAAGAAGTCAAAGTATCACTATTCACAGATGATATGATAGTATACATGAGTGAACCGAGAACTACTACAGCTGATAAACACCTTCAGCAAAAGTGGCTGGATACAAAGTTACTAAAAAATATCTGAAGCCCTCTTGTATAGAAAAGACTAAAGGGTTGAGAAAGAAATTTGGGGGGGGAACCTTGCAATAGCCACAAATAACATAAAGTGCAATGGTGTGACTCTAACCAAGCAAGTGAAAAAAATCTGTATAAAAAAATTCAAGTTGTTGAAGAACGGAATTGAAGAAGATATCATAAGATGGAACAATCTCCCATACTCATGGATCAGTAGGAATAACAGCAAAATGGCCATCCTACCAAAAGAAATGTAAACATTCAATGCAATTCCCATCAAAATACCAACACAATTCTTTAAAGACCTTGAAAGAACAATTCTCAACATCACATAAAAACACAAAGCCAGAAAAGTTAAAAGAATCCAGTACAATAAAAAACTCCTGGAGGTATCTCCATCCTGGATCTCAAGCTGTATTACAGAGAAACAGTAAAAACAGTGTGGCACTGGCATAGAAACATAATGGTGGACCAGTGGAATTGAATCAAAGACCCAGAAATAAATCCACACACCTACAACACCTGAGTTTTGACAAAGAAGCCAAAACCATTCAATGGAAAAAAGAACATCTTCAACCAATGGTGCTTGTCTAACTGGATGTCCACATATAGAAAGATACAAATAAATCCATACTTATCACCCTGCATAAAAGTAAAGTCCTAGTGGATCAAATACCTCAACATAAAACTAACACTCTTAACCTGTTATTTAAAAAAAATGAGGAAGAGGCTTGAACACATTGGCACACAAGACAACTTCTTGAACAGAACAGCAGCAGCACAGGCTCTAAGATCAACAATCAATAATTGGGATTTCATGAAACTTAAAAGCTTCTCTAAAGCAAAGGACATTGTCAGCAGAACAAAATGATGGCTTACAGACTGGGAAAGGATCTTCACCAACTCTACATCTGACAGAAGGCTAATATCCAGAATATATAAATAACCCAACAAATCAAATAATCCAATTTAAAATAGGGTTCAGAGCTAAACAGAAATTCTCAACAGAGGAATATTGAATGGTGTATAAACACTTAAAAATGCTCAACATCCTTAAAAATCTGAGAAATGAAAATCAAAACAACTCTGAGACTCCACCTCACACCCATCAGAATGGCTAAGATCAAAAACTCAAGGGATAATACATGCTGGAGAGGATGTGCAGAAAGGAGAACCCTCCTCCATTGCCGGTAGAATGTAAACTTGTACAACCATTTTGGAAATCAGTCTGGCACTTTCTCAGAAAACTGGGAATACTGCTACCCCAAGACCCAGCTAAACACCTCCTAGACATATATCAGAAAGATGCTCAACCATACAACAAGGGCTTTTGCTCAACTATGACTATAACAGCTTTATTCATAATAGCCAGAAACTAGAATCAAACTAGATGTCCCTCAATGGGGGAATGGATACAGAAATTGTGGTACATTTATACAATGAAATACTACTCAGGTATTAAAAACAAGAAAATAATGAAATTTGCAGACAAATGGATGGAACTAAAAAAGATCACCCTGAGTGATGTATCCCAGAAGCAGAAATACATGTATGGTATATATTCACTTATAAGTGGACATTACCCATACAATGTAGATTGGACATACTAAAATTTACAGACTTTTAAAAGCTAAAGTACAAGGAGAAACATAGGGAAGATGCTTAATTCTCATTCAGAAAAGACAACAGGATAGACGCCAGAAGAAGAGAGAGAACAGGGAAGGAGCCTTCCATGGATGAACACTAAGTGACTCCACTCAAGAAGTGATTGAAGCAGATGCAGAGACCCACAGTAAAATTTTGTATAGAGCACAAAAAGTCTTATTGAAGAAGTGGGAGATAGAAGGACCTAAAAGGGGTCAGGAGTCACACAAGGAGATCAACAAAGAAAAAATATCTGGGTCCTGGGGGCCTGCAGAGACTGTTGCATCAACAAAAGAGCATGAGACGACTTAGGTCTCCTGCTCAGATGTAGCCCATAAACAGCTCAGTCTCCATATGGGATTCCTAGTAAGGGGAGAAGTGATAGTCTCTGAACTCGGTTGCCTGCTTCTTGATCACTTCTCCCTGGTGGGGCCACCTACACAGCCTACAGATGAATAGGATACAGGGAGTCTTAATGGAACCTGATAGGCTAGGGTCTGATAGGACCTTTCCTATCAGAGGACTACAGGAGAAGGATAGGGGAAGAGGAGGGAGGGATAGTGGGACATAGAGTAGATGAGGGAGGGGGCTACAAGTGGAATTCAAAGTGAATAAACTGTAAAAATTAATGATAAACATGGGTGACAGAATGAAGCATAAATAAGACACAATTTACTGAGAAACACAAAAAATACTCATCATTTTTAATCATAGATCTAGCTAGAAAAAAAAACTTAGGCAACCAATACCTCAAATGAAAAATAATGTATGTATAGTGTCCATCTTGGCACTATAGTAAAAGAGAATGTAATAGGATGCACACAATATCATTGGAAATCTTTCTTCATGCACTGGACATGGAGTGACTTGTAGGAGTTGAGATGTTGATATACTTTCTTCCCACAGATCAGCAGGAATATATCCCTTGCTGAATTCAAGAGTACCCAAACCTTGAGAGAAACCAGTGCCTGTCCATGGCAGTGACCTTCCTGTCCTTTGAGGATCCTCTGGGCTTGGCCATGGCCTGCATGGCTTTGTGCTAATCTGTCAGCACAGCTATAGTTTTGGGGATCTTTCTCAAGCACCATGACTCACCCATCATTAAGTCCAATAACCAGACTATAATAAAATACCTTAGTGTCTTCAAATGAAATTATTTACCCCTACTTTTAGTAAGTTTATATAAAATGTATTTCTAACCGTAACTAAAAGAGCCCTTCATTTAAACAATGTTATATAGATACACTCTATTTCAGAATAGAAACCACTTCTGAAAAAACATTTTAGTAAGTTATACATGTTACTTTTTAATTCATGGATATATAAGTATTCAAATTTTAATTACATAATCGTAATTGTGATAAATAATACCGGTACTATATTTTTTCCCTTAGTATTTTATTTTTCTGGAGGAAACAGGAATTAGGCTGACAGTTGACATCTTCTGTTGGACAGGCAAAAATCTGGACCTCTGGCAAAGGGAGCTTGAAATATTGTACATCCACAGCAGAAATCAGTGTGCAGAATTTTCAAAATGATGAAAATAAATCTAACATGTGAACCACTTATAACTTTCCTTGACATATGCATAATGGTCTCAACATACTCCTTCAAAAATATTTTCTCATCCCTACTCATTGCTATTCTGTTCATAATAGGTACAAAATGGGAACACCTAAATATCCTTCAACTGATATAGATAAGTGAAATGGTATGCACATAAGCAGATAGAAATATAAATGACGATATTGATTTAGGTAACTCAGATCCAGAAAACAGATATCACATGTCCTATCTACTCTGAAGCATGTAGCTCTAGATCTTCAGTTGTGAGTAGTCACCCTACTGTGAAAGAAAAGAAAGATTGTCATGAAAGACTGGGGACCAGCCCCAGCAGTTGATAGTTTCCAGAGAAAAGGGAAGGATAAGGCAGGGCAGAAATGAGTCAGAAATGGTTGTCCAAAGAAACTTAGAGTCTTGACTGACTGGCAGTCATAGTACCTCTTTATTTAGACAGATTTCAATAATAAAAGATGGATTCACATTGTTCTAAAACATAGATGATATCCTTTTTGTCCCCAGACGTGTGTTTTAACTGTCTCTTGGTCATAAATTTAGTCATCATTGATA
This sequence comes from Meriones unguiculatus, assembly GCF_030254825.1. Taxonomy (NCBI): domain Eukaryota; kingdom Metazoa; phylum Chordata; class Mammalia; order Rodentia; family Muridae; genus Meriones; species Meriones unguiculatus. The sequence goes on from NW_026843647.1 coordinate 3,262,524, forward strand.
AACCTTATCTTTTACTATCATTTTTCTTCATCAGTCCCATAACCTGACAGTTTTGAGGATCTGGAGGCATATTTGCCACAGCCTGAAAGCCCATTCTCAGGTTGGAAGCATTCTGAGATTCAATGGCAATAAATAAAAAATCTTTAAGCAGCCTTGGACATATTGCTTTGTCCTGAGAAGTATATTATCAAATTTTAATGGACAACCTCAAGAAAAACAATTTAGGCCAAAGCAGCAACAGTTATTATTCAATTCCTGGCATAAATCAATGTCTATACCTCATATCTTTGTAGAATTTATTTATGTGCTAAATCTAAGTATTTTTTTCATTATTTTGGTCATACAACACTACAGTGATACTGTGAAAGCTGATATTTCTAGGAAAAGGAGGTCATAATACCTCACTTTTAAAATCATTTTTACAAAACAGTTTTTGTCCATCATTATAGATCCTAGTTTAAGGTGATGATATCTCCAGACATTCATTTACAGCTCCATATAGTCATGGGGGGCATATCATATGTAACTCCTAATCTCATATGCAAAGTAATCACCTGAGGATACAGCAGTATGAGGTATTTATTCTCCAATGATATCAACTCTCCTAGCACTACAAACTTTGTTTGCCTTTTTAAGAGTATGTTGTTCTGATTATTTTCTTCTTGAGGAAGCATAGGGGTAGATTTTTCAAGACTGTCTTGGAGCTGAAGTCTCATAAGGAGTTCTCTGCCATTTTTATGTGAGTTACAACTTCCACAAGGAAGACATTCATGTAGGGCCAGATAATTGATATTTCTGAGAGGGGCAGTATGCTCAGAATTTTTCTGGGGAAGCTTAGAAGCAGTACCACAGAGTGAAGGCATAAATGATTCATTAAAAATTTTCTCATTGCTCCAATGTCCCCAGGTCATACATGTACTGAAAGCCCTCTAAGCATGTAGCAAGTGGAGATCAAGACCAAGCCTGAAAGATAGCATGAAGGCTACTATAACATGCAGCTCAGCTGTGCTGGATCTTTGTCAAATAGCTGTGCTGACTTCATGGCTTTAACTGTATATGAACTTTGGTGAGGTTTTAATCCATTTGGAGGTGACGTTGAGTGAAAATAAGCACCTATTTCTATGTTTCTACATATAGACATCTAGTTTGGTCAGCACCATTTATGAAGATTTTATCTGTTTTTCCAATGTGTATTTCTTGCATTCCAGTGTGTATTTCTATTTTTTGTTATAGTACTAGTGCATTTACATAATCAAATATTACTCAGACATTTAAAAAATCAAATCATGAAACATGAAGGTAAATGCAGATTTGCAGGTAACTGAGAGTGAGAGAACCTAGACCCAAAAAGAGAAATAGGGTATGTATTTGCTTTACATATGTATTAGTTGCAAGATGTATAATATGCAAGCAACTGAACATAATACCACAGGGGATACATACAGATTAAGAACTGGAGGTTAGGGCAGGCAGAGATTTCTCCATAGGAAAGGGAAATAAAATACTTGGAACAAATGGAAAGTGGGCTAAAAAGATAGAATTGAAGGGGATTGGGAAAGGAAGAGGGCAATGAAAAGGTAACATGAGAAAAGACAGGTAAAATTAAGGGTCATTGGAAACCTAATGCAATAGAAACTTTCTAAATCATATTTATAAAAAGAGCCAATATAAATGAAATCACCACACAAGAAGAAAGTCCCAAATGGAAATTTCTTGACACTAAGTAAAGCATCCAGTACTGGTAATATTTAACTGAGGTACTGGTTAAAGTAGTGTGATTGTAATGCCAAAACAATACAGGCTTTTGCCAAGTCTATAGGATGCTCTTCAGAAATTGACTGCAATGCCCTCTTGCTGGAGACAACACTTACACTTACCTGGAACATAGATAAATAGAGCTTGTGCTTACATAGAACCTTCACACTTACATTCTAGCAACTTTGATATGTGATGTACTTTGCAACTACAAGAGGAGAAATATAAACACTAACCCAGATACCAAATTTTTGAACTATAACAGTGCTCTACCTGTAAGACATATTAGTGCAAGAGTTGTAGGAGTAAATACCAATCTATAGTTTGACTTAAGGCCCACTTCACATGATGGAATCCACACCTAACACTGGTTTATTGATCAAGAAAAGGAAATTACACAGCCCATGGTTCTGGGGAAAAAACAAACAGTACATTCTACTAAAAGTAATAAATGACCATTGACACCATTCTGCTATACTCATAGACCAGTATCTTGTTCAGCCATCATCCAAAAAAGTATCATCCTGCATCTGATGGAGACAATTTCAGAGACCCATGGAGAAAATAGACAGTCAGTGAAAGACCTCAGAATATGCCCTTCAGGCTCTTCAGTAATTCAGCCAGAAGAGTGTAAGAGCCAGAAAAGAAAGAGGATATCAAAGAACAAAGCACTATAAATTAAGAGGACTGAAGAATAAACTGTGAGAGACTGAGGCACCATGCACAAGGCCTTTAGTGTTCTCTCCCTAGCCCTATCTCTAATTGATAACTGCTTGCAAATGAAAATGTAGTTTTCTCCAAGGGACACTCATTTTATCCAAGGGACTACTCTTAATTGTATTTTTAAGAGTACATTCCAATAGGCAGATGCCCAAAAATTTTTCTCACTGACAAGTTTGGATTCTCATGTCCTAGAATTCTGGCATTCATTTAAAATGTTTTTATCATAGTTCTCATTTTAATTTGCTGAAGATTTTTTTCTAAAGCTACATGTCCTCTGTGTGTATAACATTGTTTCAAGTTTAATATTTTGTGAGATTCCTGCATGTTTGAGCAAGTCTACATCATTTCCCAACTTGGGCTCTTTTTCTTTTTTTTTTTTTCCTACTCGGATGTGTTTGTTTTTGTCTTTTTGCTATTTTATTTTCTTATTATACATTATAGCTCTCCTTGTTTAATATGAGGGTGAATTTAGACAGAATAGAAGGGGAGATGGGAAAGAGTTGCCAGGATTAGAGGAACATAAAACTTTAATCCGGATGAATATATAAGTAAAATGACTATTTTTAAAAGAAGAAAAGGAGGAGGAGAAGGAGAAGGAGGAGGATGAAGAGATAGAAAAAAAGGAGGAGTTGGAGAAAGAAGAGAAGCAGGAGGAGGAGAAGGATGAGAAGATGAAGATGAAGAAGAAGAAAGAAGAAGAAGAAGAAGAAGAAGAAGAAGAAGAAGAAGAAGAAGACAAGTGTGTCAAAAGAAAGGTTAAATAGCTATGCACAAAAGATCCAGAAAATCTAAAAAGTGCAAAAAAATAATTTATGAATAATAAAAATAGAAAAAGAAGACAAAACTCAGATCAAAAATTCTAGAAAATATTTTCAGGAAAATAATAGAAGAATGTATCCTTAACCTAATGAAGAAGGGGTAGCCTATAAAAGTACAAAAAGTATATAGAACAACAATTAAAGTGTACCAGAAAAGAAATTGTGCTCAGCACATAAAATTAAAACATTAAATGTAAAGAAAAGTATATTAAACAAAGAAGGGATATTAAAAGTTGCAAGTTGAAAATACTAAGTTGCATATAAATTCAGGCTCTTTAGAATAACTCCTGATCTCTCAAGAGAGAAAGAATGAATAATCCGAAGCATCAAATCAAGAGGCAAAAACCCCACACCATAACTACAAAATAAAGGGAAATAATAAACATTGCTCATTGAAATCTCTCAACTTGGATGTTCAATTCTCCAATAGAAAGTCAGGAACTAACAGAATGGACTAAACAACAATGTCCATTTTTCTGCTGCATCTACTGAACACTCTTTATCATCCAGGTTGGACAGCATCTCTGTTTAAAAGGATGGAAGGAGACAGTAGAAGTAAGTGGACCAAAAAAGAAGTTTAGGGGAACTTTATTTTATAAAGTTCACACAAACAAATACTAAAATTCTTGAGTCAATTTAAAAGAGAGTATGTACTGTACATACTGAATGAGGATATGCAACAGATGACTTGGACTGGTCCAGCACACATCTACACTCATGTTTACTGAAGCAAAGCTTACCATATGCTAAGAGAGAATGGACTTGATTGTCCTGAATCACATGAGTGCAAAATATATTATTCAAATTTTATTCATGGAAAACATGTACTTTTGTTTTTTGAGATTTTTAATATAATCACATTATTTCTCATTTCTCTGTCCTACCTACAAAATCTCTTATATATCCCTCTTTTGGCTCTTTCAATTTCAAGTCTTGGGTTGCCAATAACTGCTATTACATGTATCGTGTGTGTGTGTGTGTGTATGTGTGTGTGTGTATATATGCAAGAGTGAGAGAGAACATTTAACATTTCAAGAAAGGCAATCATTTTACTTTGAAATTGTGGATGAACTCAAAATGTATCAAGTTATGACCTGAGCTAGACACAGAAATGAAACATTGTCTGACTTATAACTGGGTTATAAGCACTCAGTGCTCTGAAATAAGAACTGAATAGTCAGTATTAGAGCCTGAACATCAGGGTGTAGTGGCATGACTTATCAAAGAACACATTTCAGTGACAAGAGGAATAATATAAAGAAATACTTTGGGGTGCATGCCTAAGAGCTATTAATAATAGCTTACATTGTTTACTTGAGAAATATTCTCTGTATATTTTTTAAATCTCAATAACCAAAATGTTATAATTACGGTGTAAGAGATATTAATTTATTTATATATTATTTACTCTTCCATCAATTTTCCTTCCATTTTCACCCTCCTGAGTTTTGAGTAATCATTCTTTGCTCTTTTGAAAATTCAAGCCACTTTTTCATAAACTATTTTTACACACTTAACATACCAAAATTTGATTTGTACAATATTTTACAATATTATAATACTAGGAATATATGACAAACCACTGAATTTTATTAAGGGTATTTATTATATATAGTATCACAGGAAAAAGGAAAATGAGTAGAGATGAAATACTATTCTTTCTAGTTGTTTTTAAGAGACAGTTGCCTGAGTCCAGCCATCTCATGAAAAAAAAAAACTCATTTTTTCTTTTTTATTGATTATTACAATTTATTCACCTTGTTTTCTGGCTGTACGCCCCTCCTTCATCTTCCACCAGTTACAACCTACCTCCCTCTTCTACCCCTATGCCCCTCTCCTAGTCCACTGATAGGGAAAATCCTCCTTCCCTACTATCTTATCCTAGTCTATCTTATCAAGTCTTACCAAGAATGGCTGCACTTTCTTCCTCTGTGACCTGGCAAGTCTGCATCTTCCAGGAGTAGCTGATCAAGGAGCCTTCCACTGAATTCATTTCAGAGACAGCCCCTGTCACCCTTAATAGGGAACTCACATGGAAACTGAGATACTTATGAGCTACATCTGAGCAGGGATTCTAGGTGTTCTTCATTCATGGTCCTTGGTTGGAACAGGACCCCCCCAGGCCCATATTTTTGGGCTCAATTGGCCTCCTTGTGGAGGGCCTCTCACATCCAGGTCTTTCTACCTCCTAAATATTCCATATAAATCCATGCTTTCTGCACAAAATTTGGCTATGAGTTTAACCATCTTCTTCAATACCCTGCTATGTAGATTCTTTCAGAGGCCCTCTGTGGTAGTTTCCTGCCCTGTTCCCTATCTTCCCCCATTACCGATGTCTATCCCATTTGCCCTTCTGAATGAGGATTAAGCATCTTCCTTAGGGTTCTTCCTGTTGTTTAGATCCTTTAGGACTCTAGCTTTTAGTATTTTTAATCCTGTATTATATGGCTAATATCCACATATAAGTGAGTATATACCATGAGTGTCTTTCTGCTTCTGGATACCTCACTCAGAGTGATCTTTTCTAGTTGCATCCACTTGCCTGCTGATTTCCTTGTTTTTAATTGCTGAATAGTATTGCATTGTATAAATGTGCCACAATTTCTGTGTTTATTTCTCGGTTTGGGGACATCTAAGTTGTTTCCAGATTCTGGCTATTGTCAATAAAGTTGTTATGAGTATAGTTGAGCAAATGTCCTTGTTGTATGGTTGATAATCTTCTGAATATATGCCCATGGTTGGTATAACTGAATATTCTAGTAGCACTATTCATAATTTTCTGAGAAAGCACCAGATTGATTTCCAAAGTGCTTGTACAAGTGTATATTCCCACCATTAATGGAGGAGGGTTCCCTTTTCTCCAAATGAGAGTACACATGAATGACCCTAAAAATTCAACCAGGGAACTCCTACAGCTGATCAACACTTTCAGCAAAATGACTGTATACAAAATTAAATTAAAAAATCTGAAGCCCTCCTGTATATAAAAGACAAATGGGCTCAGAAAGAAATTAGGGAAACAAAACCCCTTCACAAAAGCCACACATAATATAAAGTACCTTGGTGTGACTCTAATCAAGCAAGTGAATGATTTGTATGGAAGAAAGAACTTCAAGGAAGATATCAGAAGATCTCCCATTCTCTGGGATTGGTATGATTCACATAGTAAAAATGGTCACTCTACCAAAAGAAATCTAAAGAGTCAATGCAATTCCAATCAAAGTACCAGCACAACTCATTGCAGACCTTGAAAGAACAATTCTCAGTTTCATATGGAAAAAAAAAAAAAAAAAAAAAAAAAAACAAAAAAAAAAACAGAATTGATTTTAAAAAAATGCCTGTACAATAAAAGATTTTCTGGAGGTATCTTCATCTGAGATCTCAAGTAGTACTATAGTGCAACAGTAATAAAAATGGCATGGTACTGGCACCTGTACTTTAAATCTTAAAGGGGTGTGCATCTACTCATAATCATTTTTATTAAATCATATCAAGAAGCTGAGGGGAAAAACAAATATACAGGAATCAACTGCTGTCTCAGTTTTAGACCCAGTTTGAGGGAGTCCAGACAGCCAATGCTACCTTGGGCTATTGTTTCGGCTCATCAACCTTAAATCATCCCTGGCTTTTTTATTAACGGTGTACTTTTCTTAACTTTAAATTGTTCTTTAAGATATTTTACATCAGAGCCATTAGCAAAAACATCTTCCCTGACCTTGTTAAACAATCTATTTTACCAAATTCTTTCTAAGTATAATGGTCATTGCTAACAATCTACATCTATGGCTCCTTTCAAGGGCAGTGGTTAATTCATTAATCTGCTCCAGTAAACATGTGAAAAGAGATCAAGCATTGTTAATTTTAAATGCCAGTGATATTGCCCAGTGATGACCTAGAAGTCTTCTTAGAGTTTTCATACAACTCATGTCATGAGGTATGTGGGCATCATAAGGGAAACAAGCAGAGATATGCTACATAAGAGCACAAAGTCCTCAGGAAAATCAGTTCTTGGGATTATGCTTCTCCAAGACAAACTCATTGTGACTATGCTAACAGGGCAGCCACATTCCATTAGTTCTACAGCTGTTTTGCTGTTGCTCCTGCATGGCTCTTGACAGGGACAGGTAGCCAAAATAGTTTGCCTATAGATGGGTAAGAGGGGGGTGAGGTTAGCTCAGGCCCTGGGAAGGAGAATTCAGGGTATTGCATGGGTTGTACTAGCCTGGAAGACCAGATAACATGGAAGGAGTGAAGGATTGCTGAGAGAAAATGGCAGGTAGATTTGATTTGATATTTTAACTAGGAACCTCTGCCATTAGTTTCAGGTTTGAATCCTACTTCTATGGTAACATAAACTTCAGAGAGAGTAGCATTTTTTCCATTGGATAATTATTATCAAGTGAGGGAGGGCAGTTACCGAAAGTAGACTCAAATTTTTGCTTTTTGTTTTTCTTACTATATTTTATTTTATTAATTGTTTTTATTTTTCACAATTTATTTATTATATATGCTGATTGAAGGTCACTCCCTCAACATTTACTAGTACCACCCTCCCTCCATTTTTACCCATCCCCTTTCCCTAGACCACTCAAAAGGGGAGTTCCTCTCCTCTGCCATCCACCCATACATTATCAGAACAGTACTCAGCTATTAAAATAGAGACATAAAATTTCTGCTCTTATTTCTTTTCCATGGGCCACTGTACTCACCTCAGAAGATTTCATACCATGAAGCTTACCTGCAACCTTACTTTGAACTAGACACTAAGTATAACTCTTTTTAAAGAGTCCCACTCCAAGACACTGTTTTATTGACCATCTCACATCCAGAAACATGTGAAATTTGAAATGCTATGAAGTCTAAAACGTTTTATCACAGGCATTTAAGAGAATGTGATTCTCTTGCTGCCTGGAGGGCTGTTTCCCACCAGCCCAGGAAGTCATGAGGGGCAGAAGATGAGTAGTATAAAGCTTGGAAAGCCCGCAAGCATAACAGTGGTCAGCCACTCTGGGAACCACCTCAGAAAGTAAGTTCAACTTTAATTCTAGAAAAGAGAAAACAGAGGCTTATATCCCTTGGGGAGTGCCTGCGATGCTCCAAGTATAGGTGTAGATAATTGTTTAATACTAGGCAATTCAAGGATGCTCAATTTGCATTAAACAGCACATTCCTAGTATATGAATAATAATAATAACACAGAACCAAATTATCCTATATTTGAAGGGAGGGGAGAGTTATCAGGGATCTGTGTCAAAGGCCGTATATCAAATTTGATTGGTGGTGTTGATGTCTAAAGACACTCTCCAGATGAAGTCAGGCAGAGAAAACTCACCCTTGACATGATTACACATCTAGGCCAGAAGCACTGTCATACATGGAAAAGAAAGCCTCCTCCCTCATATATCAAAATTTAGTGTGGGTTGTGATGTTTATCAGTACCCCTGGAACAATAGGTATATGTACACAAAGAAACTTCTACAGGTTACCACTGTTGTGATACTCTCAGAGAACTTCCTGGCTGGTGTTAGTTCACCATACCCTACATATTCATCCACTGGACTAAAAGTTTCTTGTATAAAGTGAGGCAATTGAAAACAGTAAATGTTGAGAATCAGGTTTATCAATAAGTCTTCCCTAAACACATTATATAATACTTTTGCATGTAATTGATTTTACCATTCATTGTATTCTTTTTAAAAATAAGTTTATTTAATTTACTTTCCAATCATAATCTCCCCTCCCTTCTCTCCCCGAGTACTACCCTCCATTCCTATTGCCCCTATTCCCTTTCCCCTTCCCCTTCAGAAAAGGGAAGTAATTTCCATTGAGCTAGTTTTTCAGTTCTGTTCTATCTCAGTAGACCAAAGATCACAAAGGTCTTTCCATATTGCTCATAGTCACAGAATCCCTCTCCAGTAAGAATACTTTTATGATGATGATGACTCTAGATTTGTGCAAGGCCTCACAATTTGAACATATTTATAAGTTTTTTCTCCAGTATGAATCCTTTCATGATGATGAAGATTATACAAATGTGGAATGGTTTCACTTTGTTAAAAGCACTCACAGGCTTTCTGTCCATGAGGATTTCTTTCATGAATGTGAAGATGATTCTGAAGTCCAAAAGATTTTTTATATTGGTTACAGTCAGACAGCTTCTTTCCAGTATGTGTTCTTTTATGTTTTAGGAGATGTTATGTGCAAAGGCTTTGCCACATAGGTATATTCGTGTGGTTTCCGATGACTGTTACATGCAAAAACTTCATCACACTAATTACCCTCACCAGGCTTCTCTTCACGATGTGTTTTTTCATGTTTTTAGAGACTACTCTGCTGTGCAAAGGCTTTATCAGATTGAGTATATTCATAAGGTTTCTGTCTAGTATGTGTTCTTTTATAGCTTATGAGATGACTTTTTTTTTTTGCAAAGGCTTTACTGCACTGGTTACATTCATAAGGTTTCTCTCCAGGGTGTGTTCTTTTATGTCTTATGACATGAGTGTTTTGTGCAAGGGCTTTACTACACTGGTTACATTCATGAGGTTTCTCTCCAGTGTGTGTTCTTTTATACCATATGAGAGTATTGTTTTTTGCAAATGCTTTACCACACTGGTTGCATTCATGAGGTTTCTCTCCAGTGTGTGTTCTTTTATTCCATATGAGAGTATTGTTTTTTGCAAAGGCTTTACCACACTGGTTACATTCATAAGGTTTCTCTCCAGTGTGTGTTCTTTTATTCCATATGAGAGTATTGTTTTTTGCAAAGGCTTTACCACACTGGTTACATTCATAAGGTTTCTCTCCAGTGTGTGTTATTTTATGCCACATGAGATGTCTTTTTTTTTGCAAAGGCTTTATCACATTGATTACATTTGTAAGACTTCTCTCCTGTGTGTGTTCTTTTATGCCGTATGAGAACAGTGATATAGGGGAAGGCTTTACCACATAGAGTGCATTTAAAGGGTTTCTCTCCAGTATGACTGTATTCATGCCTGCAAAGAAAATTGGCACATGTGAAAGATTTACCACAGTCATTTCATTACACTAAGAAATATATTTATCTATATGAAGTAATTTCATAATTTAATGGTAAAGAAGAATAAAATTTTAAAGTTTTATCACTTTATTTACTTTCATGGTGTTTGCCTTCATTATGGTTATTTTTGAAGATCCCTGTGATGGTAAGAGCATTTGTTATGTGGTTCACTTTTATAGCACCATTTTTCTATAAGAGCTTTTCTCAAATATATGAAGATTATTGTAAGAATTCAGAGTTTTACCACAGCAATCCCATTCACAAATTTTTGTACTGTATGAATGTCATTTCATTTAAGAAGTGAGCAGGACACTCAGAAGAATTTCCAAATTCCTACTACTCATAGGTATTTTCAGCAGTATGAGTTTGCTGATGAATTCACAGTGAAGTTGCAAAACCAATTAACACTAACCATTCATCACAGTCAGAAAATCTACTCAAAGTGGGGACTACTACAATATCACTTGTTCTTGGAGAAAGACAGATACACTGCTTCTTTCAATATCCCTATGCTCATGTGTCTTACAAACATTGTGACATATGATATACCTATTAAATTACAATAATAATAAAAGATTCCTACATTGAATTAACAGAGTTTGTTTTTTGTTCATCATAGACATGTCATATAGGGATTAAGGTTTCTCCACAACAATAATATTGACTCTCATAAGCTGCTCCTTTCTCTAAACTTTACAATGTTACTGCATGAATATGAGTAACACTGGTTGTACTATGACATATTTACTTATTAGAAGGTTTTGAACACACACTGCTCACCTATTCAATGTATATACCTCTTACAATATCTGAGTAGATATAATGAGACTAAACAGATTGGCAGTTCAACTCAGTAGCTGTAATGTCCATATGATTTAAATCAGATACCTGACATTGAGGTACATGGAATTGTGAGATTTTAATGATCATCAGTACACTTAAAGCAGTGCTCTTTTTACACTGTTGCTTTTCTTTAAAACCTCCAGGACACAGCCAGGTGTGCTGGTACATTCCTTTCATCCCAGCATTTGTGGAGGCAGAAGCAGGCAGATCTGTGTGATTTTGAGATCACATTGGTTTAACAAGCAAGTCTAAGTCAAACCACAGCTACACAGAAAAAAACTATTTCAAATACAGAAAATAAAAAGCAGCCAACAAACAAACAAACAAAAAACAAACTTCCAAGACACATTAAAATTTCTTAAGATTCATATCTGTATCAGTGTGCACATAAAGTTACCTTTTATTACTTGTAGAACTTTGAAAATGTTCTTCAAGGGCATGGTCTTCCCAATTGTAGCCTAAAATAGAGTACCAGAAAATATATATATTACTGGAAATATCATATTATTTTTAAAGCAAAACTTAAATCACTATCTTCTATGACCCTTAGAACCATGCCTGATTTATTCATCTCATTCCTCCTCATTCTCAATTGGAATCATAGAAAAGGATCAATAACAAAGTAAGACTTGTCTCCTTATTTTAAAAGTGAAAGAAAATTTGCTGTCTTACCTATTGCAGTGAGGTTTTTACAGGTCTCTAGCATAACATCTTTGTAGAGTTGTTTCTGTGAGGGTTCCAGCAAAGCCCACTCTTCTTGGCTGAATTTCACATGCACATCATTGAAGGTCACTGAATTCTAAAATATGCCATGCATTTGTACAACAGAAAGAGTGACAAGAATATAAATTTATACTTCATTGGCAATAGAATCATACAATTCTAGTGTTGCTTCCATTTATTTTCTGACACAGAAGTGCCAGTGTTAGATAGTTGGGTGCTGTGCATCAGATGAACAAGGGGAGAAGAAAAACCTAAAAGGTTAGATTGTAAGGAAAACCAAAGGTGTACTTTGGAAACCTGTTTTAAAGGAGTTTCATTAGTTTGTAAGTCATGAATATGAATTAGACATTAGTTGGGTTCTTGAGTGATCTATGAATCATCTTCAGTTACTTGGGCAAGTAGGTCATGACCCTGTCATGAGACAGGTGGAAGGAAAAAACACAGTCATCATATTTTATCTAGCAACAAATGAGATGTAGATATCAGGGGACAGTGAACAGATGGGTGACATCAGTCAAAAGACAACATGTTACTGAATATCATGTTTTCACCAGGGCTTAGAGATGTGGTATATCAGTATATGAAAAGTGGGGCTTATATATTTGTGGAAGGGAAAGTGGACTATAGTGAATAGATGGATAAAAATAATGTGAGTGGCAAGCAACAATAATCATAGCTGATAACATCATATTTCTGAGTAACCAGACAAAAGAAAAGGCATAGAACACATGATTATTCTTTGATCATTGTTTTGTACACTTTCCTTTCTAAATCATGTATAGTCTATAGTTTAAAATAAAGATTAAAACTTTTCTATTAAAAAATAAGTATTAATGTTATCACTAAGTCATTTTAGAAGAAAATGGAATAACGAAGTTTAACTGTGTCATATCTGAATAGGATAGAGCTTTGGAATAGTCATGGCAATTAATGTGGACAAAGACAAACAGAGAGAAGGGAGCAAAAAAGAAAGAGAAAGACAGAGACACACAGAGAGAAATTAACAGATGAACAGTACTAAGTACACATCAGAGAAATTTATGAACAGTTAATAACTACAAAAAATGATGAACAAGCTGGGTTTATTCTGTCATGCCTTTAATTCTATCACTCAGGAGGCAGACACATATCTTATTGAATTGGATACCAGCATGATCTATACAAAGAGTTCTAGGACAGCCAGACCTATATAGTAAGACAGTCTCCCCTAAAAGTCAATAAAACAAAAACAAAAGATGGAAAGAACTGAGAAGTGTTTACTGAAGCTTCTCCAAGGAATTATATATTCACTGCAGTTGTGTATTCATTTTCCAGAAATCTGCAATGCCCTAGCTTAAACTGTAACTTTAATAAGATCTTCCTAAAAGGCAATGCATGTTTAAATAGCTAAAAATAGAAAGATGAAAATATTAGCAATGTAAATGATGATCATAAATAAGCAACATAAGGCAGGAGAGATGGCTCAGCAGTGAGGAGCTCTTGCTGCTCTTGCAAATAATTGGGCTCAACTGTCAGTGTTTAACTGGGACCCACTACTATCAATTGCTATAAGTTCATGAGTTCTGAACACATCAGCAGACTACTATGAGGATCAGGCACACAAGATACTCATATTCATGCATATATTCAAAATACTCATATTCAGTAAAAATTAAAAACAGATCCCAGATGGCAGGGCTGATCACGCACTACAACTGATCAGCGGGGTAACAGAGACTGCGCAGTGACAAATTGTTGGAACTGTTGGCCTCCAAACACCACTGACTGTGTTTATCAGGTGATAAGAAACCCAATGATGAGAAAAAAAAAATTCGGTTCAACCTCAGAGTACCCAACTAATCCCTGGAAAATTTCCTGGGCTGTTGTGGCAGGAGTAAGGTTTTCAAGCAAACAGACCAGAGAAGCTTGTCCTGATCACCTTCCCAGCCTGAACTTTGCACCCCAGGGTACCAGAGACTGGAAGTCCCACTCTCAAGAAAACCCCTCAGGGAAGGAAGCAAATGGAACTGACTGAATGTCACCCAGTCTATCCCTGGAAAAGGTCCTATAGACTTGCAGGTGCACAGCAGCCAGCCCTGAGTGGGGCTCCAGCCGCCAGACCCAGGCAACTGACTCTCCATCACAGATAGAACTGTGTGTGCCAGGGCACTAAAGGATGGGTTTCCCTGTAGGGAGAAAACCCCACAGGGAGGGAAACAGCAGGTCCCAGCTTAGAGCACTCAGCTGACCCCACCACCACCACTACCACCACCACATATGGGGATATTCTTGGAAAAAGTTCCCAAGTTTCTGTCCAGTCACCAGCTTGGAGCCATCATTCGCAAACAAGTGCCTATGCACACTACACCCCCCCAACAGTACAGATTGGGTCTTTCTGTTGGGAGAAAACCCAAAGATGGGGGAAATATCTGTCCCTAACTCAGGACACCTATCTCCAGAAAAGTTTCTGGTTATACACAGGCTCTAGACTCTAGCCTCTTGCTGCACACATGAGAGTAGTGCTCATGTGTCACTGATTACCACTTGGATACTGGGAAAGAGAGCTCCAAAGTCAGACCTCCAGAAGCCTGGGTTCCCTGATATCAACCCCCAGATACTTCCCCAAGGGACAACTAGTTATCCCTAACTAAACTGACCAAACCCCACGGCACCCAGGTTACAGCAGCAGCTCACTAAATTTACATCAAGAAACCCAGCAGCAGGGCAGCTGTCTCCAGGACTTCTCTGGGTGAGAGGATAGCCCCCTTTACTAACAAAGGCCACAATTAGTACTCAGGTCTGTACGCCTGAGGTGAGCTGTGGCAATTCCTGAAAAATACCTGCCATTCAGTGACCATACCCAAAAAGCTGAGGAGGCCTCCTTTGGGAAAAATCATCTTCCTGTCAAGGGGATTCGACCCACCACAGGATCCCAGGAAGTACCAGAAACTAATCCCCCACACCTAAGATAGCCTAATGAGTAGAGGCCAGGATAAAATATCAACCAACAAAAGACAGAGCAATATGGCATCCCTAGAACAAGTTATCCAGGAGCAAGCAGCCCTGGATAACCCAGCGTAAATGAAATTCAAGAAGATGACCTTACATCTGTGCTTATGAACAGGATAATAGAGGAAACAAATAAAATGCGTAAAGACCTAGATGAAGATAAAGTCAAATAGATTATTGCCATCTGCAAAGAAATTGAGGAAGATAAAGTCAAACAGATTATGGCCATCCTTAAAGAAATACAAGAAGTTGCAGCCAAACAATGTGTGGCCTTTAGAGAGGAATTACTTAAATCACTGAAAGAAATTAAAGAAACAGAGGATTGTTCAAACAAACAGCTGAAGGAATTATAAGAAAATACAGTCAGAGAGGTGAAGGAAATCAATTAAATGGCTCAAGATCTGATGATAGAATTGGAAAAATTAAAGAAAACACACATGGATGAAATTGTGGAGAAAAAGAACTTAGGGAAGAAAACAGGAACTACAGAGGTAAGCATAACCAATAGACTATAAGAGATGGAAGAATCTCAGGTGTGGAAGACACAATGGAAGAAATCGATGTATCCATCAAAGAAAATATTAAATCTAAAAAATTTCTGACACAGACCATCCAAGAAATCCAAGACAACATGAAAAGGCAAAACCTAAAAATAATAGGAATAGAGGAAAAGGAAGATTTCCTCCTCCAAGGCCCAGAAAATATTTTCAGCAAAATTATAGAAGAAAATTTCCCCAACTTAGAAGAGAGGTCTATAAGAATACAATAGGCCTAGAGAACACCCAATAAATTAGAACAGAAAAGAAAATTCTCCCACCATATAATAAACAGTAGGTATACAGAACAAAGAAAAAATACTAAAAGCTGCAAGGGAAAAAGGCCAAGTAACATATAATGGCAAACCCATCAGAATCACACCAACAGATACTATGAAAGCCAGAAGGACCTGAACAGATATCATGCAGACCCTAAGAGAACATAGATGTCCACCCAGGCTACTATACCCAGCAAAAGTCTCAGTCATCATAACAGAACAAACAAGATATTTAATGACAAAAAAAATTTAAACAATACCTACCCACAAATCCAGAGGTACAGAAGCTCCTAGAAGGAAAACTATAACCCAGGAAAGCTAATGACATTCAGGACAAGACAGGGAATAAGTAATGTCACTACAGGAAAACTAAAAGTAAGCAAGCACACAAACACAGTACCACAACCAACATCAAAATAGAAGGAACTAACAGCCACTGCTCATTAATTTCCCTCAACATCAAATCACTTAACTCTCCAATAAAGACACAGACTAACAGAATGGATATGTAAACAAGACCCAACAATCTGCTGCATATAAGAAACACATCTAAGTCACAAATGTAGACATTGCGTAAGAGTAAAGAGCTGTAAGGGTCCAAGCAAATGGACCTAAGAAACAAGCAGGAGTAGCTATTCTAATATCAAATAAAATATATTTTCAACCAAAATTAATCAAAAGACATGAGGAAGGTCATTTCATACTCATCAAAGAAAAATTCGGCCAAGAAGAAATCACAATTCTGAACATCTATGCCTCAAATACAAAGGTACCCACGATTGTAAAAGAAACATTAATAAAACCTAAACCACATACAGATTCCCATACATTACTAGTGGGAGGCTTCAACACCCCACTCTCAACAAAGTACAGGTCAACAAAACAGAAATTAAAAAAAAAAAACAATATCTCTAACAGAGGTCATGAATCAAATGGACCTAACAGACATCTACAGAACCTTACACCCAAACACAAAAGAATTTACTTCTCAGCACCTCATGGAACTTCTCCAAAATAGACCATATCATTGGTCACAAAGTAAGCCTCAACAGATACAAGAAGTTTGAAATAATGCCTTGTATTCTATCTAATTACCATGGACTAAAGCTGGAACTCAACAACAACAGAAATAGTAAAAAGCCTACACACACATGGAAACTGAAAAACTCACAACTAAACGACAGCTGGGTCAGGGAAGAAATAAAGAAAGAAATTGAAGTCTTCCTAGAATTCAATGAAAATGAAGACACGACATACCCAAACTTATGGGACATGATGAAAGCAGTACTAAGAGGAAAGTTCATAGCACTATGTGCCTTCAAGAAGAAATTTGTAACATCTCATATAATCAACTTAAATGGCTCACCTAAAAGCCCTAGAAAAAAAGAAGCAGACACAGCAAAAAGGAATAGACACCTGGAAATAATCAAACTCAGGACTGAAATCAATAAATTAGAAACAAATAAAACATTTCAAAGAATCAATAAAACCAAGAGCTGGTTGTTTGAGGAAATCAAGAAGATAGACAAACCCTTAGCCAAACTAACGAAAAGGCAGAGAGACACTATCCAAATTAACAAAATCAGAAATGCAAACAGGGACAAAACAAAAGACACTGAGGAAATCCAAACAATAATTAGGACTTACTTCAAAAGTCTATATGACACACAATTTGAAAATCTAAATGAAATGGACAATTTTTTTGGTTGATTCAACTTACCAAGGCTGAATCAAGACCAGGTAAATCATAAAATATTTCTGTATCCACTAAGGAAATAGAAACATTCATCAAAAGTTTCCAATCCACAAAAAGCTCAGGGCCAGATGGTTTCAGTGAAGAATTCTACCAGACCTTCAAAGAAGAGGTAACTCCAGCTCTCTTCAATATATTCCACAAAATAGAAACAAAAGGAACACTACCAAACTCATTCACTGAAGCCACAGTCACCTTGTAACCTAAACCTCACAAAGACACAACAAAGAAAGATAACTTCAGGCCAATCTCCCTTATGAACATTGATGCAAAAACTCTACAAAATATTCTGCAAACCCAATACAAGAACACATCAAATATATCATCCAGTATGATCATATAGGCTTCATGCCAGGTATGCCGGGGTAGTTCAATATACAAAAATCCATCAATGTGATCTACCATATTAAAAAATTGAAAAAAAAAACCCATGATAATCTCCTTAGATACTGAAAAAGCATTTGAAAAAAATCCAGCATCCATTTATGTTTAAACTATTGGAGAGATCAGGGATACAAGGCACATACCTAAACATAGTAAAGGCAATATATAGCAGGCCTGTAGCCAATATCAAGCTAAATGGAGAGAAACTTAAATCAATCCCACTGAAATCAGGGACAAGGTAAGGCTGTCCACTCTCTCCATATCTCTTCAACATAGTTCTTGAAGTCCTTGCTAGAGCATTAAGATAAATAAAGATCAAATTAATACAAGTTGGAAAGGGAGAAGTCAAAGTATCACTATTTGCAGATGATATGATAGTATACCTGAATAACTCCAAAACTTCTACTAGAGAACTTCTACAGATGATAAACACCATCAGCAAAGTGGCTGGATACAAAATTAACTCAAAAAATTTAGCCCTCCTGTATACAAAAGATAAAAGGGCTGAGAAAGAAATTAGGGAAACTACACCCTTCACAATAGCCTCAAAGGACATAAAGTACCTTGGTGTGACCATAATCAAGCAAGTCAAAGACTTGTATGAAAAAAACTTCAAGTCTCTGAAGAAAGAATTAGAAGAAGATATTAGAATATGGAACTATCTCTGATACTCATGGCTTGGCAGAGTTAACATAGTAAAAATGGACATCTTACCAAAAACAATCTACAGATTCAATGCAATTTCCATCAAAATACCAACAGAATACTTTACAGACCTTGATAGAAGAGTTCTCAACTTCATATGGGATGCAATGAAAGCAGTCCTAAGAGGAGTTTGAATAGCAACAAAGGCCATCATAAGCTATTGGAGACATCCCATACAAACAACTTAATGGCATACCTGAAAGCCCTAGGAAAAAAGAAGCAGACACAACCAGCAAGAGTAGACAACTAGGAAAAACCAAACTTAGGGCTGATATCAATAAATTAGAAACAGATAATAATTCAAAGAATCAACAAAACTAAGAGCTAGTTCTTTGAGAAAATAAAAAAAACAGACAAATTCTTAGCCAAACTAAGTAAATGGCAGAAAGACACTATCCAAATCAACAAAGTCTGAAAGAAAAAGATATAACAGTCACTGAGAAAATGCAAAGAACCATTAACTCTTATGTCAAAAGCCTATATGCCCCAAAATTTGAAAATCTAAATAAAATATACAATTCTCTTTAGATTCCACATACCAAAGTTGAATCAACATCAGGTAAAGATATTAAATAGTCTTATAATGCCTAAGGCAATAGAGGCAGCCATCAAAATACTCCCAACCAAAACAAAAGGCCAAGGGCCAGATGATTTCAGAGCAGAATTCTACAAGACCTTCAAAGAGCAAATAATGATATTCTCCAAATTATTTCACAAAATAGAAATGGATGAAACATGACCAAATTCCTTTTGTAAGACCACAGTCACGTTGATAAATCCACAAAGATCCCCCAAAAGATAGAGACCAGTCTCTATTATGAACAATGGTGTCAAAATACTCAATAAAATACTTGTAAATCAAATCCAAGAACATATCAAAGATATTATCCACCATGACCAAGTAGGCTTCATCCCAGGCATGCAGGGGCAGTTAAGTATATGGAATCCATCAATGTAATCCACCATATAAACAAATTGTTAAAAAAAAAAAAAAAACAGGACCATTTTCTTAAATGCTGGAAAAGCATTTGACAATATCCAATAGTTATTCTTGTTTAAAGTCTTGGAGAGAGCAGGGACAAAGGCACGTATCTAAAAATAGTAAAGATAGTATACAGAATATATACAGAATATATAGAATATATACAGAATATATACAGAATAGTATATAGCTAACATCAAACTAAATGAAGAGAATGTTAAGTCAATTCCACTGGACTTGGGGACAAGACAAGGCTACACACTCTCTCCAAATCTCTTCAATACAGTACTCAAAGTCCTATCTAGGGCAATAAGACAACTAAAGGAGAATAAGGGGGTACAAATTGATAAGGAAGAAGTCAAAGTATCTCTATTCACAGGTGATATGACAGTATACAAAAAGGAGCCCAAAATTCTACTGTGATGTCATGAATCCCTTGCAATGTGAAAATAATAGCATTGAGATGTCAAAATTGCTTTGTGATATCCTAATAAAACCATTGTGAAGTCACAATTCAATTTTAATGTCATGATTCTGTAGTGATGGCCCAATAGACACATTGCAATGTGATATTACAATTGTGATGTGTTACTAGTAACATTCTGATGTCTCAATACCATTATGATGTCTTGGTAGAATTGTAATATAATATTGTGACATCACAATCCTACCATTCTGATTTCAAAATACAAATGCGATGTCCTACTAGTTTACAATTGTGATGTCATAATTCCCTTATGATGTTACAATAGTCTCTGTGATATCATAATTGTGATATCAGAATGCCATTTTGGCTAGAGAAATGTACCATTGTGAGTTCATAGTACAATTGTGATGTTACAATCAGACCATAGTGATTTCACAATAAAAATTGTTATGTCCTACTAGTACCACTGTGATATCATAATTCCCTTTGATGTCACAAAAGTAGCATTGTGATGTCAAAATATCTTTGTGATATATTAATACCTTACTAATATCATAATGCCATTGTTACATCATAGCACAATTGTGATGTCACAATAGTAAACATTTGATGTCACAATTCAATTGTAATGCCATAATTCACTAGTGATGTCACAGTTGAACCATTATGATGTCAAAATACGATTATGATAGCCTATTAATACCACTGTGATTTTGCAGTACGATTGTGATATCCTAGTAGTACCATTGTGAGGTCATAAAAAATTGTGATGTCACAATTGTAACAATGTGATGTCATAAGGTCACAATGTTACCATTGTATTGTCACAATATTGTGGTGTCAGAATATTCCTTTGTGATATCCTAATAGTACCATTATGATGCCATAATGCCATTGTGACAAAGAAATAGTATCATTGTGATATCATGTTTCAACTGTCATTTCATATTACTACCATTGTGATGTCACAATACGATTGTGATGTCCTATGAGTACCATTGTGATGGCATAATACACTTGCGATATCACAATAATAGCATTGTGATGCCACAATGTCTTTGTGATATACTTATAGTATCATTTGATGTCATAATTCCATTGTGACTACAGAATATTACCATTGTGATGTCATAGTAAAATTGTGATGTCACAATAGTACCATTGTGATGTCTCAAGTCAATGGTAATGTCATAATATTCTAGTGTGATGTCACAATAGTAGCTTTGTGATGTCACAATGTCTTTGTGATATCCCACTAGTACCATTCTTATGTCATAATGACATTGTGACTAGAGAATAGTATCATTGTGATGTCATTGGATGTTACAAGAGTACCATTGTGATGTCACAAGTCAATTGTTATATTATAATTCTCTAGTAATGTCAAAATCACTAAATTGTGATGTCACAATAAGATTGTGATGTTCTCCTAGTACCATTGTTATGTAATAATAGCATTGCGGTTTCACAATAATAGCTTTCTGAAATCACATTGTCTTTGTGATGTCCTAATATTACCATTGGGGTGTCATAATACCATTGTGACAAAACAATAGTACCATTGTCATGTCTAAAGTCAATGGTAATGTCATAATTCTCTAGTGATGTCATTATCGAACCATTTAGATGTCACAATAAGATTGTAATGTCCCACTAATACCATTGTTATGTCTTGATACCCTAGTGATGTCACAATAGTAGCACTGTGATGTCATAATGCAATTGTGACTAGAGAATAGTTCCTTAGAGAAATCATAGTACAATTTTGATGTCACAATAGTACCATTGTGATGGGACAATTCAATTGTAATGAAATAATTCTCTAGTGACGTCAGAAACGAACCATTGTGGTGTCACAATGTGAGTGGGACCTCCTGTTAGAACCATTATCATGTCATACTACATATGTGATGCCACAATAGAAACATTTTGATGTTACAATGTATTTGTGATATCGTACTAGTACCATTGAGATGTCATAATGCCATTTTGACTAGAGAATAGTACCATTGTGATATCATAGTACAATTCAGTTGTAATGACATAATTCTCTGGTGATGTCACAATTGAAACATTGTGATGTCACAATATAATTCTGATCTCCTGCTAGTACCATTTTCATGTCATAATGCACTTGTGACACCACGATAGTAACATTATGATGTCACAATATCTTTGAGATATCCTACTAGTACCATTGAGATGTCATAATGGCATTATGACTAGAGAACTGTACCATTGTGATGTTATACTACAATTATGATGTCACAAGAGTACCATTGTGATGTCACAGTTCAATTGAAATGTCATAATTCCCTAGTGATGTCACAATATGATTGTGATGTCCTGCTAGTACCATTTTGATGTCATAATATACTTGTGATGTCACAATAGTAGTTTTGTGTAGTCACAATGAATTTGTGATGTCCTAATAGTACCATTGTGATGGCATGATGCCATTTTGACTAGAGAAGAGTAACATTGTGAGGTCATAGCTCAATTGTGACATCACAATAGTACAATGTTAATGTCATAGTACTCTCGTAATTTCACAATCACAAAATTGTGACATCACAATACAATTTTGTTGTAATACTAATATCATTGTGATATCATAATATACTTGCGATGTCACAATACTAGCTTTGTAATGACACAGTGTCTTTCTGATGTTCTAATTGTATCATTGTGAAGTCATAATGCCATTGTAACTAGAGCATAGTAACATTGGGATTTCATAGTACAATTATGATGTCAAAATTGTACCATAGTGATGTCACAATTCAATAGTGATGTTATATTTCTCTAGTGATGTCACATTTGAACCATGTTAATGTCATAATTAGCTTGTGATGTCCTAATAGTACCATTGTTATGTCATAGTACAATTATGATATCACAATAGTAGCATTGTGATGTCACAATGTGTTTGTAATATCTTCATGGAACAATTGTGATTTCAAAATGCCACTGTGATTAGACAATAGTTCCATTGAGATGTCATAGTACAATTTTGAAGTCATAATTGTAGACATAATTCTAATGTCACAAGTCAATTGTAATGTCATAATTCTCTAATCATGTCAAAATCATGCCGTTGTGACATACCAATAGGATTGTGATGTCCTACTAGTACCATTTTCATGTAATGATACATTTGCAATGCCACAATTGTAAAATTGTTATGTCACAATGTCTTTGTGATATCCTACTAGTACCATTGGGATATCATCATACCATTGTGACTACAGAATAGTACCATTGTGATGTCATAGTACAATTGTGATGTCACAAGAGTACAATTGT
This sequence comes from Meriones unguiculatus, assembly GCF_030254825.1. Taxonomy (NCBI): domain Eukaryota; kingdom Metazoa; phylum Chordata; class Mammalia; order Rodentia; family Muridae; genus Meriones; species Meriones unguiculatus. The sequence goes on from NW_026843647.1 coordinate 3,285,781, forward strand.
GATGTCACCATTCAATTGAAATATCATAATTCTCTAGTGATATAAAACTATGATTATGTATAAAACTATGATTGTGATGTCCTGCTAGTACAATTGTGATGTCATAGTATAATTGAGATGTCACCATAGTAGCTCTATGAAGTTGCAAAGTCTTTGTGATATCCTACTAATACCATTGTGATGTCATTGTACACTCTTGGTGCCACAAGTGCACCATTGTGATGTCACAAGTCATTTGTTATATCATAATTCTCTAGTAATGTCAAAATCACTAAATGGTGATGTCAGAATATGATCGTGTTATCCTCCTAGTGATAGTATGTCATAATAGCTTAGCGATTTCACAATAGTAGCTTTCTGAAGTCACATTGTCTTTGTGATGTCCTAATATGTAAGAACTGGGAAATAGTAAGAGCTGGAGAGGACAGGGTCTCCACAAGGAGAGCAACAGAACAAGAAAATTTGAACACAGGGAACTTCCCAGAGACTCATACTCCAACCAAGGACTATTCATGGAGATAACCCAGAACCCCTGCACAGATGTAGCCCAGGGCAGTTCAGAGTCCAATTGGGTTACATAGTAATGTGAAGAGGGACTGCCTCTGACATAATCTGATTGGCCTGCTCTTTGATCACCTCCCCCTGGGGGGGAGCAGCCTTACCAGGCCATAGTAGAGGACAATGCAGCCACTTTTGATGTGAACTGATAGACTAAGATCAGAAAGGAGAGGAGAACCTCCCCTATCAGTGGACTTGGGGAGTGGCATGCAAGCAGAGGGAGGAGGGAGGGTGGGATTGGGAGGGTCTTATGGGGGGATGCAGTATGAATAAAGTGTAATTGATGAAAAATTTTAAAAAAAGGGAAAAATGTCATAATGCCATTGTGACTAGAGTATAGCACCATTGTGATGTCACAATTCAATTATAATGTCATAGTTCTAGAGTGATATAAGAATCAAACAATTGTGATGTCACAGTATGTTTGTGATGTCCTACTAGTACCATTATGTGAATAGTATCATTGTGATGTCACAATGTTTTTGTGATATCCTAATAGTACCACTGTGATGTTATAATGCTATTATGACTAGAGAATAGTACCATTGTGTTGTCATAGTACAATTGTGATGTCACAAGTCTTCCATTGTAATGTCACAATTTTATTGTTCATATTCTCTATTGATGTCACATTAGTACCATTGTGATGTCACAATGATTGTGACATACTGGTGGAACAATTGTGATGTCATAATTCCCTTCTGATTTCACAATAATAGCATTGTGATGTCACAATAGTCTTGTAACATCCTAATAGTATCATCATGATATCATGATGCCATTATGACTAGGCAGTTGTACATTGTGATATCATAATACAATTTTGATGTCACAACAGTCCTACTGTGATGTAACCATTCAATTGTAATGTCATAATTCTCCAGCGATGTCACAGTAAAACCAGTGTGATGTCACAATGAGATTGTGAAGTCCTCCTAGCACCATTGGATATCACAATAGTAGCATTGTCTTGTTATAATGCCATTATGACCAGCGAATGTTAACATTGTGATGTCATAGTATGATATCACAGGTCAATTATGATGTCATAAATCCCTATCGTCACAATCAAACCATTGTGATGTCACAATACGATTGTGATGTCCTAATAGTACCATTGTGATGTCATAATAACCTTGCGATGTCACAATAGTAGCTTTGTGAAGTCACAATGTCTTTGTGATGTCTGAATTGTACCATTGTGAAGTCATAATGCCATTCTGACTACAGAATAGTATCATTGTGAGGTCATAGTACAATTGTGATGTCACAATCATATCATTGTGATATCACAATTCAATGTCTTTGTGACATCCTCATTGTAACACTGTGATGTCATAATGAATTATGACTAGAGAATAGTACCATTGTTATGTCATAGTACACTTGTGATGTCACAATACTACCATGGTGATGTTACCATTCAATTGTAATGTCATAATTCTCCATTATTGTCAAAAATCGAACCATTGTGACGTCACAATACAATTGTGATGTCCTACTAGTAGCATTGTTATGCCATAATACCCTTGCGATATCACAATAGTAACATTGCGATGTCACTAAGACATTGTTTTATACTAATAGTACCATTGTGATGTCATAATATCATTATGACTAGAGACTAGTACAATTGTTATGTCGTAGTACAATTTTGAAGTCACAATAGTACCATTGGAATGTCACAATAAGATTATAATGTCATAATTCTCTAGGGATGTCACAATCACACAATTATGATGTCACAATATGAATATGATGTCCTACTAGTATCATTGTTAAAAATAACCTTGTGATGTCACAATACTACCATTTTCATGTCACAAGTCAACTGTAATGTCATAATTCCCTAGGAATGTCACAATCACTCCATTGTGGTCCCAATACTACCTTTCTCCTATCAGAATGCCATTGTGAATAGAGAATTGTACATTGTAACATTATAATACAATCATGATGTCATGGTTATTATTGTGATGTATCCATTCAATTGTAATGTTATAATTCTCCAGGGATGTCACAATGAAACCAGTGTGATGTCACAATCATATTGTGATGTCCTTCCGGTAGAGTTGTGATGTCATAATTACCTTGCAATGTCACAATAGTAGCATTGTGATATCACAATGTGTTTGTGATATACCAATTGTACCGTTGTGATGTCACAAGTCAAGTCAATTGTAAAGTCATAATTCTCTGCAAAGCTCAAAACTGCCGAATGGTGAGTTCACAATACGATTCTGATATTCTACTAGTACCTTTGTGATGTCATAATTACATTGCGATGTCACAATAGTAGCATTGTGGATGTCATAACTAATTCTACCACTTGAAGTCATAATGCAATTCTGAGTATAGAAGAGTACCATTGTGATGTCATAGTACAATTGTGATGTCATTATCATACCATTGTGATATCACAATTCAATTGTAAAATCATAATTTTCTAGAAAAGTCACAGTCAAACCATTGTGATGTCATGGTACACTTGTGATGTTACAATACTGCCATTGTGGTGTCACCAGTCAACTGTAATATCATTATTCTCTATTGCTGTCAATATCGAACCATTGTGATGTCACGATACAATTGTGATAGCCTACTAGTAGCATTGTTGTGTCATAATACTCCTGTGATATCACAATAGTAACATTGTGATGTCACAAAGACTTTGTTTTATACTAATAGTAATATTGTGATGTCATAATACCATTGTGACTAGAGAAATTATAATTGTTATGTCATAGTACAATTTTAATATCACAATAGTACCATTGGGATTGCACAATAAGATTGTAATGTCATAATTTTCTAGGGCTGTCACAATCACACCATTATGATGTCACAATAGGAACATGAAGTCCTACTAGTACCATTGTTATGTCATAATACCACCAGAGTATTAAGGGTACCATTGTTATATCATAACACCCTTCAGATGTTACAATAGTAGCATTGTGATGTCATAATAGTACCATTGTGATGTCTCAAGTCATTGGTAATGTCAAAATGCTCTAGTATTGTCACAAATACAAAATTGTGCTTTCCCAATAGATCGTGATGCCCTACTTGTACTATTTTCACAAAAAATTCTGAAATTCTACTAGTACCTTTGTGATGTCCTAATTACCTTGCGATGTCACAATAGTAGCATTGTGATGTCACAATATTTTGTGATAACCTAATTGTACCATTTGAAGTCATAATGCCATTCTGACTACAGAATAGTACCATTTTGATTTTACAGTAGAATTGTGATGTCACAATCATACCATTGTGATATCGCAATTCAATTGTAAAGTCATAATTTTCTAGTGAAGTCACATTCGAACTATTGTGATGTCAATACCATTCTGATGTCCTACTAGTACCGTTGTGATGACATAATACTCTTCTGATATCACAATTTTAGCATTATGTTGTCACAATGTGTTTCTGTTATCCCAATAGCACCATTGTGATGTCATAATTCCATTATGACTAGGGGATAGTACCACTGTGATATCAAAGTACTATTGTGATGTCACAATACTAATATTTTCATGTCACAAGTCAATTGAAAAGTCACAATCACTCCATTGTGGTCCTAATACTACCTTTATCATATCAGAATGCCATTGTGTATAGAGAATAGTACACTGAAATATCATAATACAATTATGATATCATAGTTACTATTGTGATGTAACCATTCAATTGTAATGTTATAATTCTCCAGGGATGTCACAATAAAACCAGTGTGGTGTCACAATGAGATTGTAATGTCCTACTGGTAGAATTGTGATGTCATAATTCCCTTGCAATGTCACAATAGTAGCATTGTGATGTCACAATGTGTTTGTGATATACCAATAGTACCGTTGTGATGGCACAAGTCAATTGTATTGTCATAATTCTCTATGAAGCTCAAAATTATTCAATTGTGGCTTGCCTGTCTTATCACCTGTGATATTTCTATTTTCTTGTGATGTGACTGAAATGTTGCCTGTGATCTTTGAAGTCTCTCTTGGGATGGTTGAAATTTCACCTGCAATGGATGACCTTTTTCGTGTAAAGATTCAACTTTGACCTCAGATTGTTGAATTTTCGCCTGCAAAGACTGTACTTTCTTGTGCCATCAGTGAAATTTTCCCTGTAATGGCTGAAGTTTCGCCTTGGATAGTTAAAGATTTCCTGTAAAGGTAAATTTTGCACCCTTGATATTTGAAGTTACCGTTAGGTGGCTGAACTTTCACCTGCCATGGTAGAAGTTTCTATTTTGATGGTTGAAGTTTTTCCTCCAAGTTTGAAAGTACACCTATGTAGGCTGAATAATCGCCTGTGATAGATGAACTTTCTAGGGAGGTGACTGAAATGCCGCCTGTGATGTTTGAGGTCACTCTTGCGATGGTTGAAATGTCACCTGCGGTGGTTGACCTCTTACCTGTGAAAGGTGAAGTTTTGCCTAATATGGTTGAAATTTTGCCTGCAAAGCATGAACTTTCCTGAGCCATCGCTGAAATTTTGTCTGTAATGGTTGATGTTTCACTTGGGATGGTTGACTTTTTTTCCTGCAAAGTTTAAAATTGCACCTTCGATAGTTGAAGTTTCCCTTGAGGTGGCTGAAAATTCAATTGTGATGGTTGAAGTTTCACCTAGTATTGTTGACATTTTTCTTCTTAAAATAAAATTTGAACTCTTGATAGTTAAAGTTTCCAAGAGGTGGCTGAAACTTCACAAGTGATGGTTGAAGTTTCCTTTGTGATGGTTGATGCCTGTCCTGCAACATTTGAAATTTCACCTGGCTTGCCTGGCTTATCGCCTGTGATATTTGGATTTTCCTGTGATGTGACTGAAATGTTGCCTGTGATGTTTGAAATCTCTCTTGTGATGGTTCACTTGTCACTACCAGTGGTTGAGTTTTTCCTGTGAAGGTTGAAGTTTCACCTGAGATTGTTGAATTTTTACCTGCAAAGACTGAACTTTCCTGTACCATCGCTGAAATAACCCCTGTAATGTTTGAATTTTCACCCAGGATTGTTGATGTTTTTCTTGTAAAGATAAAATTTACACACTTGATAGTTGAAGTTTCCTTTGAGGTGGCTGAAATTTCACCTGCGATGGTTGAAGTTTCCATTGAGATGGTTGCAGTATTTCCAGCAAATTTCCAATTTCACCTATGCAGGCTGAATTATCTCCTGTGATGTTTAAACTTTCCTGGAAGGTGACTGAAATGTCACCTGTGATGTTTGATGTCTCTCTTGCGATGGTTGAAATGTTACCTGCAATGAAATTTGATCTCAGATGATTGAATTTTTCCCTACAAAGACTGAACTTTGAGGTGGCTGAAATTTCACTTGCCATTGCTGATGTTTCTGTTGTGATGGTTGAAGTTATTCCAGCAAAGTTTGAAATTTCACCTGGATGGGCTGAATTATCTCCTGTGATGGATGAACATTCCTGTGAGGTGACTAAATGTTGCCTGTGAAGTTTGAAGTCTCTCTTGTGATGGATGAAATGTCACCTGTGGTGGTTGACCATTTCCTGTGAAGGTTGAAGTTTTGCCTGTGATGGTTGAATTTTCACTTCCCAAGCATGAACTTTCCTGAGCCATCGCTGAAATTTCTCATGCAATGGTTGATGTTTCACCTGGGATGGTTGACCTTTTTCTTGCAAAGTTTAAAATTGCACCTTCGATAGTTGAATGTTCTTTTGAGGTGGTTGAAACTTCATTGTGATGGTTGAAGTTTCCATTGTGATGGTTGTAGTTTTTCTACAACGTTTGAAATTTCACCTGGTTTGGCTGACTTATTGCCTGGATATTTGGATTTTCCTCTGATTTGACTAAAATATTGACTGTGATGTATGAAGTCTCTGTTGCGATGGTTCACTAGCAATGGCTGAATTTTTCCTCTGAAGGTTGAATTTTTGCCTGAGATTGTTGAATTTTCACCTGCAAAGACTGAACTTTCCTGTGCCATCAATGAAATTTCCCATGTAATGTTTGAAATTTCATCCAGAATTGTTGATGTTTTTCTTGCAAAGATAAAATTTGCACCCTTGATAGTTGAAGTTTACTTTGAGGTGGCTCAAATTTCAGCAGCAATGGTTGATGTTTCTATTTTGATGGTTGAAGTTTTTCCAACAAAGTTTGAAATTTCTCTTGGGTAGGCTGAATTATCTCCTGTGATGGTTGAACTTTCCTGTGAGGTGACTAAATGTTGACTGTGATGTTTGAAGTCTCTCTTACGATGGTTGGAATGTCATCTGCAATGGTTGACCTTTCTCCTGTGAAGGTTGAATTTTTGTCTGTCAAGAATGCACTTTCCTAAGCCATCACTGAAATTTCGCCTTTAAAGGTTGATGTTTCACCTACGATGGTTGTCATTTTTCTTGCAAGGTTTAAAATTGCTCCCTTGTTAGTTGAATTTTTCTTTCAGGTGGCTCAAATTTCACCTGCAATGGTTAATGTTTCCATTGTGATTGTTGAAGTGTTTCCAGCAAAGTTTGAAATTTCTCCTGGGTAGGCTGATGTTTGAACTTTCCTGGGATGTTTGAACTTTCCTGGGAGTTGACTGAAATGTCGCTTGAGATGTTTGAAGTCTCTTCTGCAAAGTTGAAATCTCACCTGAGAGGGTTAAGCTTTTTTTTGTGTGTGTAAAGGTTGAAATTTGACCCGAGATTGTTGAATTTTCGTCTGCAAAGACTGAACTTTTCTGTGCCATCGCTGATATATCCCCCGTAATGTTTGAATTTTCAACTCTAATTATGCTGCCACATTACCATACAAATGAGAACAAAGAACAACGATTATCAAGATTCACACAGAACTCTTTGGCATGTTCTAAATGTCTTCCTTCTTTTTCAGGTATAAGAAGGAGAAATGTAGAGTACTCTAGTTTAATTCTGTTGCTGTAAAAAGAACTAGCCAGAAACAGCTTTGAAAGGAAAAGCCTTATTTTACTTCAACTTCTAGGTCATAGTCCATCCTACAGGAAAGTTAGGGCAGGAACTTGAAACAGGAATGCCGAAGCAAAAATATTACCTAGATGAATAAATAATACTTAGATGAAAAAATACCTAGATGAATACATAGATGAATGCTGCTTTCTGGCTCATTGTCTACCTCATGCTCACTTAGCTTTCTTATACAGTGCAGGCCAGCCTTCCTAGGGATGGTGCTATCCACAGTGGGCTGGTCCCACCCACATCAATTATTAGTCAAATGATAGATACAAGCCAATGAGATCTGGGAAATTCCTTGATTGAAGATTCCTTTTCCCAGGTAAAGCTGGGTTGTGGTATGTTGTCCAGATAAGCTAATTAGCATAGTAGTTGGTGGAAGTAGGGAAGAGAGCAAAAGACATAAATGTACATAATGGGAAATTGAAAGATGCCAACAGCAATCACTCTGGCACCTCTTGATTAAAGATAGATGGTCAGGTGCTTGAGAATATGTTGTACTGCTCAGCATAAATGGAGCCTTCTGGAATAAAACTTTGTCACATGGCTGTCTCATTTTCTGGTCCATTGTTACCATTTTCTTACAGTTCTTGTTTTGTGTCTTAGACGTAGACTTCTGAATCTCGGAGCTAACATATATTAGGACAACATTATGCTACAGAGTGAGCCTTTATAATCTCATGCACTAGCTTGAGCAATCACAGAAGTTGACATGGAAATATAAGGTTGACATGTACAGTCTGCTTTGTAGGAGCAGAGCTGCCTGACATCATAGCTTCTACTCCCCAAGAAATACATCTTGTCTCCCTACCCTTCACTGTGCTTGTTTTTTTTTTTTTGTTTGTTTGTTTTTTTCCTTGAGATTGGGTATTTCCAAACAAAGTTGGAGGGAGGGGCTTAAATTAAAGGAACTTGAAGTAGATAAAAGCAGTAATACTCACCCAGGGTGTCTGATATTTCTTTTTTTAAAGGGATGCATTTGTTAGGACACGTTAACACATGTGACATAGTCTGTCTAATAACACTTCATGAACTTAGTGCTTAGAAACTCCCTTCTGAATCATATAAGTAACCATAGACATCCTCCCATATCTGCTCTAGAATAATTTCTTGCTCAGTTGGCTCATGCTGTGTAGTGTGGAGCCTGTCAGATGTAGGTGAGTCTAGTATGTCCAGCAGACCTTGTCATCTCCCACTTAGTCATGTCCAAAAGAGCTTCTCATGTCTAGCTGAGCTTGTCATAGCCTGCTAAGCCTGTCTCTTGATGAGTTTTTCACATCCATCAGAGCCTGTCATTTCCAGTTTTTCCTGTCTACTGCTGAGCCTCTTATGTCAAGCTGTACCTGTCATGCACATCTGAGCCTTTCTCCAGCTGAGCCTGCCATATCCAGCTGAGTCTGTCTCAATTTAGGCTGTCTTCAGCTCAGTTTGTCATTCCCCGCTGAGCCTGTCATGTTCAGTTGAGTGTGTCATGTTCAGAAGAGACTATTTCCATCTGAGCTTGCCATGTCCATTTGAGCCTGTCTTGTCTATCTGAGCCAATCATGTCCAACTGAGCCTTTCTTGTCCAAATAATCTGGTGTGCAGCTGAGCTTATCATGTCCAGCTGAGCTTGTCTCTAGCTGAGCCTGCCATGTCCAACTGTTCTTTTCTTGTACAACTGAGCCTGAGTGTCACACAGAGAATGTCTTTTCCACCTGAGCCTCTGTATCCAGCTGAGCCTGCCTGGCCTATTCAACTGAGTTTGTCATGTACAGCCTAGCCTGTCACTGCTTGTTGAGGCTTTCTCTATTGAGCCTGTCTACATCTGAGCTTGCAATGTCCTACTGAACCCGTCATGTCCAAGAGAGCTTGTCAAGTGCAGCTAAGTGGGTCATGTCCAGCTGAGCCTGTCTCTTGCTGAGCCTGCCATGTCCAGTTGAGTCTGGCAACATCAAGGCTGTCTCCAGCTGAGTTAGTCATGTCCTCCTGAGCCTGTCATGTACAGGAGAGCCTGTCTTGTCCAGCTGAGCCTGTCATGTCAAACAAAGCCTTGTCCAGGTAAGCCAGCGTGCACCTGAGCTTGTCATGTCCAGCTGAGCCTTTCTCCAGCTGGGCCTGTCATATACACCTAGGACTGTATCCAGCTAGGCCTTTTAAATCCAGCAGAGCCTGCCATGTCCAGTTGAGCCTGTCATGTCCAGTTGAGGCTTACATGTCCAGCTGAACCTTTCATGTTTCTAGCTGAGCTTTTTACATCTAGCAGAGCCTGTGGGTCCAGTTGTTCCAGTATACTGTTGAGACTCTTATGTTCAGCTGTGCATGTCTTATCCATCTGAGCCTGTCTCAAGCTGAACCTGTCATGTCCAGCTGAGCCTGTCAGGTCTCTATCTAAACTTTTTACATCCAACAAAGCTTATTATATCTAGCTGAGTATGTCTCCAGCTAAGCTTTTCATATCCAGCAGAGCCTGTCCCATTAATCCTGTCTACTGCTGAGGCTCTCATATCCAGCTGTGCCTGTCATGTTCATCTGACCCTGTCTGCAGATAAGCCTGCCATGTCCTGCTGAGTCTGTCATCATTGAGGCTGTCTCCAGCTGAGCTTGTCATGTCCCGCTGAGCATGTCATGTCCAGGTGAGTCTATCTGCAGCAGAGCCTGTCATTACCAATTGAGTTTGTTTCCAGCTGAGCCAGTCTCAAACAGCCTGTCTCCAGCAGAGCCTGTCATGTCCAGTTTTACCTGTCCTGTCCAATTGAGCCTGTCTTGTCCAGTTGATCCTGACATGTCCAGATTAGCCTTTCTTGTCCAGGTGAGCCAGTATCCAGCTTAGCTTGTCATGTCCACCTTAGACAGTATCAAGCTTAGCCTGTCTCCAGCTGAGAAAGTCATATCCAGTTGAGCCTGACATGTCCAACTGAACCTGTCCTGTCCACTGGAGCCTATCAGGTCCAGATGAGCCTGGTATGTCCAGCTGACCTTGTCATGTCCAGTTGAGCCTGTTTCCAACCGAGACTTTCACATCCAGCAGAGCAAGTGTGTCCAGTTGATCCTGTGTCTTGCTAAGCCTATGATGTCCAGCTGAGATTTTCATGTCCCACTGAGTCTGTCATGTCCATGTGAGCCTATCTATAGCTGAGCCTTAACTTTCCAGGTGAGCTCTCATGTCAAGCTTTTCCTTCTGTCCTGTAGAGATTAACCTATCTTCTGCTGAGCATAAAATGTCCAGCTGAGATTGTCATGTCCACCTGAGACTGCCATTTCCAGATGAGCCTGTCATATCTCTAGCTGACCTTTATACATCCAGCAGAGCCTGTCATGTCCAGTAGATACTCACTACTGCTGAGACTCTCATGTCCAGTGTACTTGCTATGTCCACCTGAGCCTGTCACCTCCAGCTGAGTCTGTCACCATGGAGGCTGTCTCCAGCTGAGTTTGTCAGGTCCCTCTGAGCCTATCATGTTCAGGTGAGACTGTCTTCAGCTGAGTCATTCTCAAGCTGAGCGTGTCTCTAGGTAGGCCTGTCATGTACATTTGAGCCTGCATGTCCAACTTAGCCTGTCTTGTCCAGTGGAGCCTGTCAGCTGAGCCTGGTATGTCCAGCTGACCTTCTCATGTCCCACTGAGACTGTCATGTCCAGCTGTGCCTGTCATGTCCATTTGAGCCTGTCTCCAGCTTACCCTGTTATGTCCAGCTGAGTTAGTCTCTATTGAGGCTGTCTCCAGCTGAGCTTGTCATGTCTTGCTCTACCGGTCATGTCTAGGTGATCCTGTATTGTCCAGGTGAGCCTACCTGCAGCAGTGCATGCTTATTGCTGCTGCATTCACAAAAGCCATTAAGAAGAATCATGCTAAATATCCCTCCAGGGAAGAACAGACTTTTTTAAAAATATAGTACAAATACACAGTGGAATTTGATTTAAACCGGCAAAATGAATGGAAATGAAAAATTACATTAAATAGGGTAATTCTTGCTCAAAAAGACAAACAGCACTTGCTCTCTTTCACATGCAGACCCTATCTTTTGATTTCTATAATGCACTTATGTGGGGGTAGTATAGAAGCCAGAAAGGGGCCAATGAGAGACATAAAAAGAAACTTAATAGAAGAGCAAGTTTAGTAGTGCATGTAATCTACAAAAGTAAAAGGGGAACTACTGGGAATGGAAGGGTATGGGGGCAGGAGCAGAAAGCTGTGATGGAGAGACAACAATCAAAACTAAGTAGGTATGAAAATGGATAATGGAAATGGAAAATATTTGGTGTGTTAATTAAAATTATTTCAGTTTCAGTTTGTGGAGTTTGTTTGTTTTCAATAGGTTTTCATTAGGTAGCCCTAGCTGACCTAGAACTGGCTATGTGGACCAGGATGGCCTTGAACTCACAGAGATCTGCCTGCATCTGCCTTCCAAGTGCTAGGATTAAAAGTGTGCACCACCACACCTGGCCCTAAGGGGGAAAAATAACAGAGCTAATGTTCTATGTGGTGATTATTATTTACAATTGATATACTTTTAGTAATGCTGTTGTTGATCCTAAACAGCTATATACCTAAACCACCACAAAAACTGGGATTTATTTAATTAACCTAGATCATAATGCTGGGCAATAGTTGCTCAATCCTAAACCACCAAGCCTATGTAGTTTCTACCATTCAGATTTCCCACATTATACTTGCTTTAAATGATATCTTAGGTCTGGTCCATCTCTCCACATCGGTCCAAGACCTCTCTCCCAGATCTGCTTCCCCAGTTCTGCTCTCCCAGCTAGTCCCCTGCCCTTCTCTCCTCCTCTGCCTCCCACACCTTCCTGTCCACTGGTTCCTCCCTCCCTCTCCATTCCTTTCCATTGCTCAACATTGTGGCTAGTTGTTTTATTTTGGCACCTTTAAACAAAGTTGAGACAAGTGATGCTTAGAATAAGCATTACAATGCAATGTCCGGACTGAAGACAGAGAGTCGGGGAGAGAAATCAGCATTTGAATGAACAAGGGTAAGGTGTATACATTCCAAAATAACATTATACCAACAAGCTAGTGAATGGTTAAAGGTTCTTGTTACTAGGCCTAATGACTGAACTCAACCACTAAGTCCCCCATTGTAAAAGAAGAGAGTCTACCCCTGTAGGCTGTCTTTTGGTCTCTACACATATCAAGGGGGAGATGTATGCCCACATAGACGTACATACATATATTCCTATAAATACATGCAATATTTTAAAAGATAAAGGTATCACAGTGAGAAGGCCTGGATGTCCAATTTAAAATGTGGACTACCAAAGCAATGGCCACAATACTGACCATATATATTCGATCTCTAGGACCCATGTGATGGAAAGAACAAACTCTCTCAAGTGCTAGGACTTCCTTCACACACAGGACATGGCAGAAATGCACGTACATGCACACACCCCACAGACTAAATTAAAAAAAAATCATTTTATTATTTTAAAATAATTTCATACTTGATCTTATATATTTCCCTCCCCAAACTCATCCCAGGTCCTTTCCTGTACTCACCCAACTTTGTATTCTCTCTATTTGCCAGGAGCCAAAGCCAACTAGTGAAGCTAAAGCCATTTAGTGGAGCCAAAGCCAATTAGTGGAAAGTTACCAAGAGCTTCACTATGACCTAAGGTCATGGGTGATAGATTTATGTGAGAACATCTTCTTGTTAGGCTTGGAGCATCCTTGAGATATCTTAAGGAAACATTCTTATGGTATCTTGCAGGTGCAGTATATCCCACGATAAACCGCTTTGCTATCTTCTGCAGTAATAAACTATCCTTCTCCCTATAAAACTATGTAAAAATTTCAAATAAGCGAGGCCTTGATCAGACAAAATGTCTTGGTCTCCTTTCTTCAAGTCTCTTGTTCCCACCCCATTCATTTCACCCTTCATTAGAAACCTGTTGAACCCCCAATGGCCGGGGCATCTCTTAAAATAAAACAAAACACCACAGAGTACTTTTCATGTTACCCAACTACTCTTGAGGATAAAACCTGCCTTGGAGTGTGACTGATATAAACTGACTGTCACTCTACTGATGAAAATTGATTTTCCCCATTTCCCAGGAGGCATCAATTGCAAACATTTTCTTGGTTAGGAGTTGGACGGTATGTCCACATCTACTTCTCTGGGCTTGAATTTTGTCAAGCACTAACTTTTGCAGGTTTTGTGCATGCTGTAACAGTCTCTGTGAGTTCATAAATGCAAGAAAAAAAATCTTTTTTAAAAACAGGCTAGGAAATACCCAAAAACTGTAGCTTACAATTTAATCATCCAAATTCTGTAGTGCACACAGTTCTAGCAGTGGATTGAAGAAAAGTTTACTCTTGTCCATGTGGGCTCAGGTAAAGTATTTGCCCAAGACATTTTGTATTTTTGTACACACCAGATACGTAGTTCACACACACATACCATCCCAGGAAGCTTTGCTTCTCTTCAGTCATCTTTCATCATGATGTCTACTCTTGGCAACTTTAGCAAATCCACTTCAAACCTCCCCCTCACACACACACCTCTTCTTAAACCTTACTAAAAATAACAATACACAAATCTCTCATTTGGCCTGAGTCTTTCACCTTATAGATCTTATTCCTTCCTTGCACAGCCTGAACTCAAACAATCCATTCCTTTACCAGTAATTTCAACTGAGTCTGTTCTTCCAGTTTTCTGAAATTTCATTCTGTATCAAGCACATAAGTCAGCCTTCTTACCTTGCCAACTGAGTGCAGACAAGCACCAAGTATATGTAAACTGCTGAAACAACAAATACATGGTTTTACTTTTTTTTGAGGCAGTCTTACAATAGTATTCTGACTAGCTGGCAGTGACACTATGTAGAGGAAGTCTAGCCTTGAACTCCTTCAGTCTTTACCTCTCTTCAAGGCAAAGGTATCACCAGCACACACAGTTCAAATTCATGAGTACCTTGTCTATTGCGGTGTGTGAAGGAGGCTGAAGGACAGGGCAGTCAGAGCCCAGTGTTTACCTGTTTCCTATTCTGCACTGTTAAATGTTAGCTATTCTGCCCTGATCACCACAGCCTTCCAACAGATGGTCACTGCCTCTTCTCTGCACTTCAGTTTTTTCATGTGTATTACTACTATTTTTTACTAGATTATTTATTACATGTCTATCTCTTCTCTTTCCTATAAGATTCTAAACAGTAGAGATCCTATTTCAGCAAAGTCTACAGCCTTGTGTTCATCCTTGTCAAACCTTATTTCTTCCCTACTTTGTGATGCATAACAGGTCATCAGCACATGAACGCTCTTCCTTTTCATCTCTATCACAATCTGCTCTTAGGTCACACTCTTCTAGTTCCTCACACAATGCCATTACACACACATGCTACTCTTTCCCTATTATCAGCTGGTCTTGCTGAATATGGATGGCCTCTCACTTTCCTATTAAAAATAACAAGAGTTTGATGTTTGTTACCTATAGAGTTTACAACTACCATCAAGGCTCTCTCAGATCTAAGTCCACTCTTATTTCTGGCAGTTTCTATTTCAGTCCCCAGCAACACTGAGCCATAATGCCTCTGCCAAAGAGCATGGGGGTTTATTCTCTTCCTGAGAATGCCTTAGTCATTTCCCATCTTCTGGAATATTTTTCTCCAACAAAGTGTCTCAAATTCTTACTAATCTTAAAGGACTAGCATATAGTATTCTGTTGATACATGTGCTTCCTTAAGCCAGAACTACTCTTCAGTTCCCCCATATATGATCTCGATATTCATTCAATAAGACTGTTTTACTTTAGAGTTTTTTTTTTTTTTTTTTTTTTTTTTTTTGCCTAATGAATGCTCTCTGTCCCACCCCACTCCACTTTTTGAATACTAACCTGGATAGGTTTCCAGAGTTTCTACTGCCTGTCAGAAAGCCCACTGGGAAGTGTAGGTAAGACAACCATGAAAAAAGTAATGCTGCTTAGACTCACCAAACTTCTAACCCTACAATGTATCCATCAAACACATTAAGTTGATAACCATGCTATTTAGCTGTAGTACTATCTTTGCTCATATGTCCCTCTGTGAGCATTCATTTGTTGAGGACAACCAACTGGAACTTGAAGGTTCCCTTCCAATTTTGTTTCTGAAATCAGTGTGTATGGAAGCTTGAATGTGAGTTTGTGCACTTGAGTCAATGCTTGAGAAGGCCAGAAGAGGGTGCTGAAACCCATGGACCTGGAGTTACAAGGCAGTTGTGAGATGCCTGACATGGGTGCTGGGATTGCAGTAGGGTCCTCTACAAGGACAGTGTACACTCTTAACTGCTGAGACATCTCTCCAGTCCTTCTATCTTTACTAATCTTCTCAAAGCTAGCTAGAAATTTTATTTTCTACTCTTCATTAAAAAAGTAGTCTTTAAAGCCAAGCATATGCCATGAATCCCAGCATATGAGGCAGATATATTTGAGTTTGAGGCCGACCTGTTCTACAGAGTGAGTTCCAGGGATACACAGAGAAACCCTGACTTGAAAAACCATCAAAAAGGAAAAAAAAGTCTTTAAAGTCAATAAGCATAAAAGGAACACTTTGAGGGTATATTAGTACCAGCCAGCAGAAAAATTGTGGAATACAATACAAACAGAAAAACTTGCAAATTTTTCCATAACCACTGTCAAACAGTGGTATCAATATTTTCTTTGGAGAGTTAAAAACATCATATGCATAAATTATAACTAATTTTTAAGTAAAATGTTATTATCTCTCACATTTTCAATTAACATTTTCTCTACTACCTTTGTGTCTCTTAGCATGCATAACTGAAAACTTAAGTGAAATAAGTGAGCTGAAACTACATTCATAAGATAAAATCATGTTTAGAAATTTCTCACTAGTCACTGATCAATCATATAAACAAAAAGACCTACCCCTTAATGTATCTCCTAAAAATATAGTCATTACAGAATACAACTTATTCTTTTGTTAAGAAATGTATACAACTAATTTTTAAACTAAAAAAATGACATCTTACTAGTCCTTAAAATTATGTTATTTTATGAATATACATAAAAATTATGCTCAGTTTAAAAAAAGTAACTCAGAAAATTAAACATATTCTTTCATTTAGTAAAACAATTTCCCTTTAAGCCTTATTTTCTACGCAGAAAAAAAAATAGCCACCGTTAGTCATGTTCCTAATTTTCCTCAGCAGACCTAGAGCATACACAGGGCAGAATAAGGGCCGCATTTTTACATGCAACACTTTTAACACAAGATACTTCCACTCTTTTTTACTGTCCAAAGAGGTAACCCCACTAAACTTTTGTCATTTCATGTGGAAATTAGGACCCTCAAACCAAATTTTACCTGTCCCATTCTTAAATAAACATTATCTAAATAGAAGTCTATTTAAAATGAAATAAACAGATGGGCATACATCTCTCCATGAAAACTGCAGAGTGGTAAGATAATTAGTTTACTCACACATGCCATCACCCAAAAAAGGGATCTGTTCTCCTGTATGCTGCTGCAAGATTGTATCTAAAATGCATTATGCTTGGTTGAAAATGCCACACTTAAGAGGCTATGTAGAAGGTAATATAATTCTTTTTATGTGCCATTTTAGAAATGGCAGAAGTAGAAACATAAAACCATTCATCTATTCACTCACTTGAAAACTAGCTTGGAAATATCACCTACCTTAAAGTCAGTAGTTTGCAGACAATTACAAGGGTATATGCCTGATCAAAATGTAAAGGAGACATGTCATATTGGGGAAGAGGCAGTGACAGAAATATACCCCATATATAGGACTTAAAAACTGATTAGTTTGACTGACAAAGCGGAAGGGAGAACCAGAAGCTAATTCTAGGGGAAAAGGAAAGAGAAACCATATACAAAGAACCAGAAACTTAAGCCAACATGTGTAATCAGGGAGAGAAAAAATACCTTATAGATGAAGGGAAGATGAGAATTAATAATAAGCCATTAGAAAAACCCACACATCATTACAACAATTAAAAAAAAAGAAAACAACATCAGAAAAAAACAACATGAGAGCAGGAAGAATAAGGACAAAGTAATAATGGTATTATGTATAAAAATATCACAGAAGTTTGTGTACTTCACCAAAATAATTTTTAAAGAGGTGAAAAAAAATAGAAATAAAAAAGCAGAAACCCTGACAACAGAACAAAGAGGCAGATCAAGAGGAACAGTCACACACTGGGCTCAAAGGCAAATCACTCTAGCTGCTTTGCAAAAAGGATCTCACAGTTCCTTTTAGAGTTAGTCCTGTTTCTTGACATTTACCCAAATGAAATGAAAACTTACATTTACAAAAAAATGCACTTATAGATGTTCCTAATGATTACATTTGTAATTGTGAAAACCTACGTTTCATTTCGGGTGTGGGCCAGCATACCTGCAGCAATAGAAATGAGTCTATTCTCTAAAATATTGAGTCACAAGGGTGATTTAATTCATTTTGGATTATGCAGAGCAGATTGTGGCAGAATTATGAGGCTACATATTATGATTTCATGTATATGCCATTCTACAAAAAGCAAAGTTATAGGCAGAAAACACATCAGTGGTTGCCAGGCTAGTGACTGGAAAGAACCATCTACCAAGGGACAGAGTGATGGAATATTTTGTTCACTAGGTATAGTGGTTAAGACTGCACATATTTGTAAAAATTCACAGAACTCTATACAAAAAAGGGTTCAATTTTACTATATGCAAAATACATACAATGTTAAACATCAAAGGAAAAGAAGGATGAGAAATCATGGATACAAACAGATGAGAAAGAAAAATTGCAAAGGATGGTCACATCATAAATGACTCTGGTAAAAAGTTTCATATTTTAGCCCCAAAGCATCTGTTCCAAATGATTTTAAGGAAGAGACAGACCCAAGTCAGCTCTGTCTGAGAAATACACTGTTAAGAGTTATAAAGAGAGATCACCTGGAAGGCAATCACCAACCACCTTGGGAACACCAGAGATAAGTTACCAAGACCCAACTAAGGGACATGCAGTTGAGACACCAAGAAAAAGATAAAAGATTAGAAATCCTCAAGTTCCTACCATCAGTAGAAAAAAACAACTTTTCAAACAGGCTATATTCAATGGTTGTGGAAGACTCAATTGCAAACATCTTGGTAGATGCATCTGACTGGAGCTCAAGGGAATAAATGAGACATAAAATTAGATATAAGGCTCAGGATATTATTAGCCATGAAAATATGAGGTTGAAATCCTTCATAGATGGAACACATAAAATGAAAGCCATAGAGAAACCTTGGACTCATCATGAGCAGTACCAGCATTATGGAGCAGAATAAATAGGAGTTCTTATGTATCTAAAAGGTTAGGCTTTCTCTTGGGAATCTCTAGTTTTATGTTTGCTTTGATCACCTTGGCAAAACAGGCAGTTAAGAAGTGTTGGGAGTATCCCAAACTTTTCCCTTCTATTTTATAGTATATCCAGCAAAGAAAACAAGAATGTATTAGACAATTGCTTTTGTTAATTAAACGCAGAAAGTTCAACAAGAGGGATTCAAATGCAGGTTAACGTACCTGAAGAGTGCAATACCTTGGTAGCTGGACAAATGATCCTATGGTTTTTTTAATGTCTCTAATATTCCAATGAAATATCAGAAAACAATATGACTTTAGAGAATTAATTCCTTTTAAAAAATATCCTGAGTTTATTATTCAACACCAAAATCCGAAGGTTAAGAAGGCAACATAACTGAATTATTTTATTTATTTTTTAAACAAAGGAGTAATCTCATTCTCCTGGAGAATAAGAGAAAAACTGTATGTAATTATATCAGATGTGATATCAAATAAACAACCAAACTGTAAAACGCTGTACAGAGTCTGTCATGCCCTTTATGAGGCAAAATATATAGGTTTAAAATAAGCATGTAAAAATATGCTCTTCCTCATTAATCATTAGGAAACGCAAAATAAAATGGCATTGAGGTACCAGGTAGAAGCAAAAACCCATTTGCATATACTGTATTCTGAAAGCTGATAATTTCAAGTTATGATAAGGCCATAGATCTATAGATTCTAAAACTTATTGCTCATGTGAATGTCCAAACCTACAACTACTTTGGGGTATTTTCTAACAGTTTTATTTATAAACCAAAATACTTTTGTATAATTCAATAAATATTCTCTTTGGGAATTACCCAAGTGAATTCAATGCTTATGTCTGTGAAAACAACCTTCCTATGGGTCTTAGAGCAAGGTTAGGAAAAGGTATCTTTTAGTTGGTAAATGGATAAATATAGTAACTTGTACAATGGAATAGCCCAGAAATATGATTGCACAAGCACTCTGACAATGAAAATACTTGAAGACAGCTTAAGTGGATCCTAGTAATTGAAAGGATAGGACAAAACAACTACGAGAATTTGGGTGTAGAATTACCCCACTAATTCAAGTGTTTAGATACTTAGTCCTTAGCTGGTGCTGTTTTTGGAGAAAATGTAGAACTTCTGGGGCAGGAGGAATTGATGGTTAAGTATGACACCAAGGATGGGCCAACCAGCTGACCTTCCTACTCTACCTAAAACTCAGAAGGAAAATGACCTTCCTACTCAGCTTACCCACCAGAAAGAAAAAGCTCTTTTTGCTCAGCTCATGTCCCAGAAGAAAAAAGGCAAAAGGACCTTTTTTTTAATGATATCTTAAATGTTCTTCTTACACTGTCCCTTCTTTCTGTTTAATTTCTGTCAGCTGGTTGCTTGCTCTGCCTCTTGACCTAGGGTTAAATTTATTTAATTGTGTTTACAGAGAGCTCTTGGATTAAAGGTCTGTGCTAGAGCTGAGCCAAACTACAAGAACTTATTTACAGTAAATAGAAAGCTCTTGGGTTAAAGTTGTATGTTAGGATTGATCAACATCAAGCAAGAAACAGGTTTTTACAGTTCACAATGGAATGTAGGCTCCAACACCTGTGAAGGAATGCATATTCTAGCAAGGCCAGTGCAAGCAGGCAAAGAAAAAAAATTTCTTTTTTCATTGTCCTTATTTAGGCTTCCAACAGAAGGTGTGATAAAAAGGCTTGTCTTCCCACTTTGACACCCAGATCAGAGGTGTTCCCTTCATTTCTGGATTGTAGTTTACTACAGATATACTTAAGGTGACAAACAAGAATAGCCACCACAGGAGAAAAGCAAGATAGTTCTAACTTTCAAAGGCCCATCCTTGGAGAATTAATTCTTAACTAGGGATATGCACCAAAATTCCTCATGGGTCTTTCTCAAGATACCTACACCATTACAAAAGCTTCACCACAGAAAATTCTGATTGAGAATATTTTGGTTAAGGTACAAAAGTAACTTTAATAGTCCCATAAGTGATTCTGATGCACATACATATCACAGCACATGAATTCTAAGACTAAGTAATAAACCAAATGTGGTTCCACAATCAACCAGAGTTTACATTATGAAGCTTCTGTACCACACACTAACCTTCTAGGAAGCTCTGATTCAAGGACTTAGAAGCAATCCACCTTCCAAGTAATACCTCAGATTGTGAACCCTAAGCCCTTTAAGATACTTACAAGCCACGCTCCAGGTTTGGCTTGGCAAGTTTCAGAAGATCCACCTTCTCAGCAGAATTCAGAAAAAAATGAGCCACTCTATTGCTTAAACCTCAGCTCTCAGTTTTACTAATGACCCTGCCAGAAAGACTATTACAACCATGACTTAACAGAACCAATCTGTTGTACTGTAATATTTACAGTCGATTTTTCCAAAACCAAGATTTTCAAGATTACACCTTTCAAATTATATCATTCATATTGATAAAACATTTCAAATATAATTATCCAGGAATGAAAAATGGTTATGGCAACCAAAATTTACAATTACCCATTTCTTCTCTTATAGACAATTTCTACTTCAAAATAATAAATCTCACAGGCTGCTAGTATCGGATGCGTGGCTTGAACAGGTGCTGCATCTAACAGAGTTTTACCATGACCTACATGTGAAACTAGAAAATCAAAGTACAGATGAGGTTTTCACGTGAAAATCTTAAACAATTAAAATAAAATAGGACACTTAGATGAAATTTAAATTCTGTTCTCATTATTTCAGGTAACTGAAGAACTAACAAATCATTTACCATTACAATTAATTCAATATGCAAAATAGCTGCAGCTAGCCAAAAGACTCTTCACACTATATCTTGGTTGTATTAAGAGTTCAGAATCTAGCCAGGCAGTGGTGGCACAAGCCTTTAATTCCAGCACTGGGGAGACAGAGGCAGGAAGATCTCTGTGAGTTAGAGGACAACCTGGTCTACAAAGTAAGTTTCAGAAAAACCAGGGCTACACAGAAATATCTTGTCTAAAAAACCCCAAAAGTTTTCAAGAATAAAAGAATTAAGAATCTGAGCAATCTGAGTATGGACAATGGCCCTGTTTTTTCTTTCAAGATTTTAAAAAGATTTTCTCTATGTGTGAGTGAATGAGTGTCAGTGTGTATGTATACCACCTGTGTACCTGCTGCCCAAAGGCCAGATGAACCTGTTGGATCCCTTGGAACTGCAGTTATTATAGGTTATTGTGAGGTTGCCGTGTGGATGCTGGAAATCAAATCCAAATCCTCTGCAAGAACTATTGACTCATCTCTCTGGTTCCCAAACTAGAGAAATTTAAGGTTACAATTTTCAGTTCTTCTGGGTTTGAAGCACATGAGAAAATGATCATAATTTTATCAGATCTAAATCTGCATTTAATTTTTAACATTCCTCGTTGGTATAATGTTCTTTTTGAATGTATACAAGTTCCCCTTGTTCATTCAAATGCTGGTTTCTCTACCCTACTATCTGGTTTCAATCCAGACAATGTATTGTGATGCTTAGCATCACCTGTCTCAAGTTTGTGTAAACATGCCACCATTTGTTCTCTATGTTGTCAATAAAACAACCAGCCATTGCTATGCAAGGGTATAATAAGATGGGACATCCTGATCCAGAGGGGAGAGGAAAGAAGACAAAGGGTAGGAGCAGACGTCAGCAGGAGAGAACTTGGAACCACATGGAGAGATGAACAGAACTTAAGATATGACTAAAAGAAAGTATAACGAGTAAAATCTGAATGGTAGGAAACTATGTGGGTTTGGAGGTTTAGAATGGAGTAATCATTGCCTAGCATTGTGCTCCAGGTTAATAAATAAATCCTAGACTCTGTGTGGTGATATGATTTGGTGATCCTAATTTAGGAATAACCACTGGCTAACTAAAACATAAATCAATAATAAATAATAATATTCAACAATTCCTATACATACTTTTGCAAAATGGACAACATTTTAAACTGAAGATATTTGTATGATGGCAAAATTTAAAATAAACTACATTAATAGGTAAATCTCACTAAGAATTTATGAATCTGTTATTTGATATATTCTTATCATTTCTGAATTAAGGATAATCTACAGTTGTTTTTTGTTTGATTGATCTTGTTTCTGTTTTGTTTTGTTTTGAATTTTCTGAGACAGGGTTTCACTGTATAGCCTTGGCTACTCTTCAGTGTGGATTACACAAGAGATGGCATCTTAAAGAACCAAGAGTGCTGAAGTTTACAAATGAATTACGCAAAGAAAAGACAAAAGACCTACTGTTTGAATAATGCTCTTTGTGATGTAGCAATTAAAATACCCAGCAAAAACTGAAGTTGTTGTATTCGGGTAACTATTGAATCAAGCATCATACTCTATTCATAAATATTCATGAGCTAGCAAAAGCATTAAACGTGGATAATGAAATTCTCTTGCTTTCAGATTTTCCTGGGACAGCTGTTCTAACATAGGGTTAGATCAAGGAGAGACTCCCTAAGATTGTATGTGTTAGTCAATGCTGACATTTTGATTAATCTATATCACTAAAAGATTCAATACCCAAAGTGAGGTGAGAGTCTACCTTACTTTAGCAGATACAGCAAAATCTGAAACCAGTGGATGATTTAATGTCCAAACAAGAAAAAAAGAAAAGCAATGGGAACTTGACCTGGAACAATTTTGAGACACTAATCTATTATTATCTCTTCCTTTAAAAACTCCCCCCAAAACTTTATTTCATCAAGGCTAAATTTGTCTTCATCGTTTAAAAAAAATGGCCCCGTGGAAGGGCAATGAAAAAAGGAACACTACTATTCAGTTTCCCTCTTCTCACAAGTGTAGCACTAGCAAAGAGCAACAACCTGCTCCCCCCTCAGACTGCATTCAGCCCCAGCCTCTCAAAGGTATCTATCTCCAGAGCAGGGTGTGGGTTTCCCTCAAATTTTAACATTCACAGGTGACAGGATCTTAATAGAAATGAAGAGCACTGCCTTGCTTGACCTCCTTAATCTCACTGGTAGGTTTCATATGGCAACCGAAAACAAGACACCTATAGGGAGAAGCTAAGGGTCCGTGGGGAAAACTATGGTTTAGAGCCAGGACCCTTTCCGGAGCTGCATCCTGTTTGGGGGATTCCCAGCTCCATCTGCAACATAAGAAACAGGGCTGACAGGCTCTTTCCTCCAAGCATCAACAGCTTTTAGCACTGCTTTGCTTTCAAGACAGGGTCTTGCTGGGTAGCTCTGGCTGGACTGCCAACCCGTGGCAATCCTCCTGCCTCAGTAGAGTACGAGATCCCATACCAAGGTGCAGTTCTGTTTTAAAGTTTCTGGGACAGAGCAAGTCTATTCAAAATAAAACATTTTATTTTCAATTGTCTAACGTACTCTTACATCTATCTCTTAACAGACTGTCGCCTTAGGGGACAAAATAAATCATCACCACCCTTATCCTCCTAAAGCACACACTCCAGAAATGGTGGTCGAACACCGCAGAACTTACACCTCGGGAAAAAAAAAGAAAGACAAAAAAAGCAATAAATGATAAACAAAAACAGCAGCCACGGTGGACATTTGACTAGGTTTTTCGAGGAGCAGTAAACAGTGAGTCCAGAGGAGCACAGAAGGCTCAGAGGGGTCTCCGTGGAAAGAGACAGGAGGAGGATCATCACTCTACCAAGAACACAGGGTCCTGCATACCACCCTGCTTGGCTCAGAAGGCATTGTCGTCCTGTTTCCTGAAACCTTAGTTTCAGGTGTCCAGAAAAAAATGACTCACAATGCTGAGGTGTGAGAGCGACTTAGGACTATAACTGATTTGGAGGAAGGTTTAGGCTGGGAGAATAAGCAGGCAATGAGCATATCTCAGCACTCTGCATCTGAGGCACCCAGGGATTTGCACTGAAATGCAGGTTCACCTCTACCCCACTGGCCAGTGCCAGGGCACAGGGCTCTCAGACCTCCACCCAAGATGGATGCTCAGCCAGAGTCCTGACCCTGCCCTATGGAAGCCTGATACAACCCTGTTCCTGCAGCCCTGCCCACCCCCCACCATGGGTGCTGGGGAGGTCTCTTTGCCTGATTCTTGTCATTCACTGGCCTGCCCCAGGCAGTAGATTCCCAAGCCCCCCCCCCAAGGGAACTGGGGCCCCAGACCCTCCAGGTTTCGTCCCACCGCATTGGAAGGCAGCACAGGTGGCTGAGCCCCACAGCAGTAGCAGCCCTACACTGACCTCTTGGTCCAGCTCCTGGTGCTGCCCATTGGGTATGGTCAACAAGAGGGCTGCCAGTCGAGGGAGGAGTTGCCTGGCACCATCATAGAAAGCACCGAGCAGAATCCCTGGGACATGTGACTGTGACGAAAGAATTGACACATGTGCACCATTCTCAGGTTTCCCTGTGGTGGAGCTTCTGCTCCCAGCAACTTGGCAGGCTAGAGCGCCCGACGACCTCAGTTTCCTCACCTGAGCAACCTTTTCTGTTAATTTGGCAACACTTATCCCCTTACACACACTCAGGGAAGGTCAAAGGTATGGTATTTGTTTCCTTGCCTGCCTCCGTGCTTCAAGTCTCAGCACACAGTGGCCCCTTTTTGCCCCAGAGCCGCTGAGCATCCCTTAAATTCCTAAGACAGTATCTTTTGCCCTATGCTATCATGACTTGTCTCCAAGGCAAACTAGAGTCACCTGAATATGGCCATCTCTTGTTCTCCATAGCAGGCCCCTAACCTTGGGCTTGGCCTCAAGATTAGGATACCAAGGGCACCACGGCATCTGGTCAAACATCAAAATATCCCGACTAGCTCTGAGTACTTTGAGCTTTAGCTTCTCAGAGATTTGGTTGCTCTGTGTATAAGATGAAGATGAACAAGAGGTAGATTTAAGAAGCTCTTGGAGTAAGCAGAGTTTCTCGGAAAAAAATCATCCATAAGCCACTCTCAGGCTGCTGATTCTGAAGCTTCTAACAATCTTGTTTTGGATGGAAAGCCCATTAAGAAAGAAAATTCAGTGATGAGGAACACTTGCTGTTCTTGCAGACAACTTGAGGTCTGTTCTCAGCCACAGCTGAGCAGCTCACAGCATCCTGAAACTCCAGTTTCATGGGATTCAACACCATTTTCTGGCCACCATATACACCAGCACACACATGGCATATATGCACAAAGACACATGTGTACATGTAAGCATACATTTTATGGTGTTCTTCCTGGAAAGGGCATAGTGGTACACACCTCCAGTCTCTTCAGGGGCTGAGGATAGCCAATCTCTAACTTTGAGGTGTACACAGTGAATTCCAAGCTGGCAAGGACCGCATAATGAGACCTCGTCTCTAAAATAATAAAGACCAGAGGGGTCTTTTTTTCCATAGAGGACGTTCATATTCTTCCTATGCCTGGGTCCTCTTACTGGCTCCACAATGGAGATTGTCCAATTCTCTGATAGGGTTCAAGCCCACCGATTTGACATAAGGGGAAGATTAAAACTTGAAACTGCCAGGCATGGTGGTGCATGCTTCTAATCCCAGCACTCTGGCAGGCAGTGACAGGTGGATCTCTGTGAGGTCAAGGTCAACATGGTCTACAAATCAAGCCCAACATCACCAGGGCTACATGGAGAAACAGTCTCTAAAACAAACAAACAAGCAAACAAACAAAATAACACAGAAGCTAATATTGCTCTGGAGAGTGCTCTATGCTTAATGCTCTTTCAGAGGACCCAGGTTTAATTCCCAGCATTCAGTGGCTTACAGTTGTATCTACAGTCCCAGAGAAGTTATGACCTTTTCCTGCATCTGTGGTTGCCAGACTTGCATGTGGTGGACAGACCTAACTTGAGGCAAAATATCCAATATATATTACACTGAATATATAAATAGATAAATAAGGCAAATATCAAACTGACTGTGGCTGTCAACATTTATAATCCTAGCACTGAATTGAAAGAGGGAAAGAACATCAAAAGTTTGATGCCAACCTGGATTACAAAACAAGTTAGTGACTTTCCTAGGCTCACAGTAATAGTGTAAAAAACAAAATGGGGCAAACAAAATGGCTCAGGGGACAACAGTGCCTGCCACACTAACATGACTACACAGGTGGATCCCTAAAACCGATGGTAGAGGAGCTGCAGACAGGACTCAGAGGTTAAATTCCTGAGTTCAAATACCAGCACCCACATGGGGGCTCACAACCCTCTAGAATGAGATCTGGTGTTCAGGTGCCCTCTACTGGTGTACAGGTGTACATGCAGACAGCATATTGTATACCTAATAATAAATAAATAAATAAATAAATGAATAAATAAATAAATAAATAAATAAATAAATAAATCTGTAAAAAGAAAAAAATACACTGAGGGAGAGGAAGTTGTCCACTGGCTCAAGCACTCTCTGATATGTGTTTATACGTGCATGTACACAAGTATATGTACACACACACCCGAAAAAACATAAAACAGAGAAAATCTCCCGTTGCTTAAGGGCTATGATACTTTTGCAGTTCAAAGAGATTGAAATATTCTCCAAATATTCTACCTGTTTGAAATATGTCTTATAAAGCCGGGGAAAACTTTGACTGGACTCTGGAAATAAGCAATGAAGGTAAAGGGACAGAATCTTAAACAGGGAAAAAGGCCGTGGGATTCAGCTAGTGAGAAGAACCAGGCAACAAAATGCATATGGGATGCTGAGCAAGCTATTCTGTTACTGAGTTCTAAGGATAAAACCTGAAGAGGTGGGTTGAGGCTAGCAACAACATTTTGGGTGCCATAGTAGGACATCGGATCTCATTCTATAATCCTGTGGGCTATTTTCTTTTTCCTTGAGGCAGGGTTTCTCTTAGAATGTATGGTAGCCCTGGTTGTGCTGGAATTCACTTTGTAGACCAGGGTGGTCTCAAACTCAGAGATCTGCCTGCCTCTGTCTGTGTAAATTTCTGACCAGTGTAAATTATCTACCATCTGAGATCTCAATGTGTTATTAACAGTTTACAGGTGCTAAGAGAGCCCATGACTTTAATCCCAGCACTTGGGAGGCAAAGACAGGTAGATCTCTGATTTTTGTTATTTTATAATTATTTTTATATTTTATATTTTTATATTTTATATTTTTACTTTGTATCCTATCTGTAGCTCCTTCCCTCATTTCCACCCAATCTCATCCTCCCTCCCTCATCTCCTCAACATGCCCCTTTCTAAGTCCACTGGTAGGGGAGGTCCTCCCACCCTTCCATCTGATCCTAGTCTATAAGGTCTCATCAGGACTGGCTGCAATGACCTCCTCTGTAGCTTAGCAAGGCAGCTCCTCCCTCAAAGGGGGTGGGTCAAAGAGCCTGCCACTGAGTTCATGTCAGAGACAATCCCTGTTCCTCTTACTAGGGTAACCTACTTGGATGCTAAGCTGCCATGGACTACATCTGATCAGGGGTTCTAGGCTACATCCATGCATGGTCCTTGGTTGGAGAATCAGTCTTAGAAAGGCCCCTGTGCCCAGATATATTTGGTCCTTGTGGCGATCCCATCCTCTCCATGTCTTACTAACTCCCCCTTTGTTCATGATTCCCCACACTCTGCCTGAGGTTTGGTTATGAGTCTCAGCATCTGCTTTGATACATTACTAGGTAGAGTCTTTCAGAGGCCCTCTATGGTAGGCTGCTGTCCTGTTTCTTCTTTTCTCCTACCCATTTGTCTTTCTAAGTGAGGATTGATCATCTTATCCCAGAACCTCTTCTTGTTTAGCTTCTTTAGGTGTGCAGATTTTAGTATGTTTGTCCTATCTTATAAGTTTAGTATCCACTTCTAAGTGGGAATATACTGTGTGTGTCTTTCTGCTTCTGGGATACCTCACTCAGGAAGAAGATCTCTGATTTTGAATCCAGCATGGTCTATGGAGGGAATTCAAGGACAACCAGGGGGCTGTGGAGAGTCTGAGAGAGAGAGAGAGAGAGAGAGAGAGAGACTTAGAAAGAAAAAGCAAGCTGAGCCAGCTGAACACTTAAATCCAAGCACTCTGAGGATACAGGCAACAGGCAACTCTTGAGCCTGGGATACACAAGGAATGGCATCTCAAAAAAAAACCTAGAGTGCTGAATAAGTGCTGAAGCTTACAAATGACCTGTGCAAAGATAAAGACTGAAGACCTTCTACTATAATATTGCTCTTTATATTGTAGCAATTAAAATACCCAGTGCAAAAGTGATGTTATTATTTTCGGGTATCTATAGAATCTAGCATCATACCCTATTCATAAATATTCATGAGCTAGCAAAAGCATTATACATGGATAATGAAATTCTCCTGCTTTCAGATTTTCCTGGGACTCATGTACTTACATTGGTTAGGTCAAGGAGAGACTCCCTAAGATTGTATGCATTAGTCAGTGAGGACAACTTGAGTCACCTACATCACTAAGAGATTCAATACCCAAAAGAGGGTAAGAGTCTAACTTACTTTAGCAGATACATCAAAATCTGAAACCAGTGGATGATTTAATTTCCAAACAAGAAAAAAAGCAATGGGAGCTTGACCTAGAACAGTCTTGAGACACTAATCTATTATTATCTCTTCCTTTAAAAACTCCCAAAACACTTTATTTCAAGGCTAAATTGTCTTCATCATTTAAAAAAAATGGCCCCATGGAAAGGCAATGAAAAAAGTAACACTACTACTCAATTTCCCTCTCCTCACAAGTGTAGCACTGGCAAAGAGCAACAACCTGCTGCCCCCTCGGACTGCATTCAAACATTTACAGGTGACAGGATCCTAATAGAAATGAAGAGCACTGCCTGGCTTGACCTCCTTAATATCTTTTGTTTCATATGGCGACACCTGTGGGGAGAAGCTAAGAGCCCATGGGAAAAAATAAGGTTTAGAGCAGCCAGGACCCTTTCTGGAGCTGCATCCTTTTTGGGGGATTGCCAGCCCCATCTGCAAGGGAAGAAACAGGGCTGACAGACTGTTTTCTCCAAGCATCAGTGGCTTTTAGCACTGCTTAGGTTTCAAGACAGAGTCTTGCAATGTAGCTCTGGCTGGACTGGCAACCCATGGCAATGCTCCTGCCTCAGTAGAGTGCATGAGGTCTGATTCCCTCTTTCAGTTCTGTTTAAAGTTAATGGGATAGTTCAATAATATTCACAATAAAAACGTTTTTTAATTATCCTCACATACTCCTACATCTATCTAGTTCCTAATTGACTGTCTCTTTAAGGGACAAAATTAAACATCACCACGCTTATCCTCCCAAAGTGCACACTCCAGAAGTAGTAGGGGTTGAACACCACAGAATTTCTACATCCAAAAAATTGAAAAAACAAAACAAAACAACAACAAAACCCTCAGTCATTTTGGTCATTTAGCTAGGTTTTCCAAGAAGCAGTGAACAATGAGACCTGAAGAGCATGGAAGGCTCTGAGGGGTCTCCATGGAAAGAGACAGGTAGAGGAGCAACATTTTACCAAAAAAATGGGACCTTGATACCTCCCTGCTTGTCTCATAAGGCATTTGGGGCCCTTTTCATCTAATCTTAGTCTCAAGCAGCCTGAAAAAATTACTCACAAGATTGTGGTATCTAAGAGCGACTCCTGATTTGGAGGGACGTTTTGACTGGTAGAAAAATCAGCTAGTGACCACATCTCAGCACTCTGGGTATGAGACACCCAGGGATTCTGGCTGAAATGCAGGTTCACCACTTCCCAGCCATCATCATCATATGCCATGGCAGAGAAAGAATGGCAACTCCATGGCAGTGGGATCATGAAGTAGCTACATGTTTACCTCTCAGTAGACAAGGAAACAAAGGAAACATAGATTATGCATCTCACCTGCACCCCACCCTATAGATTCATCTCCTCCAGGAAGGGCCTACTCTCCAAAGGTTTCACAGCCTCCCATTATAGTGACACCAAATGGGGACCTAGTGTTCAAACATGAGCCTGTGAGGGACACTCTACCTCTAAATATTCACTCTCCATCCTGAACACCTCTCAGGCAGCTGTTGTGGCCATGTGTCTGGATCCCTTATTGTTTCAAGAACTCACACAGTGATAGGCAAAAGTTTTCTAAGACTATATTTGGCCCTCCCCTCAGCCACCTTATGCCAACATCACATCCCATTAAATGTACCAAGATAAATGCATGTTCCAACATAAACATTATTTAGTGGTGGAAATAGTTCTGAATGGGCTTCCTGATGTTGTTTGGAAATGAAATATGGTGCCTGTCTTCATCTACAATTACTCAGTCCTCAGGCCTTGTGTATACCTCGGGGCTATGAGGGAAAGATCCTTAAAAATTGTTTGCAAATGTGACAACTGTTACAATGTCACTTCTATTTATATATGGTTGACAGTGCATTCTTTTCTGCCTATACTTAAACACTTATTTGATTTTGTCATTATTTTTAATATTTTGGGCATGATTCTCTCTGGAGTAGAAAAAGTTGTGGGTCTTCAGTTCTTTCTTATGGTGCCTAAAAAACCATTCACACACTTACACACCTACATTCACGCACAAATATGCATACACATAATACACACATACACATACATATTTACGTACATATTCACAAGTGCATAATACATATACACACACATACACAAATATACACACAAGTACCCTGATTTTTTCTAGATTTGGTTTTGTTCTATTTTCTGTCTAGGAATGAACTTGTGTAGTAAAAACATTTAAGGAGAAAGAGATTTTCCAGTTTTGCTCCTCCCAAGAGAAAGGCACAAACGCAAATTTTTGTGAATGCTAATTATTACAAAATGACAGGAACTCATTGGCCTGCTCTTTGATCACCTCCCCTTGAGGGGGGATCAGCCTTGCCTGGTCACAGAAGAAGACTATGCAGCCACTCCTGATGAGACCTGATAGACTAGGATTTGTCTGGGTTCCCATCTCCATTGGTCTTTCTTCCAGCCCTTGTCTCAGGAAGGCAAGTCTCAGAATAGGATAAGTTAAGGATTTAGAATAAATAGTGTGAATTAAGTCCATGGAAGTGATAACCCCTGCCAGACAGCCTGGCAACTGGGTGAGGATCCTCCAGAAGGAAGCAGACCCACAGGAAAGGGGAGAAGGAAGTAGCAGTGTGTAGTTTTCTGTGTGGTGAAAGAGTGGCAATAAGATAAAGAAGCAGCAGCTATCTTGTGACCAGGGTATCAAGGCAGATGCTGAGACTCATAGCCAAACTTTGGGCAAAGTGCAGGGAATCTTATGGAAGAAGCAGGAGATAGTAAGACCTGGAGAGGACAGGAGCTCCACAAGGATAGCAACAGTTCCAAAAATTCTGGGCACAGGGGTCGTTTTTGAAACTGGTACTCCAGCCAAGGACCACTCATGGAGATGGCCTGAAATCCCTGCACAGAGGTAGCCTATGGCAATTCAGTATCCAAGTGGACTTCATAGTAATGGGGACAGGGACTGTCTCTGACAGGAACTCATTGGCCTGCTCTTTGATCACCTCCCCTTGAGGGGGGATCAGCCTTGCCTGGTCACAGAAGAAGACTATGCAGCCACTCCTGATGAGACCTGATAGACTAGGATTAGAGTGAAGGGAAGGAGGACCTCCCTTATCAGTGGACTGGGAAAGGGACAGGGGTGGGAAAGATGAAGGGTGGGATTGGGAGGGGAGGAAGGACGGAGGTACGGGGGGATACAAAGTGAATAAATTGTTATTAATAAAAATTTAAAAAGAACACAATAAAATGTTGAAAGATTTTTTTAAAAACTATGCTGTTACACATACTTTCAAACTTTGAAAATGTTGCCTGATATCAGTTATTGCTCCTAAATAAAAATAAATAAATAAATAAATAAATAAATAAATAGAAATGAGGAAGGATACTTCATACTCATCAAAGGAAAATTCCACCAAGATGGCATCTGTATTCTGAGCAATAATGCCCCAAATACAAGG
This sequence comes from Meriones unguiculatus, assembly GCF_030254825.1. Lineage (NCBI taxonomy): Eukaryota > Metazoa > Chordata > Mammalia > Rodentia > Muridae > Meriones > Meriones unguiculatus. The sequence continues at coordinate 3,318,494 of NW_026843647.1, forward strand.
ACACCCACATTTGTAAAAGAAACATTAATAAAACTTAAAGAACATATCAATCACTGTACATTAATAGTGGGAGAGGTCAACATGTCACTATCATCAAGGGACAGAGCAATGGAAAAGGACTTAAACTGAGAGATAATGACACAAATGGATGTCATGAATCAAATGAACCTAACAGATATCTAGAGAATTTTTTTAACCCAAACAGAAAAGAATCTATCTTCTTTCAGCACCTCATGGACCCTTCTCCAAAACTGAACATAGAGAAGGTCACAAACCAGGCCTCAAAAGATACAACACGATTGAAATAATATCTTGTATCCTATCAGACCATGATGGACTAAAGATGGACCTCAACAGCAACAGAAATAACAAAAAGCCTACACACACATGGGAACTGAACAACTCCCTACTCAATGAAATATAGGTCAGGGAAGAAATAAAGAAAGAACTTCCTACAATTCAATGAAAATGAAGGTACATCATACACAAACTCATGGGATGCAATGAAAGCAGTCCTAAGAGGACTTTTAATAGCACTAAAGGCCTTCATAAGCTATTGGAGACATCCCATACAAGCAAGTTAATGGCACACTTGAAAGCCTAGAAAAAAAGAAGCAAACACACCCAACAGGAATAGACCACTAGGAATAACCAAAGTCAGGGCTGAAGTCAATAAATTAGAAACAAAGAGAAAAATTAAAAGAATCAACGAAATCAAGAGCTAGTTCTTTGAGAAAATCAAATATATAGACAAACTCTTAGCCAAACTAAGTAAATGGCAGAAAGACACTATCCAAATCAACAAATTCTGAAAGGTAGAAAGAGAGATAACAGACACTGAGAAAATCCAAAGAATACCAAAGTTGAATCAAAATCAGGTAAAGATATTAAATAGTCTTATACTGCCTAAAAAATAGAAGAGGCATCAAAATGCTTCCAACCAAAAAAAAAAAGCCAAGGGCAAGATGATTTCAGAGCAGAATTCTACAAGACCTTCAATGAAGAGCAAAACCGATATTCTTCAAATTATTCCACAAAAGAGAATTGGACACAACATGACCAAACTCCTTTTGTAAGACCACAGTCACCTTGATAAATCCTCAAAGACCCCCATAAAGAAAGAGAACTTCAGACCAATCTCTTTTATGCTCAATGATGCAAAAATACTCAATAAAATAATCGCAAACCAAATCCAAGAAGATATCAAAGATATCATCCATCATTAAAAAGTAGGCTTCATCCCAGGCATACAGGGATAGTTCAATATAGGGAATCTTAATCCGTCATATAAACAAATTGAAAAAAAAGGATCATTTCCTTAGATGCTGAAAAAACATTTGACAATATCCAACAGTTATTCTTGTTTAAAGTCTTGGAGAGACTGGGGACAGAGGCACAGATCTAAAAATAGTAAAGACAATATACAGCAATACTATAGCTAACATCAAACTAAATGAAAAGAAAGTTAAATCAATTCCACTGAACTCCGGGACAAGACAAGGCCACACACTCTCTCCAAATCTCTTCAGTACAGTACTCAAAGTCCTATCTAGGGCAATAAGACAACTAAAGGAGATCAAGGGGATACAAATTGATAAGGAAGAAGTCAAAGTATTGCTCTTCACAGATGATATGACACTATACAAAAGTGACCCAAAAATTCTACTGTAGGGAACTCCTACAATTGAAGAAAACATCAGCAATGTGGTTGGATATAAAGTTAACTCAAAAAAAATCAGTTGTACTCCTGTATGCAAAAGACAAATGGGTTGAGAAAGAATTAGGAAAACAACACCTTTCACAGTAGGCAGGAAAAAAAAACTGACGTATTTTGGTGTTATCCTCAACAAGCCAGTGAAAAAGCTATATGAAACAACAACAACAACTTCAAGACTCTGAAGAAAGAAATTTAAAAAGATACCAGAATAAATAAATATCTCTCATGCTCATGGATCAGGAGGATCAACATAGTAAAAATTGCCATCTTACCAAAAAACAATCTACAGATTCAATGATATTCCCATCAAAATATCAACATAATTCCTCACAGACCTTGAAAGAACAATTCTCAGCTTTATATAGAAAAAATAAAAAACTCAGAATAGCTAAAACAATCCTGTACATTAGCAGATCTTCAGGAGGTATCCCCACCCTGGTCTCAAGCTTTACTATAAATCAATAGTAATAAAAACTGCACTGCATGGTACTGGAATAAAAGTACCATGGATATATGGAATTAAAGTGAAGGCCCATAAAAACAAACCCACACACCTGTGGACATTTGATTTTTGTCAAAGAATCCAAAACCATGCAATGGAAAAAGGACAGCATATTAAACAAATGGTGCTGGTCTAACTGGAAGTCCACATGTGGAAAAATAAAAATAGATCCATATTTATCACCCTGCACTAAACTAAAGTTCATGTTGATCAAAGACTTCCAACATAAAACCAGATACACTAAATCTGTTAGTAGAAAAACGGAAAGAGCCTTGATCTCATTGGCATAGAAGATAACTCCCTAAACAGAATACCAAGAGCACTGGCTCCAAAATCAACAATTAATAAATAGGATCTCATGATACGAAAAGATTCTATGAAGCAAAGAACTTTGTCAATAGAACAAAATAACAGCCTACAGCCTGAGAAAGACCTTCACGAACCCTACAGAGAGCTCTATAAAGAGCTCTATAAATAAAAAGCAAAATTATAAAGAGCTCTATAAATTAAACTCCAACAAACCAAATAATGCACTCTCAAACTGGGGTACAAAACTAAACAGAATTCTCCACAGAGGAATATCAAATAGTGGAAAACACTTAAATAAATGCTCAATATCCATAGTCATCATGGAAATGCAAATCAAAACTACTCTGACATTCCATTTTAAACCCATCATGGCTAAGACCAAACCTGAAGTGACAGCACATGGTCATGGAAATGCAAATCAAAACTACTCTGACATTCCATTTTAAACTCATCATGGCTAAGACCAAACCTGAAGTGACAGCACGTGCTAGTTAGAATGTGAAGAAAGAGGAACACTCCTCCATTGCTGGTGGGAGTGCAAACTTATACAACCACTTTAGAAATCTATCTGATGCTTTCTCAGACAATTGGAAATAGTTTTACTTCAAGACCCAGCTATACTATTCCTGGGCATATATCAAAAAGATGCTCCACCATTCAACAAAGATATTTGCTCAACTATGTTCATAGCATCTATATTCATAATAGTCAGAATAGGGAAACAAACTACATGTCTCTCAAACAAACCATTGTTTTACAGAAATTGTGGTACATTCACACAATGGAATGCTACTTGGGTATTTAAAAACAAAAAGGAAACCATGAAATTTTCAGGCAAGTGGATGGAACTAGAAATGATCATTCTAAGTGAGTTATTTCAAAACCAGAAAGACATGTATGGTATATACACATTCGTAAGTGGATAATGGCCATAATATAGGATAAACATACTATAATCCACAGACCTAAAGGAGCTAAATAAAAAGGAGGACCCTATGGAGAATGGTCAATTCTTATTCAAAAGGGCAAATAGAATCTACATCAGAAGTGACTGAGGAGAGGGAACAGGATGAGAGCCTAACATACATGTCCTCTGAAAGACTCTGCCCAGCAGGGGATCGAAGCAGATGCTAAGATTCACAGCCAAACTGTGGGTAGAGCACAGGGAATCATAGGAAAGAGTAGGGGCATAGAATGTAGAACGACCTAGAGCTGGCAGGATCTCCATAAGAAGACCAACAAGGAAAATAATTCTGGACCCATGGGGACTTGCAGAAATTGATGGACCCACCAAAGACCATTCATGAAGAGGAACCAGACCCCTGCTCAGATGTAGCTGATAGGCAGCTCAGTCTCATGGGGGATCCATAGTAAGAAGAGTAGGGACTGGCTCTGACATGGACTCTGTTGCCTAATCTTTGATCACTTCCCCCTGGTAGAGGGGGCATTGCCACACGACAAAGGAAGAAAATGCAGGTATTCCTAGTAAGCCTTGATAGGCTGGGTTCAGATGGTAGGAGAGGAGGGCTCCCCCTATCTGAGAATTAGAAATGGGATAAGGGTGAAGGAGGAACAGAGGGGTGAAATCAGGAAGAGATAAGGGAGGGGGCTAAAATTGGGAAGTTAAGTGGATAAATTATTTAAAAATTTTATTTATTTATTTATTACAATTTATTCACTTTGTATACCCACTGTAGTTTCCTCCATCATCTCTTCCCAGTCCCACCCACTCTCCTTCTTCTCCTCCTATGCCCTTTGCATATTCTCCTGATAGGGGAGGAACTTGTCCCCTTCTATCTGACCCTAGTTTATCAGGTCTCATTAAGGATGGCTGCGCCATATTCCTCTGTGGCCTCACAAGGCTACACCCCCCCCAGGAGGAGGTGTTCAAAGAGCCGAGTTCATGTCAGAGAATAAATTATAGAAAAACACATTTATATTAAAACAAATTAAGTGTGAATAAAATAAATAAATAAAGTCTAAAAAAACAAATACAGCAGGTAGAAAGAATGTCACACACCTGCAATTCAATAACTCAGAAAGCTCAGACACTGTTAGTGTCATGAATACATGCCATCCTAAGAAATTAAATATACTCTCTTCCAAATTTCAAATGCAGGATATAGATGAAGATCAGCACAACAACCTATGCTTACATGTACAAAACAAAACAAAACAAAATTAAAAAAACAAAACCCAAAATGCTACATTCCAGACTCAGCAGATAATGTTGATATGTATGTTGATGCCAGGCATGTTGGACTATATTTAAGCCCAACACTAGACTGGAGTTAGATCTGTAAGTTCAAAACCTTTTTGGTCTACATACCAACTTTCAGGACAGCCAAGGCTACAAAGAAACTTTTTCTTCAGTGTCAAAGATAGAAACATGATCTTCTCTGGGAGCTTTTTTGATTCAATCAAATACGTTCTGACCAAATTCACTATAGGATTATTGTCATCCCATGATGAAAATGTAGTCTAACTTCAATGATCCTAAAATTCTGCAATAGCTCATACACTGTTCAAATTTTCACAGTCTCTTCTGACACACAAGAGAATTTTTTGGTTGCCACATCTTGTAACATCAGAAGCAAGTTAATCATTCCAACATAGATGCACAGAATACCCCTTTCCCATTCTTGTAGAGAGGAATGTGTACATATTTAGGGAAGAGTAGACCAAGGAAAGAAGATCAGCAAGGAAAGCAACAAAGCCTGATGCTGTTTGAAAAGGCTTAGATGGTCCTCTCCCTGAAACATTTCATACATTCCCAAGATTGCTTACATCCACTCCCTATAGGTAGCACTTTATGGTATGTATCTCATAACTTAGGCACCTCAACATCTTGTACTGTCAAGACACAACTCAGGCTTCACCCTCACTGCTTCATGCAATGAACAGTTACAGTATCTTCACTGGGGATCTGACTCTGCCAAACACAGATGGCTGTCACAGTGTTGAACTGAAAACACAAAGGAAGAATCTATTATCTTAAATTTTGCATTTTTCTTGTTTCCAGAATGTGCATAACATGAGTAAGACTGTCAAGTTGGGTTTTAAGTTGGGATGGACAAAATGGGATGGATCGTGCCACACTTGGAACACATTTGGAGCAGGTTTTATATGAAGTTCGTTCCTGGTATTAGGAATCACTTAGCCTACTTCTTTGATTAACAGAAGAATTATCAGGAGGAAGTGTTAATTTAAGGACATGAACTTAGGCTTCAAATCCAGACCTAGGACATTCTCTTTGATGATGATCTCCTTAAAAATTCCTGTCTCTGTTTCAGCATGTGACTGCCATCTGAAACTACCTAATGATGCTTTTCTCTACAAACCAAAGACTACATTTATTTCTGCTCCACTTGACTCTTTCTTTCACTGTGGTCCTGAAGGTCTCATTAATAATAACCATTCAACAGATTCAATGTTCTTCCTAAGAAATCTAGCCCATGCAGGGGGTGCATGTGTTCTGGTAGGTTGTATGCCACCTGATACCATCAGCGTTCCATCATGGCCTCTGAGATTCATCATTTATTCACCTCTGGGCTTGCTCACTGGCCCACTGGGCCTAGGCCTCACTGGGTCTGTGTCTCACTAGGCCTATGTCTTGGTTGCAAGCCAACCAGGCATGGACTTTTACTTGAACCTCTGAGGTGAAAGTCCTTAGAGCAAGGCACAGCAGCTTATCCAAGAATGGTAACACTTTGGTATTGCCATAGGCTCTGGAATACCAAAGTTTCCACTACCACTGGTGATTTCATTCTAAAATAGCTATCTACCCATAATAGTCAATAGAAAATTCTTTCCACACCCCCATCTTGTGAAAATGGGTGTTGCACTAAACTGTTCTAGCTGCCCCTGAGAGAAATGGAGCCACTGTTCTTCATCTGGAAGCTGAGCTCCAGGACTCTGCTGAATGGAGAATGACAGAATGAAGCACATTCTAGAAATATGGAAATATTATCAATAAGGAAAGCAAAAACAAGATGGCCATGGTGGTGCACACCTGTGATCTCAGAACTTGGGTAGGTAGAGGCAGAGTGACTTTGAGGCTAGCCTGGTCTACAAAGCAAGGCAAGGACAGTATATGCTACACAGAGAATCCCAGGCTCAAAAAACCAAAAGAAAATTATTTTTTAAATGCAGAAATTTAGGGAATCCTGGAGTTCCCTATCACAAAACATCCAGGAACTCTGAGACATTATGAAAAGACAAAACATGTTGAAATCAGATTAGCAGAAGGATGAGATCAAGGGTCCAGAAGATATTTTTAACAAAATCATACAAGAAAAATTCCTTCACCTAAAGAAGAAGATGTCTATCAAGGCACAAGAAGCATACAAAAATACCAAAGACACTGGACCAGAAAAGAAAGTCCTCTTACCAGAGAATAATAAAAATGCTAAATATACAGAAGAAAGAAAGAATATTAAAAGCTGTAGTAGAAAAAAAATCAAACAGACCACACTAACCAATCAAACAGACAAACCAAAACAAACAAAAACCAACCAAGAAATAAACAAAGGCAGATCTATTGGAATTAATCCTGTATTCTCAGTAAAGATGCTAGAGGTTGAAGGACATAGACAGTGTGCTTCTGACTCTAAAAAACTACAGAAGCCAAGAAAAATTACTAACTATGCCCAAAACCTTTCAATCATCAAATGGGAAAATAAGAGGTTGCATGTTAAGGTCAAATTTAAACAATATGTATCTATAAATACAGCCCCACACAAGGTGCTAAAACCACCACCACTTTCACCACCAAAATACCAAGATTAACAATCACTGTTCATTGATATCTCTTAATACCATTGACCCAAATTCACCAATAAAAAGACACAGACTCACAAAATGGATGATAAAACAGAATACACCCTTCTTCTAAATACATCAAACACAGCTTCACATCAAGAGAGATATTATCTCAAGGTGAAGTGTTGGAAAAGACATTCCAAATAAATGGACTAGAGTATCAAACTCGTATAGCAATTTTAATATCTAACAAAGCAGACTTCAAAAACAACTAAACAAAAGATGGCAAAAGACATGACATATTAAAATAAAACAACCAGGAATAAAACATATCAATACTTAACATCTATGCCCCAAATATAAGAGCACCCAAGTTATAAAAGAAACCCTTCTGTAGCTTGCATCACATCCTGGTCCTCATAAACTGATAGGTGAAGGCTTCAATATATAACTCTCATCAATGGACAGCTCCCCCTGACCAAACTGAACAGAGAAATGCTCCAGTTAACTAACAACAAAAAACTAAATATACCCAAATGATGTTTACAGAACATCCACCCAAGCACAAAAGATTGTTCCCTCTTCTCAGCAACACATATATTGTTCTCCAAAATTGATGATATACTTGAACAATGGAAGTCTCAAAAGATATAAGAAACTTGCAATAACCTTCTGCATCCTATCAGACCACTAAAGTTTAAAGCATCACATCACCAATAACAAAATCAATAGAAAGCTTACAAATTCATAGAAACTGAACAACTCTATTGAATAAAAAATGGATCAAAACTGAAATAAATGAAGAAATTAAAGACTTTCTAAAAGTCAATGAAATGAAGACACAACATATCAAAAGTCATAGTACACAACGGAATTGTTGACCAGAAGACAGTTCATACCACTAAGTACATTCAGAAAAAATAATCAGAAAGATCTCTTAGTAGCAACTTAACAGCACACCTAAATACTCTAGAAAAAAAAGAAGTAAACAAAACTAAAAGGAGTAGACACTGAGAAATTACTGAACTGTGTCTTCACTGGTAAAACCGAATGTTTCCACAGGAAAAGAAAGGTGGATCCTATCAAAATTGATAATGATTAGATTTGAATAGTAGAGATCTCCTGAATAAGCAGAGGTAACTGTTCATCAGACAGTGTGGTATTCAGTTCAAACTAACTTAATAAAGACTATAGTTTTCTTCTCAAATAAAAAAGGATACTTTTGTCGTTTCATATTTAAAACAGTTAAGAGGTTTAAAATGTTTGAAGTAAATTCAAAGGTATAAACTTGTTTGAGTTGGAATAATTTGGAGTGAATATAACATACTTGAACAGTGTGGTGATAGACCATGCATTTAATCCCAGCAGAGACAAGCGGTTCTCTATTAATTAGTTGTTTTCTAAATTCAGGAGTTTCAATGGCAAGGTGTTGGTGGTTCATATCCCTAATCCCAGCATGTGGGAGGCACATGCCTTTTACATACCACCTGGGAGGCAGAGGCAGGCACATAGGATTTATAGTGATTTTATTTAAAAGCTGCTTGTAAAAGGCAGGCTGAAAATCAAAATGAATGCCCTTTATTATCTAGAAATAAATAGACTTTAAAGTATATTTGTAAACTTTCAAAGATTTTTTAACTTTAATTGAGATATTATACTTTTTCTATTTCCAAAAAAAAAAAAAAAACTATTTTGCTCTATAAAAGATATAACATGCCCAAAATGGCACAACCCTCACCCCAGAATTAGGGATGGGCAAGGGTTTTAATTTAATCTTTTCAGGAGAATAAAATCATCCAACTAAAGAATATGGAGAACACTGGACACATGAAATTTCTGAAGAAAATGACAGATCACCAAAAGAAAATGTCAAAAGAGAAGGAATAAACTGGCCAACTGGTATCACTCACCTTCATGTTATCTCTTCCGCCTTGTACAGACATAAGTGCAAATTGTCTTTATGTGATTGCTAAAGAACAATCCAAAATCTCTATCTCATATAAGAAAAGCCACCTGGTAAGAAAAGGAGGAAAACAGAAAAATAAGGGATGATTCTATTGTCATGAATCTCATAATCTTCTGGCATGATGTGACTTCTGTACTTACCACAGACTTCAATAATCAAGAATGTGTACAGTGTTTGTGAAAGAAGGAGGGGGTGAGAGAAAAAGAAAAAAAAAATAAGCCTAAAATATAGCCAAGTTTACATGAAAAGATGTAAGTAAACTCTAGTATGAGAAATTTGCACTGGCCCTGAGATACCTTTGATTTTCTAATTAAAACAAATTAAATAAACACAGATTTCACAACTGCTACAAGACAAACACAAAGTGATACCTAAACTGTTATATTTCTGACCCTCCAGCTACTACTAACTTCCTTTACAGAGAGTCCTTTTGCTCTGGAAATCTCTTAGAAAATGGAGGTGATCATAAGCTGAGCTATGTCTTGCAGTCCCTCATGAACCCTCATGTGGGTTCAGGCACAGTCCAGCCCTTGCTGAAACTCACACACAAAAAATGTTGGAGAATAGTTTATCATCTGTTCCCTGCTGCATGAATTATGTCACAAGATGTGGAATCTGCCCTATCCACTGATTTAAAACCAGGCACCCCTGACAAAATTCTGCATCTCAGAAATTTGTTTTGTACCCTGGAATTGAATTTCCCTAAACCATGCCATTGTGACTGGTGGAAGTTGAAATGTTAAAAAAACATAATCAAGTATTGCTGAAAGATGACGACCACCACCTCTTTTCTTCCAGTTTCAAAACTATTTGTAAAATTTGTTACACAAAGGTGTATGTGGAATACAACATTCATCATTTCTAGAAATGAGACCTTCAGTTTTCCAATCTGTCCACTGAAAAACCAATGCCTGATATTATAAGCACCACAAATTTCTACTGCCCAGGCCACAAAATCCTCACTTCTTTGGACAATCAACTCTCAGGAAGGGTCAGAGGCCACGGGTCTCTGACAAGATCACCACATGGAGACCAACAGAACTACAGCCTGAACCACAGTCCATCTCGTTCAAAGCAGATCAGGCTGTAATAGCTCAGCAGCCTGCTCTTCCTGGCCTGGGGACAATTGCCCCACACTCAGCATGACATGGTCTAGTCAGAGGAAAATCCCAGAACAAACCCATAAATCAACTCCCACTATTGCTCCTGACTGCTAGGCCTGCCCAGAGTCCCTCATTAGCTTGAACAATAGATCTGAGTCTCAGGACAGTAGTAGCTCCTTTACCAGTGGATCAAAGATCAAATGATGCTGATAACAGAGGCATTCTAGCTTTGCCCTAACCCCTATGGGCACACAGAATCCTAGTGTTGTTATAAAAGAATGAAAATCCCAATTATACAATTTTAAAACGTGCTAGCTCAGAGAGGCAGAAAAAACACCCATCTGACCCTGCTACTCACCTCACCTCCAAGAGAAAAAAGCCCCAAAAGCTCACCAGCTCAGATGACAGCTCAGGGGGGGTAGGCCAAAGGAACCCAAGGCCAAAGACTTTCTAGCTCACAGCTCAAAAAGCCCCAAATCTACCAAGCTAAAACTTCCACTTTTACACTCTGTCTTAAATACATTTCAGCTGAAAGTTCCACTTACTCTTTAATCCCTGTCAGCTGGTTTCTTGCTTTGCCTCTTGACCTAGGGTTAACATTATTTAATCCTGTGCACAGAGAGCTTTTGAATTAAAGGCATGTTCTAGGGCTGGTGGATCCATACCGTAATCACCTGTTTACAATAAATTGTAAGTTCTTGGAATTAAGGTTTGTGTTAGGGCTCACCCACATCAAACAAAGCACGGGTCTTTACAGTTCACAATCTCGGGGATCACACTGGGATCAAATATCCTGCAACATCCTCATCTTGGAAATGTTTTAAAATAAAATCTTCCACTTTCCCAGGGCACCTGCTCATCTTCCCAGATACAAGCCATTTATGTTGCACATTCCATTTCACACTCAGTGTCCAGTGCAGTCACCTCTACCTCATAGTTGGGAAGTCCTTCATTGAAACTTCAGTCAAAGTCAAAGAGTAATAACCATTAAAGAAACAAATGTCCATGAATTTGAAAGAAAGGAGTAGTTAATGCGGGCTCAAAAAAATGAGATATAAACCAAAAAGGATATGGCTGTACCTAGGAATGTTGGGGTAGAAAGTTTATTATAGATAGATGAGAGAACATAGTCAGACACAGGGACATCTGGGACAGTCTAAAGTTGACCTGACCCTGAGCTATGTGAGATGAGAGGAGAGAGGGAAGTGGAGAGCCAGAACAAAAGGCCAGGAGGATAAATGATAAATGAAAAATACCAGGTAACCAAAATGTTTGGAATACATAAGGAAGGACAGCTGGGAGGAGGGCAGATCAACTCCTGGGCTAGAGAATTGTGATTGACACCCATACCTTGTAACAGGTAAGGACTGAGGGATGCTGGGAGAACCTGACAGCCAAATCTGCTGTGATTGTTAAGTAGCCACCTTAACGTTTTATCCCATCATTTGAGACGTAAGAGTAGAGAGGAATGAGAAGGTTGAAACGATTTCATCATAATATTAAAAATTATTTTTAAAAGTTGAAAATGGCTTTATGGTTCAATATTCTTCAGGTACTTCAAGTATGTATTAGAGCACACAAAGTATTACTCACACCTTTTCTCTCAGGTTGTTCATTTTCAATGGGGGGGGGGAGGAAACATGCCTGTTAGTCACTACCACAGCAGTTTATCCAGAACTTCTGTGTTGTTTGAACTCGTGCAACTATAGAAATTTGCTTCCCAAAAACAAGTTCAGCAACTAATCCATATTCTTGATTCCCTTTGTGTATGACTCCCCCCAAATGTACAGTTTTCACTTTTATTGACCATCTAACATTGATTACCTGACTCATTACTATCTTCCCTCCTCCCCTCCCATTCTGTGTTGTGACTACACCAGCTTCAAAGTAGGTCAGTGAACTCAATTCTTACACAAGTCCCTCTTTATTTGTAATTGCTCACCTCCAAAAAAAAATTATCAGAGTGCTCAGTGGACATTCATTCACTGGTCTCTTTTACTTCACACTCATCAGTCAGGGTCCACCTAAAAAGAGCTGCAGGACAATGTTCTAGGCACTGGGCACTAGGGATAGCATTCAGTGCTCAAAGAAAGTCTCAATTACATAAAATGTGAAAGGTTGATCTACAGGAGACATTGCTTTAAACAAAAACAAATATCAAACCACTAGAGACAAATGAATGAAATTCTTAATGACTGGGGATTATCAGAGAATATTAACTAATAAGAGACTAGAGCAGGGATGCATTAACAAAATAAAATTGAATAATACCAACAACTAACTTTCTAAAAAGTATATTTATTTATTATGTATACAATGTTCTGTGTGCATCTACACCTGCATTCCAGAAGAGGGCACCAGGTCTCATTATAGATGGTTGTGAGCCACCATGTGGTTGCTGGGAATTGAACTCTTGACACCTGGAAGTGTAGCCAGGGCTCTTAAACTCAGAGTTGAAAAAGCACATAGGCATATTTACTTTGAAAAATAATAGGCCATTCTGTGGTAGAGGGAAATCCATTAATAAGATACTGTTAGACCTTGTCCCTGTGTGCAATGTTAGCTGCTTAGACCTGTAACCTGACAGACACATATTTAGCTAATAGCCTTTGTCTCAATTTGAACTGACATAACAAAAGAGTGTCAATGAGGATTGTACATATGGGCATAGGACAGACTCTTAATTCGAAATTAAATATTCACTGGATCAAGCTATCTGACCCAAACTGTACACCCACCAATGTGGTCCGTTTTCCTAAATACATGTTAGGAAATTACAGATAAAAAACCTCCCCCTGTCTCAATTTGGCCCTTCTTCATAATGCTTCCCCTTCCAGCTGACTCCCTTAAACTTTAGTTTGATCAAGCAGGGATTGGGGGTGTGTACTTTAGTTCCAGCACTTTGGAGGCAAAAGTAGGTGGACTCCATGAGTTCCAGGCCAGTCTCGTCTACAAAGTGAATCCAGGATAGCCAGGACTACATAGAGAGATCCAGTGTCAAAAATAAATAAATAAATAAATAAATAAATAAATAAATAAAACACCAACAACAAAACGCTTTAGTCTGTGATTTAGTCTATTGCCTATTCTGTTTCCCCCTGAAGTGTACATAATAGCTGTTCCTCCTATCTATTCTGGTCTGAACACAGAAGCCCCACTTGGAAATCCTTTTCCTGTTATGAAATGGAGAGTTCATTAAATGATCCATATGAGTAATTTAAAAATTGAGTTGTGGTACAGCCCTTTAACTAAAGACTTTAGAAAGTTTAATGATGAAGAAACATGGTCAATGCCTTGGGAAAAGACAAACTGGGATCAAGGTGACTTGAGTCAGCATAGTTTGTCTCAGAAACATTTTTCTATGAGGCTGAAGATGCAGCTGTTCTATATGCTTTTCCAAGGAGAAATCATTGCACACACAATTAAAAGATTAAAAAAAATCCCTTTAATGACAGCTCACTTTCAGCTCTGGATAATGCTCAAACGGAGCCAGATGAGAACAGACTTTACATTCCACATATCCTGTTACCCTAAGTCACTTTCAGATTCAGGTCCCAGGTTGTGTTTTGAACAATTTAAATACGGACTGGAGACTAAGTGGTCTCGCCACTAAGACAGTTGGGAGATTTGCACAGCAAAGATATTACCCCAAATTATTTCTTAAATAAAAACAACAGGTCACTCCTCAGTGAAAAGATCCTAAATGGAATATCTCAGAGAATGAAAAAGATAGGAAAATTAGAAGGTCAAAAAGATAAAAGCTACAGTGGGAGGTCTGTTATTTTTTTTTTTTTACAACATCTCAAATCATTCAATTTTACCAATGAAGACCCTGGAGCCAGAGAGTGAGGTGAAAGCCTGCTAGCTCAGAGAGGTAGATAATCATGCCCTTGACATTCCCAGGCCTAGGTCCCAGAATTAATCTTGTTTCCCTAGGCCTTCTAAAATAACCTCCTCATTACTAAATATTCTCCTAATTCCAGGGCCTCTCTCTATCCTTCCTCCCACTCCCACTTCCTTTTTCTATTTTTCCTTAATAACCTATGTTCACTTCCTGTCACCTGGATTTTGCTCTGCAACTTGGCCTACCATTGACTTCATTTAATCCTGCTTACAATATTGAAACTGAAAGCTCTTGTATTAAGGTGTTTGCTATGGTTCAACCACACCACAACTTCCAGTAATTAACACAATCTTTGGGTTGAGAGTGTGAGCAAATATCCTGCATAGTCTTTTACAAGCTATGTCCCATGCCAAGTAATCTCATTAATCAAAACAGCATATTGTATATTTTCAGGTGAAAAATGCAACGGGAAAAAAATGAATAAAATGGCTTCTATGAAGTCAACACAAACTATCACACAATGGGTTAAATTCAGGAGGCATCTAATAGAACAATGCTGTACAAAGGGAGCATAGGGCATCTCAATAAATTTATTGACCAAGCCTATAGTGGCCTTGGAACTGTCTACTATAGCTCTATGTGTTGGGAAGAGTGGGGTTGCCAGGTTCTAAAGCAATGCCTTCCCAAAGGCCTTGGACCCAGACCATTACCAGTTCTCAAAAGTAATACTTACTTTAGAGAAGGACCTCTGTTTTGCTCTCTATACATTGGGGTTAATGGAAAGCTCCCAAGTCCCTAGGCTGTTACTGGCTCTATCAAGCTTGTTGTTGGGTTTGGGAAGGAGCTATGCCTTTCTCCATACATGAGAACCCCAGGGAAATCCTTGCTTGATCAGGCTAACCCTCAACAGAACAGAGTTTTTTCCTTTTCAAAGAATTGTCTCCCTGTGTATTCTTGCCCATGGGGCAGAACTATATTTTTATCAAGTAGAAAACTGGACCTTTATGTCACACCAGGCCTTAATGTTGGTTGTGACCCTGTAATGTCCCTTTGAGCAGATTGTTAGAGGCAAATCCTTTGATATGAAGATGGACCTCATGGTTGGTTTTAAATCAGTTTCCCTTTTGCTTTTGTTTAGAGCCACGTTTCTGTATAATCCTGGTGAGGAAATGTGTATCCCGGAATCTTAATCACTAATAGGCCTGGTAGCATACTACTTATCTGTGAAGTGTTTTACAGGCAGTCTTCCCTCAGCTAAATTCTAACTGATGCCACTAGTTTTTCAGCAATGGTAAATCCTTTACATCATCAGTTCTACTCATCTATATCACAACTTAATACTGGAGTACTATCTGACACAGGACATACCATTTGCAACCCTCACAAAATCCAAATGGATCTTTTAAAATTGAGAGAACCAGACCTGACACCCCCAAAGGTCACCAGGAATTATGCCTAAAAAAGGTCAGCTAAAGGTTACCCGGCTAGTGACTCTTCCCCAAGGTCACCAGGAACTAGGCCATGGGTCAGCAATTCCAGAAACAAGGTTATAAGATTCCCTACCCAAGGAGCAGCTTGAGGATAACCACAAGAATGGGAAGGTATCTTATCTCAGGGTGGGGCATTTGTGCTGAGCAGCCCACTAACCTTGTAGTAGAACCATTTCATGACACAGAAATTACCCACCATTCTTGTGGCCTATATATAGCTCACTTTGAAGGGGTGTATCTGCAAAGGGAGTTTAGCACCCAGTTTTCTGTGATCTCTTGATCTCAGAGGGGATGAATGTCCCCCTATCTGTAAAGGGCGGTAGAGAATCCAGTTTACTGTGATGTCTGGATCTTTGGATAAGGACAAGGCAGGTAGCTCCTGCTGCACAGATTCCCTGATGTCCAACTTACAGTTTTTCACTGCATAAGTGGTGGGATCTGTTGTCTGGCTCTCTTTGTTTTTCTGCTGTGAAAGCAGTGGGATCTGGATGTTTGTGTATTTTTGTTTGAATGTCTTATCTGTTGCTGCCTGTTTTTTCTTTCTGGGACTGACGAGGACATGGTACAGAATCCTTCTAACCTCCTACACTTGATTCTTTCCCATTTCAGTAAGGCTTGAGCCATGCTCCACAGGCTCTGTTGACAATGGCAAGGAGGTGCCAAAGGATGGATACAGTATGGGGAGCCCCATGCTTGGCACCTTTGTAACTGTTCTCTGGTCTCTCGGCTGGCATAGCTTAGCTGCTGCTCTGGCCTCTGGTCTGGTAGAGGTCATCAGGTATGTTGTTGCTCCAGTCTCTGGTCTAGTGGAACGAAAGGCTGACATTCATATCTCTGGTGTAGTTGGGTGAAGACTGATTCTGGGGTAGGCCACCACTATTGGAACAGGATAGAGGGCCCATAGAGAGACACACAACTGTTCTGAGTTTTGGTATTTTCTTCTTTTTCATTCTCTTTGTGCACATTGTGCCCAGTACCTTCTTTTATTGTGGTGTTCTTTTGTGGTTTTGTTTGCTTGTGATGGTCTCAGTGGGCCAGTGATCAAACAGCTTTGATCCATGGTGACTCCTCCTGCCCCATCCTCCCAGCACAACAATCTGGGACATCTCTGGTCACCAGTAGGAGCACACATTTCCACATGGTTGGCTGGGAAGGCTTGGTTAGAGAGGGGTCTGTGTGCAGAAAATCCTGCGGGGCTGGACCTCATTTTGCCTCCTTGCTTCCTCTCTGAGGAAAGTTGGTGACCTGAGGTTAGCTCTGGCTTGGAACAATGATCACCAAATATGCCCTTAGCCAAAATGTATTGTTGTTATTACTATTATTATTATTTGGTTAGGATCCCGTATAGCCCATCCTGGCCTGAAACTAAACAGCTATAGATGACCTTGAATTTCTGATCCTTCTGTTCCACCTCTTAACAACTGTGCTACACCCCCAATCCCTCAAACTCCTTGTTTTGATCCATAGGTGGTTTCAACAAGTAAGTGGACTGAACCCAAAAGGAGAAGGCTTGGCTCCACTGAGCTCCTGGGTCTGTCTAAGTGTACTAGCACCGTGCCAAGAATGCCCACCTGAGCACTTTGACACATGACTTAATAGCGTGAATGAACATATGAGATTGTTGCTTGAGAACAAAGCCAATTCTTCTTTAGGCGAAGTCTTAGACTAGCAAGTAGAAGAATTTTGTTAAAAAATCCTGGAGAGCACATGTATGATTATGGTTTGCATGGGTGGGGAACCTCTGTCAATGTGCTCTCCAAAATAAGCATGGGGGGATAGATGAGGAATTCATCATGTCTGGGCATCTTCACCTTCCCCCCAAAGAATACATTGCTTTACTTAATCACCACTGCATGAAAAAATAGCTAAAATGTATTTGTAGTTCAAGGTCTAGAAATGAGGCATCAGGGGTCCTTTAGGCAATGTTGTCACAGAATTATATCCATTCAAGTGCAATGTTTGTAAATTCACACTGACCAAGAAATAAAGGAAATGGAGGGAAGAGAAAGAAAGGACAGAGGGGGAGAGGTGGGGAGGGAGGGAAGGAAAATGTTCAAAATCTTCCTGGCAAGAAAAGAGAAAGGAAAAAAAATCCTGCTTAACGAAGTTCCACATTTTGTGTGTGTGCCCAAAATTTCTTGCTGTGTTTATGTGTACATCCTTTCATCATATTTACATATGTGTGTGTGTGTGTGTGTGTGTGTGTGTGTGTGTGTAAAGATATATATAAAAGCTTGCTGAATAATGGTGCTTCAATATCTTCCTCACATTTCAACTGAATTAATTTTGGGCCCTAAATCTAAAACTAATTCTTATCAATATTTGGAGGTTTTGCTTGTATTGAATGTGTGGTTTTATTTTCATAGTTAACAGTGTGTACACAGTCCCTTACACCAGAGTCATTATACTTGGGTCTCTAAAAAATGAATGAAAAACAATAAATAGTACTAATAATGTTAATTACTAAAATGAAAGTGAGTGCATTTTACAATGATCTCAGATGCTCACTTCAGACAGGACATTTTATGATGAAATATTTTTCATGAGGCACAAAATGCCTGTTAAGCTTAGGGCTTGTTTACAACATTCTCTTGAAAACAAGGCTCAAGATGCATCCTGAAGTCATAACATCAAATGATGTACAGAGAGGACACAATCAGCTTTGTTGAAATAATCTCCTTGGGATAAGTACGGCGGGATGCGAAGCCCAGGACATTTTCTGAGGATCTGATCTCTCATAAAACTTAACGAAAACATAGATGCTTTGCAGAAAATGAACATGTACATAAAACCAACTACATATAAAGCAGGTACAGATTGATTGTCAGAGAGGGACCAGGTTAAAAACTAACACCAAATAAGTAACACTATTGCTGTATCTGTAATTTCTATCTTATTTGGAAGGCAGAGACAGGATGACTGTTAACCCCTGTATTTAAGCAGAGCATCTGCATAAAGAAAAGTAATGCTTTGCTTCTCCTGTTCCTTTTCTTTCTTCTCCTCTTTCTCCTCCTTCTTTACCTTGTATATGTGAAGCAAATATTCTACCTCTGTGCTGTATTCCTAGCTCCTGTACAAAACAGGTAGATAGAGATAGTCTTTGCATATGATAAAGCCAGATGCTAAACCTCACTAAAGCTTAAAGGAAGTGATTTGCTCTTGGATAAATGCAAGAAAACACAGAGAAGGTAACAGGGATAGAGGAGGCTATCCTAGTAACAGCAGTAACAGAACAAGATAAAAAGACTTCAGGAGAAGTTTATTACAGATGGCACAATGGTTGGCCTTAACAAAATGCTACATATTCCCATGCTCTAGGTGGGAATTGTTTATTACTATCAGATTATGAAAACTTTCCTAAAGGCATTTACTGTTTAAAAGATTATTTGTCCTTCCACAGATAGTTCCTGTTTGTGAATTAGGTACCCAGTATTGTGCTAAGTCCTGAACACACAAAAAATGACTCATGCAAACACCATTCTTTCTCTACAAGCTTACAGTCTTGTGGGGTAATCCACCATAGACCATGCATAGAAATGTATACATCACTATAAAATCCACTATGAAACCTAAAGAAAAACAAGGGTGACCTAACACCCTAGAAGGGATAAAGAAAACATGTATTCAAGGGCCCAGAATTGAGAACATTTTAGTTCAGTAGGGGAAATGAAAGAAGGTGAATTTGTTTGGAATATAATAGGGAAGAAAATAATAATAATAATAATAATAATAATGATAATAATAATAATAATAATAATAATAATAATTAAAGGAAGCCAGAGGGGCTGAAGACATGGCTTAGTGATGAAAAATAATTTCTGTGGGGCTGGAGAGATGTCTCAGAGGTTAAGAGCACTGGCTGCTCTTCCAGAGGTCATGAGTTCAATTCCCAGGAACCACATGGTGGCTCACAACGGTCTATAATGTAATCTGGTACCCTCTTCTGTCATGCAGTTATACATGCAAACACAATATTGTATACATAATAAATAATAAATCTTAAAACAAAACATTCTCTCTTTTTTTCCTAGAGTTCCTAGCATGTACATGGTGGTTGACAATCTTCTGTAGCTCCTGTTTTAGGGAATTTGATGCCATATGACCTCCTGGGATATAAGCCACACATGTGGTACACTTACTTACATGCAAGTAAAATACTCTCATCACTCATCTACATAAAAGATAAAAATACCCCCTCAAAAAAAAAAAAAAAACAGGTCAGTGGATGTAGTGGCACACAGTGGATCTCAGTGTGTTCAAGTCCATCCTGGTCAATAGAGTGAGTCCAGTCCAGGCAAAGCTATACAGGGAAACACTGTACTGAAAAACAAAACAACAGCAAAACAAAACAATATAAAAACAAACAAACCAAATCATAAAGCAAGTGTGGTGACACATGCCTGCAAATGGAGCATTAGGAAGTTCAGGAATGAAGGTTAATCTGGACTATATGAAACTCTGTCTCAAAAACAAAACAACAGCAACAACAACAAAACTGCACAAGAATCTGTGTGCCTGGGATGCTTTGGGACATTCAAGTTTTTATCTTAATTCTTGGCTCCATAGGAAGCTATTGAGGAGTGTAGTTGTTTGAATGAAAATGACCCCTATAGTCTCATATGTTTGAAAATATGGTACCCTGTTGTTGGAACTGTTTTGGAAAAATTAGGAACTGTGATCTTGTTGAAGAGGTGTTCCACTGTGGGTGGGCTTTGAAGTTTTAAAACCCCACACCATTCTCAGATAGCTCTTTCCGTCATACTTGTAGATCAGGATGTAGGCTCACAGCCACTGTTCTCTCTGGTTCTCTGCCTGCCATTCCTGTCTGCCACTATGCTCCCTGCCGTGATGCTCCTGGACTTACCCTCTGAAACTCTAGGTACCCAACCACCTCTTTCTTCTAAAAGCAGCCATGGTCATGGTATGTTAGCACAGTGATAGAAAAGTAACTAAGACAAGGGGTTTGAAAACAGGAGAGAAATGCTTGGATGTACACTTATCTCAAAGATCCCTTTGTCCTGTAAAATTAATAACAAGATTTCAGAAATTTCAGGCCGCACAGCGACCCGACCCAGAAATCCGAGCCCACTCGGGTGGGGCGGGGGAGTGGCTTGCGCGAGGCGGAGCGCAGGCACAGTGGGCGCAACCATTGTCAAGCATGACGTAAGCGCCGTTGCTATGGCTACAGACACTGAAGGGAAAACACAGAGCTCAACCCGGGCCTGGGGGGCTGCGGTGGCGAGGGTTGGCAACAGAAACCTCCTTCCTGGGCGTGGTGGCAGCAATCATGGCTCGGCTAGGTGAATATTTCGTCTTGGTAGACTAAGACCAAGAGAAGCCAGGTAAGGGTGTGGGGCGGGTGCCGCCTCCGGGCTCTGCCTCCCTCTGCCCCCAGGCACCGCCTCCGACCCCGGGCTCCGCCTCTGCCCCACCAGGCTCCGCTTCCCTCTGACCCTGGGATCTGCCACCCCCCCTTTCCGGCTCCGGCTCCGCCCCCACTAGGCTCCGCCTCTGCTTCCCCAGACTCTGCCTCCCTCCTCCCCCGGGCTCCGCCTTCACCTCCCAGGGCTCCGCCTTCCTCCGCTTCCAGGCCCCTCCCCGTCCCCGCTCCGAGCTCTGCCCCCGCCTCCACTAGGCTCCGCCTCTGCTACTGCGGGCTCCACCTCCCTCCTCTTCCGGGCTCCTCCCTCTTCCCCGCCCCGGGCTCTGCCTCCGCCCCCTCGGGCTCTGTCCCTGCCCTGGGCTCCTCCCCCTCCTCCGCCTCTGGGCTCTGCCTCCGCCCCTAGCAGCCATCCATTGGGCTAGGTGGTGCTTGGCCTGGCGTCCCGGCTGGGAGGCAGGAAGGAGAGAGGGTTGGGTCCCGTGGTGGAGGAGCAGCGGATCCACGGGTGTTGGCCTTCGCGGAGCGGCTGAACCTGGCTGGCTGTGGGCGTGTGTGAGAGACCCGCCGACTGCGGTCTCAGGGCAAGGCCGGGGCTGTGCAGCTGGGGGCTGGCGGGCTAGGCAGGTCGGGAGAGCCTGGCAGAATTCTGCCAAGAGCTTCTGTGGAGGCTGCTGGTACCCAGGACCGCGCCCTCGGGAGGCCGGGGTTGGGAGGGCGGGAGCACACTGTGCGGAGTTCCTAGGGATACACTTGTGTCCTGCATCCTGAGAAAGAGTGATGCTGGGGCCAGGCCCCCCGGAGAGGAAGTACAGAGAGTCCGGCGCTGCCTCCTGCCTGCCCTGGGGCTCGTGGGGTGGGGGAGCTTGGACATCTGGTTCGAAAGAAAGCAGGTACTTGGAAAGTCCACAGGATCCTTGAACATTTCTAGGAACATTGTATGAGGACCTATGTGCAGGCATTCCAGAATGAAGTGATTCTTCTTAAGTAAAGACAGCCACTGCAGGTGCTGTCTCTTACTTAGCTTTCACCTGATTTTATTGTTCTTTTTATTCATCTGAGAATTCTTCATAAGGAACAGTTTGCCAGATACATTGCTGTTTATGGACTTGCACAATCAGGAGTATGCAGGGTTCATGCAGGCTTATTTTCTTATTTTTATTTCTTTGTGTTGTTATTTATAGATAAACAGGATGTAATAACAAGGTTACTGTAGAGCTGGGAAAGCTCTTTTATTTCGGGATAATTCCAGTTTTACACTTGCAAGGAATTTTAGCTACCAGCCCTCCAGCTCCTTGTCTCAGGAGGTACTGAGGTTATGTTTTGCTGATTGTTAGTTGTTGGTAGCACTAGGGTACCACTGTTCTAGTCTCTTTTTATTATTTACTCATCCCTAAGAATTTGTTTGAGAGAAGGGATCGTTCACATTTTTTTCTCACTACTGCCTAATTGAGGTCACTTAAGAGAATTGCTTGCAGGTCGGTGAGATGGCTCAGCAGATAAAGGCTCTTGCTGGGCAAGCCTGGAGAGCTGAGTTCGATCCCTGGGTTTATGAAAAGGTGGAAGAAAAGAAGTGATTGCACAGAGTTGTCTTCTAACCTTCCTATGTGTTCCCTAGTATGCATGCTTCACCGACATCATGAACACACACACACACACGCTAAAAAAAGAAGACATTGTGCTGTATTTAGAGAATCTTCTTGCTGCTCCAAAATGTCACGTCATTTCACTTGTCATAGTCTTGATATAGTCTTCCCCAGACTGCTAGTGTGAAGAATCAGTTTTGTTTTAATCTTGTTCAGTTTTCAGTAACATTATTCTTCCCCCTACAACAATTTTATTTAGTTTTGCTTTTTTTTTTTCTTGAGACAAATTCCCTCTATAGAGCCCTGGCTGTCCTGGGATTCCCTATGTAGATGAGGCTGGCATTGAACCTACAGAGATCTCCCTTTCTCTGCCTCCAAAGTGCTGGGGTTAAAGACCATGCCCAGCTTCCCCCACAACAGTTTTGAAACAATAACAAACTTGATAAAAGTTTCAAGTATGTTACATAATTAATGCTGTTTTACTTTGGATATTTTGAGAGGAAGCTGCTGACCTTATGCCCTGTCACTCAGAATAGTTTAGTGTCAATTTTATACAAACAAGAATGTTGTCCTACATAATGACAGTGCAGTTATCACAACAGGAAATTCACACTGACACAGTGTTCCCTTTAATTTGGTTTTTTTCTCTATGTTATTATTCACATAAATGTCAAAAGAAGTTCGTACATTTAAGTGTTCCATTGTTTCTTTATCTCTTTAGTCTCTTTCAATATGGAATATTTTCCTAATCTTTTTCATGATCATGTCACTTTTGATGACTGTGGGTCAGTTATTTTTTTTCTTCATTAATTTATCTATTTGTTCATTTTATATCCCACTTACAACCCCACTCCCTCCTCTCTTCCAAGTCCCACCTCCCTTTTTCCCTATAACACCCCACCACCAAACAACCTACCCTTGCACATAAAGTTACATCAGGATTAAGTATCTCGTCTTTCACTGAGGCAAGACAGGGCAGCCCTGCTAGGGAAATGGGATCCAGAAGGAGGCAACAGAGTACAAATCAGAGACAACCCCTGCTCTAGATGTTAGAGGACCCACTTGAGGACAAGCAGCCCATCATTTTCATATGTGTGGGGCCTAGGACTAGTCCAGGCATGTTCTTTTGTTGGTAGTTCACTCTCTATGAGGCGCCATGATTCCAGGTTAGCTAGTTATATAGATCTTCTTGTGGTGTCCTACCCCTTCAGCTTCCTCAATCCTTCCTCTAACTCTTCCACAAGACTCCCTGAGTTCTGCCTAATATTTGTTTGGCTGTGGGTCTCTGCAACTGTTTCCATTATCTGTTGGTTGAAGCCTCTCAGATGATAGTTATGCTAGTGTCCTATCTACAATCATAGCAGAGTATTGTTAATAGTGTCAGAAGTTGGGGCTCTCCCATGGGTTGTGTCTCAAGTTATGCCAGTCATTGGTGTCCATTTCCTCCATCTCTGTTCCATCTTTTATCTCTGCATATCTTGTAGGCAGAAAATTTGGGTTGAGGGTTTTGTGAGTTCATTGGTGTCCCCCTCCCTCCTCTGGCTACAGGATGTGTCCACTTCAGTCTCAATATCCCTGCTGCTATAAGCCTCAGCCAAGCTCACCACCCCCATATCTTCCCAGGCACCTCCAAAACTTTAGTCTTCATCTTGTCTCAGAGATGCCCAACACCAATTTCCCTTCTCTCCCAGCCATCTCACCCTCATCCCCACTTTTACCACACCTGATCCCCTATCCTGTTTCTCTCTTCACTCCCTTCTCCCACCCACTTCTTCTCTCCCTCCACTTCCCATGTCTGTTATGTCTATTTTATTTTCTTTTTTAGTGGGAATCATGTATCCTGACTTGAACCCTCTATGTTACTTAGTTTATTTGAGTGTGGATTGTACCATGATTATAGTGTACTATATAGCTAATATCCCAGGTTAGTTATTTTTGTAGACTGTCCCTGAGCTGTCTGTGCTCCCATGGATCAATACATGCATTTGGGCAAGGGTATCACAACAAGTTACACACACTGTGTCTTGTTAGGTGATACATACTTTTACTTTGATTACTTGTAATTAGTAGCTGCAAGGCTTTTCTACTATAGAGTTAATACACTGCACCCCCATGAGTATCTTGACACTCTGTGTTTTGGTCCTCATCAGAATGTTAAAGCATTTGCCATACATTTAGATCAATATGGATTCATGATTTATGTGCCTTTTGTAGTGGACTGTACTGTTCTTGTATGTTTTAGTCTGCTGGGGCTGTTGCAATAAATGATTTATAAAAAAAGGCCTTTCATGGTTACTTTTTACCTTTCACACTTGTAAACTCTGGAAAATCTAAAGTTAAAATATGAGGTCTTGTTGGGGGCATGCTTGTCTACAGTCCTGTTCTCATTTTGACCTCAGTGCCCTAAAGGGGCACATGATTTTATAGGATCTCTTTAATAAGGTTATGAACCTATTTATAAGGACTTCACCTCCAAGACCTGAGTACCTCCAAAAGACCTCATGCAGTTTGTTTGTTGGGGTCTTAGGACTTCAACATAGGAATTTTGGGAGGACCTAGATATTCAGATAATTTTGTTGTTTAAATTATTTTGTCATTTGAGCAATGAGAACTCTGTGCCTTTTTTCTTTAAGAATGTATCTTATTTTTACAGTGTTCTGCCTGCATGTGTGCCTGCAGGCCAATAGAGGGTAACAGATCTCTTTTTACATGGTTTTTAGCTACCATGTAGTTGCTGGGAATTGAAGTCATGACCTTTGGAAGAGCAGCCAGTGCTCTTAATCTCTGAGCCATCTCTCCAGCCCCTTCTGAGTCTTTTTGGCATGTCCCATTTCTATCATTCTTTGAGCATCATTGCGTTTTGACCTAAGGTATTTCTGGCATACATGCACACCCATTTTTTCTCCTTTATGGCATTACACCTCTGATATGGGGCCACGTACACAATAAGCAAGTGTGGCCCTGTAATCAACTATTCTTCTAGGGATCCCTGCTTTCTCCCAGTGGAGGCTAATTTACACTTTCCCTTGTAGCTCAGGCTAACTTGAAATTTATGATTTAGTCAAGGATGACCTTGATCTTGAAGTTATCATTTTTCTGCCTCTATCCCCAGTGCTATGATTATAGTTGTGGACCCTCATGCCCAATTTCTATGGTCCTAGAAATGGAATCTTGGGCATTCTACATGGTAAGCAAGCACTCTTATCAATAGAGCTGCATCTCCAGCCTTAGCAATAACCTTTTTTGTTTATATCGAGATGTAAAATACAATTTGTTCATTCATTCATCTGTTGGTGGATACTTATGTTTCCAGATTTTGGTTACTCAGAATAAAATAGATATTTGACAGGATCTTTGAATATTGGCATGTTTTTATTTTTCTTGAGTTAAAAACAGAAAAAAAAATCTTATATCATGGGCAAATATCTGCTTAAGTTTATATGAAACTGTCAACAGGTTGTCCCTTCTCATCCAGGAAGCCTTGGAGTTGATGTTCTGGCTTCAGCTGCTCCTCCACTCACCAATTTTGGCATTTCAAATCCTGTACCCCTCAAATCTGGTGTGTGTTGATCACTACCATCTTGGATTACCATCCTCTGCACTTTCTTATGACGAATCTTATAATGAATCCATGGAGCATTCACTCTGAAATTCCTCAGGGAAAAAGAATAGGCCAAGAATCAATCTTCTCATATGTAAAGGCAAGCCAATAATCAAGCATTTTATTTGAACAGATTCTCACAATTTTCTTCCATATCTTGTTCTTTTTATTTTAGTCCTTAATTGAAATAATAAGCAATAACCATTACTTGTGTAAATTTGATGTCTTCATTTCCTGTGCAATAGTAATTGGTCTGTTACTTTTTAATTCATTCTTACACAATTTTTGAAGACAAGAACAGCATACAGTTGTTCTATAGCAACGTGATATGTATGACAGCTAGATAATCAATGTTCTTTCTGTGCAAACATGACAACATAAATTTGATTCTCATAACTTAAAGAAATGTGAAATATATGTGTTAAACAAGATGGCCTCTTCCTTCTACGTGTGGCTGTCATTGCCTTGTGCAAAGACACCATGAGGTTAATTGCTTAAACAAGCTTAAACATGTGTAAATGTACTGTATTATTTATTGTGCTTTCACACAGGAATGCGTCTAGAAGTGCACTAAACTAACAAGTTTAGTGATGTATGAAAGCACCTTAAGCAAACTTTGCTAACTGCCTTCAGTTCATGTTATAAAGGAGTTTATTACCTTGTGCAGACACTCCATGTGATACATTGCTTTAAAAAGCTGTGTGATGGTAAACTGAAATCTTAGGAATGGATTTTAAACATGTGGGATAGTGGTGAATGAATCCAGTACCTCTTGAATGAAGGGACTACAAGGTTTCCCTGAAGAAGGAGCCTGACAAATCCCCTAAAAGTTTTACTTTTAGCCTTTTTGCAGTCCTTGCCCAGAAGGACCCTACTACCTTTTACAAGAGTAATTTCATCCAAGGGTAAAGGAAAAATCAAACTTTCTTGTATCTATTATATGCTAGGTCTGAATTAATATGGATTCCTGGAGATACCAAGAAATATTGCAGCACTTCACATAAAGTAGGGGCCTTTGGAGGTCAGGTGTTTAATAGAGTTTTGGTCAACACCCAAATTACAATTGGTCCAGTGATCCAATGATATTACCCAGTCTGAGAAGGTATAATGGGGTAGTTTACATAAAAGGTAGCAGAATTTTCACATTGGCACCTGTACCTGTGGAGGTGTTATAGGTTCAGGAATAGCCACACACTAACCACTCAAACACCAAACTCAGACTGATGGAAGTTATTGAATGCTAAACAAAAATTGACCATTCAGGACCATAATCTGGAATCAGGAGCCAGAATATGATGCTGGTTTGTTTCTAAGTTAGGCTTTTTATTCATAAAAACATAACCAGGTAACCAGGTATATGAAAAAAGTTTGAGCCACGGACATGGGAAATCTTTCCAGTTCTTTTTTTTTTTTTTTCATAGACTTAAAGTTCTTGTCATACATGTCTTTCACTTGCTTGGTTAGAGTTACAGCAAGATATTTTATTTTATTTGTGACTATTGTGAAGGGTGTTGTTTATATAATTTCATTCTCAGCCTATTCTTTTGTATACAGGGGGACTACTGATTTTTTTAATTTAATTTTGTATCAATCACTTTGCTGAACATGTTCATCAGCTGTAGGAAATCTATAGTAGAATTTTCAGGGGTCACTTTTTTTATACTATCATATCATTTGTGATTAGTGATTGTTTGACTTCCTACTTACCAATTTGTATCCCAATAATCTCCTTTAGTTATTTTATTGCTTTGGCTAATTTTGTCTATAGAGCTGTCTTTGTACACATAAACTCTTTTAATAAGTTTTCTACCATAAAAGAAAACTCCTTCAATTTGGTACATACCTTTGCCGACTAAAACATCTTGACTAACAATTACGATGTTTTGGGAGTTAGAGTATATCTTTTGATTTCCTTCTTATGTTAAAGTTAATGTCAAACAGTTTGGTATTATTCTAATAGGCTTGCAGCGTGAGTAAGTTACTTGATCTTTGTCAATGCACCTTTTAATAACAGTTTTTAAGATTTTGTGTTTCTAATGTTTTAACTATAATACATTGTTAAGGTTTGCAAGGCAATCCAGGAAACTGACCAGGAAGAATTATTCAAAGGAAAAGAAATAGGGGAGGGAGCCCAGTATTTCTTCTCTAGAATTAGAGACTGGCTACACAGCTGCTAAGGAGGAAAACTAAAACTGACCACTTCTTTTTCCCTTACTAAAAAACAAAACAAAAAACAAAACAAAACAAACAAACAAAAAAAAAAAAAACAAAAACAAAAACAAAAAAAAACAGCATCTAGCCAAAAGTTCAAAGGGTTATAAAACAGGGGCCCTTTGTTCTGAGATTAGCTCCTGACATAATTAAAGGAGACCCAAGGACCCCTTCTCCAGCTACCAGGGACTGGGCATTTTAATGTAGTAACAGGAGCAATAAAAACAGCAGCCAAGCGTGTTAACTTATGGGACAGGGGGCGAGGAGTAGACGTCACAAAGCTCCTGCCCAATTGTGATGCCAGGGACAGTATGGTGTGAGAGAGAGATTTACAGACACCAGAACCAGGGGAAAGGCTGTGTAAGGTCTGAGGACAAAGATGTGCCACAGAAGCCTTCAGCACCTAGAAGATGCTTCCAGAGCCTATTTCCAGGGTCCTAGCCAAGCCACCAGGTGAGAAGCTTAGGAACAAAGGCTTATGATGGTGGGGACAGCACGCAGGGGATTCTGGGATTTGTAGGCAACACCTGGGCCACAGTCCAGACAACCGACAGGGGGAGACGCAGGCTCGCGACTACAAGCAATCCCAGGATGCATCGCGCCGCCTGGAGGCCATTTTTGTAGTTCTCAGATACAATTCCAGAAGTCCGAGCTCCGAAGCCTTGTTTGTAGTTCTCAGGCAGGGGGTAGGGGGAGTCTCTGGCGTGAAGCATCTTGGGATCGTTGGGACTTACGTGACCAGCAAGAGCTCCGAAGTGAGAAACAAAGGGGTAAAGGTCTGTCTGTGACTAGAGGGTTTGCATTTACATCCCCGTGGCGGAGGCCAGGGAGATGGTAGGGCGGCCTCGATGCCTCTGAGCCTGGAAGTCTGCGGGGCGGATACGGAAGCGAAGCAATAAGGGGCGGGACTTCCGCCAGAAATGCCCTGCTACCCGGAATGGTTTTCCCAGGTCAGCAATC
Source organism: Meriones unguiculatus (assembly GCF_030254825.1). Taxonomy (NCBI): domain Eukaryota; kingdom Metazoa; phylum Chordata; class Mammalia; order Rodentia; family Muridae; genus Meriones; species Meriones unguiculatus. The sequence continues at coordinate 3,347,924 of NW_026843647.1, forward strand.
GTCTTATCCCAAGCAGTTATGAATACATAGTCCTGCACACACGTGGGGTGGGGGCAGGGAGGAAGGGGAGTAGGAGGGATTTGGGGTTCCCCACCTTCCTCTCTTGTCCACCCCTCGCCTTCCATCCATCCGCCTGGAGTTCCTGAGCGGCCACGCAGGCAGGGGCATGGCGGGAAGAGAAAAGGCACAGTCCTCTGCTCCCACCAGGCCTGCGTGTTTCCTGGGGGAGATGGTGCACCCAGCCCGGGGTGAGGCTGTGCACAACCTTGTATGTGTTGTTCTGGCGTCCTCTGATGATGAGGAAGAAGAGGAAGGAAAAAAAGAAAGAAAAAGAGAAAATAAAGGAAGAAAGAAAAAGACTCCCAACTAATTGAAACTTGGGTACTATTTGCTGAGTACCCAAGTTTCTGATACCCTCTGCTGGGCCCGCGGGTGCACGAGCGAGGTGGGGGGGCTGGGGGTTGAGTAGGTAGGGTGCACTGGGCTTAGTTGATAGGGTGTTGGGGACTCAGTACAGAAGGATCTGGCCACCTCTGCTGGTCTAAAGGCATATACATATGGGCAAAGAGAAAAAGTAAGAGATGGAGGAGGAAGAAGAGGGAAGGAAGGAAGGAGAAGAGAGAGACAGAGAGAGGGAGGGAGGGAGGGAGGAAGAAAGAAAGAAAGAGAGAGAGAGAGAGAAAGGAAGAGAGAAAGGAAGAGAGAAAGGAAGGAAGAAAGAAAGATCTTTGTGGCTTTGCAGAAAAACATCCAGCTAATTGAAACTTGGGTACTATTTGGTGTTGATTTGCTGAATTTGAACCAACATACACAGGTAAAAGTACTCACAGGTATTCTGTACTCACATAAGTAACTGAAGTTTTTCCACATGGTAAATAAATTATTTTCAACCAGAAGGAAGGTGTAGAACATGGCAAACCAACACATTTTATTTTGAGTCCCTATCAAATAGGAATGACTTGATGAACTTTTTCAGAGGAAGCTTCTCATATTTGAAAACAAGAGCTATCCCTGGCTTAATGAGCTATTTCTAGTCTTCTACAGCCTCCCAGTACCCAGGAGATTTTTACTTCCATAAATTCTGGATTGACAGGTTTGATTGCATCTCCTGCTTTTCTATGAGAAAATCATGACCCATGCCCAATTTCTATAGAGATTAAACCAGAAGAAAATGATGTGGTGACCCTTTCTGAGCCCAGCTATTCCATATGGAATGCAGTGTCCTGTGCCCTCCATAAAATGCTGTTGAACAAATTTGAAATGGGATCTAAAGCATACAGAAACATGGACCGGCTTTTTTCATGCCAGGTAAGCCTCACTGGTAAGCAAGGGTAGCATCATATCTTATATTATTGGTAAGTAATTCACTGTCATCAAGCCAATAAAACATTTTCACCTTATAGTTGAAAGTACAAATTAAAATGGAAAAAGGTTCTGTCAACGTGTATGTGTATATATCTGTATCTTAAATGATTTGAAGACTGAAAGCACTCATTTGAAGACATTTAATTTGAATGTCTTTCAACAAATGCTTTCCTAGTGTGAGATGAAATCCTGTAAGATATATGTGTAAATATGTAAAAATATGGCAAGTTAAATAACCAAAATTTTTATGATTTCATGGAATATGTCCAGTGCCATAAGATATATATATACAAGAGGACTGTATCCAAAGCAACCATTTCAAATAAAATAGAATCTATATTTATGGCAAAAAAAAAAACATAAAAAAAGATTCTTTTGTGGAAAATAAATAGCCTGTCTTAGAGTCAAAAAAATAATTCTGCTCAGTTCCCTCTCTTCATCCACTTCTGCTGTCTATTCCGTTTTCTATTCTGGGTGACATTCTGACACCCTCCTGTGGACCCTCCTTGTTACTTAGCTTCTTTGGATCTGTGGATTGTAGTACAGTTATCTTGTATTATAGGTCTAATATCTGCTCATAAGTGAGTATACACTATGTGTTTCTGTCTGTGTCTGTGCTACCTCACTCAGGATGAGTTTTTTCTAGTTCAATTCATTTGCCTGCAGTTTCCATGATTTCTTATTTTTAATAACTGATTAGTATTCCATTGTGTAAATATACCAGAAGTACTTTATCCATTCTTCTAGATTTGAGGGACACCTAGGTTGTTTCCAGTTTCTAGCTATTATGAATAAAAAGCTATAAACATAGTAGAACAAATGTTCTTGTTCTATAATGGAACATCTTTTAGATATATTCCCTGGAGTGGTATAGCTGGGTCTGGAGGTAGAACTATTTCCAATTTTCTGTGAATGCATTAGATTGATTTCCAGAGAAGTTGTACAAATTTGCACTCCCATCAGCAGTGGAGGAATGTTCCCTTTTTACCACATCCTCACCAGCATGTGTTGTCACTTGAGTTTTTTTATCTTAGCCATTCAAGTGGTGTAAGATGGAATCCTGGAGTCATTTTGATTTCTGTTTGATGACTAAGGACTTTGATGATTTCCTTTAGTGCTTCTCAACCATTCGAGATTCCTCTGTGATGAATTCTCAGTTTAGCTCTGAACCCCATTTTTAAATTGGATTAGTTGATTTGTTGGTGTTTAATTTCTTAAGTTCTTTGTGTATTTTGGATTTTTAATGCTCTGTCTGATGTAGGGTTGGTGTTGCTATTTTCCAAATCTGTTGGCTGCTGTTTTGTTCTTTTGATAATGTCCTTTGACTTACAGAAGCTTTTCAGTTTCTTGAGATCCCATTCATTAATCGTTAATCTCAGAGCCTGCGCTGATTTGTTCTATTGTCTCCCATGTTACTGAGTTCCAAATATTTTTCTACCTTGTCTTCTAAATGATTTAGAGTCTCTGGTTTTATGTCAAGGTCTTTGATCCACTTGGACTTGAGTTTCTGCATGGTGATATACAAAAGGGTCTATTTGCATTTTCCTACAGGCAGACATCTAGTTAGACCACAACTATTTTTTGAAGATGCTGTCATTTTTCCATTGTATGGTTTTGTCTTGTTGAAAGTAAAGTTTTAGTAGGAGTGTGGGTTTATTTATGTGTCCTTATTCCAGTTGTACAGGATTTGTCTTCTCTCAAGGGTGTTTTTTGGTTCTCTGACCATTATTTCTTACCTTTTTCAGACCCATGAGACTTTGGGGATTTGTGGGCACTTCTTGCACAAACAGCCAATGTGAAGGTATTTGGGGGAAATCCTAATTAAAAAACCTATTGTTTTCCTGAGCATATCTTAAATGATAATATAGGAACCATATGCTGAAATTTGGTTGACCTCACTGTTTGTCCTTGTGAAATATTGAAGACTCTGGAAATCAAGGCAGGGCCAGCATGGCTCCTGTTATTATGCTTTGCCATACTTGATTCACTTTAAGACACCATCCTAGGGAATTTACTCTTTTCCATCTTCTCTGGAGAGGTGCACCAGCTTCGGTGACCCCATCAAAAAGGAATTCACATATTCCATTTTGATAACTACGTTTGCTCAGGAGGAAACAAACAGCTGTTGGGTTATAACATTCATTTTGGTTTGAGAAGATATTAGGATTGTAAGAAAGGAACTTTGGGACCTAGAAAATCATAGCTACACTGAGAATTTGCTGTGATGAATGAGAGAGGAAAAAAAGCAACAATACCAAGTTACATTGATGCTTCCTGTTGTGTGTTTTGGAAGATGTCACATTATTTAAACATTTTGTATGATCGTGGTGAAAGCCATGCAGTTACTAAATCCAGGATAATAACAGACATTTTCCTGGCTGGTTCAGTGATGTCAAGCACCCATCAGGAAGTGTTCATGTTCTTGGAACTGTTGGAGATGCTTCACTGTCATTTGGAGCTAGCTGGAAGGTAGGGGTGCTGATTGTATTCTGGGTTTAGGCTGAGCACAGTTTGGGAGAATGTGAAGATTGGCAGGAAGAGCTGAGCTTCATGTCTCTTTCTGTGGCTGGCTGCTGGGAGTGATGCTACCCTCACAAGCACAAGTCACCCTCACTGACTCACCTGGACAGTCTACCATGCAGAGTGATTATTGGGTTAAAGACTATAATTTTATTTGAATTCCACTATAACACTGGTCAGTGGGCAGCTTCTCTGTGATGGTCTGTTTCATACTGGCCATTTTGGTAGATGATGATGGTCATTGTATCAAAGGTTCTTATACTTCATGAAAGGTGCATGTGTTCTGGGTGCTAGCTAGTGAGTTTTTGGCAGTGTAGGCTCTTCAGAAATTATGATTTTGTCAGACATGGGAAAAGAATAATGCTGGTTTTTTTTGAGTGTGTGAAAGTGGTGCATGTAGGGGAGGGAGAGTCATTTTAGAAAACCTTCCACATGTTCCTCAGAATATGAATTTTCACCAGAGATGAAATTGAGTAATAGGAATAACATCATCATTTGCTATTTAAAGTACACTAAATAATATGATAGTCTTTTAAGAGGCCATGACTGAAGGCATATGCATCCTCAGATATTCCTCAAGAAATGGAGATCAGTGGGAATTTGGTCTCATTTGATACCAATCAGGAGCCAGAACCAAATCCCTGGCCAAAGTTTTATTTGTATGTGGCCCATTAAAATGAAAATGAAACAAAACTTGTTCAAAACTACATCTGGACCTGGATCCCTTATTATTTGAGAAGGAATGAATGGGTACTCAAATGTGTGTGTGTGTTTGTCCATTTGCACATCCGGGAATAGCTTGTTTGGTCCTTATCCTTTGTATCAAAGTTGCTGCACCTTGCTCCTTTATGTACCTGGGTGGCTACACCTGATCACCCTATGTGTCATTACCTGTGGGATCATAACTGTCACAGCACTGCAGAAAACTCAGAAACACAAAACCAGCCCAAAGCACAGCCATGTTTTCCTCCAAGAGTGAAGTAGCGTCATGTACAGTATAAGCCTTTTGTGTATATGAGCAGAGGAGAGGAACTGAAATTGTTGTGCATGTATAATACAGGTCAATTGCTTGTTTGTATTAAAATTTGGAACAAATTCTCTCGGGCTTTTTTGTTTGCTAAATTAAGGGAAAACCTGTGTCCTCCATAGCCCGCAGCAACAACTTTTAGAGGTTGTATAGAGGTTGTATACAGGTGCAAGGGCCCAGGTAAATTAGTATCCCCCTCCCCTCCACTCCGTTGAGCTTAAGTCTGGCACAGGGTCCCTCCATGCTTAGGGCGGAATAAGGCCTTTTATCTTTCAGTGGTTCATCCAACGATGCCACAGGACTAGAGCATGTGGGCTCTCGAGACAGTTCTGTCTTTACTAAATTAAAATATATAGTATTAAAATTAACACATATATAAATCTAGCTATTAGGTGCAGGAGCGCTCTGTCTTCATGGACACGTGCGCATCACCGGAGGGAACCAGACATTCGTGCACCACCCTGTTGTCCCTGGGGATCCAACCTGGCACCTGGGAAAGAAATAGGGATTCTGTGTCCCTGTCTGTCCTGGAATTGCTTTCTGGAGCACGCTGGTCTGGAACACACTGAGACCCACCTGCCCCTGCCTCCTCAGTGCTGGGATCCTAGGTGTATGCCACTGGGTCGCCTTTTGTTGTTGTTGTTGTTTAATCTTTAAAAATATTTATCAGGGTGAGCGCATTTCTGCCTTCCCGAGAGAGCAGTGCTGCTTTGACTGGGAGGGCCGCAATTACAAAAAAAAAATGGGGGCCGAGACCCCAGGATTCCTTTTCCATAGACCAGCTGGAAGGCCTCTGAGCAGGAAAATGCAAATTGCACATTCTTTCTCTACACAAGCGACTTCCAGGAGCTGGTGTTTACTTCCATTACCAGTGGGCGGGGCTATAACGTCACAGAGATGCTCCTAGAAAGGTCTTGTTTCCTAAGACGGTGAGGGGCAAAGGGAGGGGACATTTACAGAACCTTTGGACTGGGGGAAACGCTGTGTGCCCTGGTCGGTTGGTGACTTCCCAGACAGGGGCCTCTGCAGTGGTGGAAAAGAGCTTCCAGGCGACTTCTGGTCCAGGCTACCCTACCAGTGAGGGAAAAACGACCCAAGATGGCTTGTGATGGCATAAACAGTGCCCACAGCATTCTGGGAATTGTATTTCTGCGCCCGCACCACGTTACAGCTTGGCCATAAGCTTAGATGACTGCAAACAATTCCAGAAGTCTTTGCTCTGCAGCCCGCCATGTTTGTAGTTCTCATTGAGACATGCTTGTAGTTCTCACAGAAGCTTGCTGTGGGCACAATGCATTCTGGGATTGTTTGTAGTTCTCTGACTTTGGTGAGCTCTGTATTGATCAACGAAAGGAGTAAATGGCTCCTGTGCTTTGCAGGTTTGTGTTTACAGTTCAGAAACATGGTGGCCCGGGAGATAGTGGGGAGGCCACCGAGCCAATGTCCTAACTGCTGAGTCATCTTCCAGCTTTTTGTTTATGTCTCAGGAATGCCACGGAGTGAATATGCTCATAGTTTAAAAACCATTGACAATGGAAATTGCATTACCTACCCAATTTCTCATCTGCACTCATTCAATTTAAAGCCGAACAGTACACACCATGAGCATTTAAAAATTCGCGTGTATCTATGCGGTGTCCTGTGACAATCAATTGTGTCTGCAGTGCTCCTGTTGTGCCAAATGCATTCTTCGGGAGTCTGAGGACACCTGCACTCATTTGCATAGACCCTTCTGGCCTCAAACTCATACATGCTGCCTGAGCTTCCCTCTTTGCTAGCTCTTCAGTCTTGCCATTTACAGTTCAGGGGAACATCTACTGACACTTGCGGGGAGACATTGACTAGAGAATGCATTAGCAGGGCTATGGGTCCCTGTGAGTCAGGATGGCAATTTCACCACTCATACTGATTTCCAGGGCAACAGAATTTCTTAATCTATAAACAGATTTGGGATTCACAGTGTGACTGTCTTAAGGTAGTGGTATACAAATAACACAGAATTTAGGCTCATTCTGGCCTTTTCAGTTTGTTTGTATTGAAGGAACTGAGGATGGCAGGGGTGGCGCCATTTAGTTTCTCAGACTCTATCTTAAGTTGACTGACCTTGGAATGATTTGGTCACCACCTTTGGGTTCCGAAAAGGGCCACATGGCCCTCCATCCTGCAGGTTTTGTGGAAACCACAAAATGTGTAAATAGATAATTATAACCAGACTTCCACCCCACATGTTATCATAAATGCCACAGAGTGTGTTAGTGGATCCTCCACTGCACCCAGCTGGCTATCATACAGATTGCTATCTGTTGGTTTGGCCAGGTGGCTTGGAACAATTAACCAAAAGGTCAGTTCGATTACTGAACCCCCTACCTAAAACTTATCCTTCTCTGTAACTCTAAGGCTTGGAATCCCCCACTTGTCGTTTTTTTTTTTTTTTTTCTTTAAAAAGTCTGCCTCCCTGAGATTCAGGGCCTCACTCTCTAACCTGCTATGTTGGGGAAGATTGGTGGCCTGAGATTTAGCTTGAATAAAATCCTCGTGTGATTTTCAATGGACTGGACTCCTAGTAGTCTTTCGGCATTTCTCAAATCAGGCACATCACACCTACCTTGTCCTCATAGAAAACTGGGTGCTCTCCCACCCTTTACAGATAGGGGCGCATCTGTCCCCTCCAAGATCCAAAGATCACAGAAAACTGGGTATTCTATCACCCTTTACATATAGGGGCACATCTTTGGTCACTCAAATGGGTAACTGTCTAGGAAAGAAATAGTCTGAGATAATCATTTTGGAAAATTTTGGTAAAGTCTGCCTCTGTAGCAAGAGGTAGGTGAGGTCTGCCTCCACAGCTAACAAAGAGGTCATTAACAAATTCCACTCCCAGCCTTTTGGATTGAATGCAGGTATTTGATCTAATGCACTGAGAAAGAGGCCTCTGCATGTTTAACATTCCTGGTTTCCCTAGTGATCTGTGGGTACAAGGACCTTTGTGGTTCAACATCTTGTTGTTCATTGAAGAGTGGAATTTTCCTGAAAGTAGGATAATTAGCATCAAACAAGGATGAGCTCCCTAATTTCTTTTCCAATACAATATGGTCAGTCCTGAAACCATATATACACAATCAACAGAAAGGGATTCAGCAAGTTTAATTCAAATATTTGAGCATGCTTATTCACCCATACTTAGCATGGAAGAAATCACCTGGGAAGAATAAGAAGGGATAGAGAAAGGACAAGAAATGGGTAAAGCAATGTAATATATTTTAATTAAAATATATAAAAATACATATTAAATTAGAACATGGCTATAGAGATAGTTTAGCAGTTAAGAACAATGGATATTGGTACAGAACATAGAGGTTCCATCTCCAGAAATCACATGGTAGCTAGCCATTTGCTCTAATTCCAGTCAATGTCATCTCCTGCCATCTTCTGGCTTCTGTTGTTACTGAACATAGACACACACAGAAAAACACCCAGTATATAAAATAAAAATAAAGCTTAAAATTGTAGTAATCTCTACAGAGATATCACAGCAGTGAGACAGACAGCAGCCAGGGCTACTTAAAATGAACTCTTTCTACTCCTGTATGAAAGTAGCTGCATAATTCCTCTGAACCAGCCATCTCATAGGCAAAATCAGGCTCATTGTGAGGTTAGACTAGCTCAGCAAAGCTGTTTCTCTAAGAATAGTGTCCATGGTGCTGATTGGTGACTTCCTTGATATTTTCTGAATCTGTATTCTCTGTCTTTGTATGTGTGAGAAAATGGCCTTGATACTTCTATCTGTGAAATCATACAACATGATTGACAGGTAGCACTGGCCGCATGCAAACGATACCCAGTGTCCCTTATTTTCATCTAAGACCTTGTGGTACAAGATGAATATTCCAGAGGCATTTCTGTCCACTTTTATAATTTATGTATGTTTCTGCATGACTTTGAGTCAAGATGCATTTAAATATATCTCCTTATCTACTACCACCATGTTACGAAAAGGATTTAACTTAGCATGCTTAAACATAGGCAAACCTATAATTGAACTTTTCCAGATTCCCTAAGTAAAACATCAAAGCTTCCTTTGTTGAAGAAAATCATGCTTTGGAAAAGACTCCCATGCTCTCCTTTCCTGCCACAGGAAAAAAAAAATCTCAGCTCTTCTGTTTTCACTGTTATGATGGCTATTCTAGGCAGCCAAATTGACTCTGTGTCTGGAATTAACTAAAACCCAAACTGTTGGGGAGTAGAAAAATTCTTCAATCTAGATATAGATTTTTGATGTGATAAAACCCACCTTTAATCTCATCCACAGTCTCTGATGGTAAGATACATACATATATATACACACAAAATACATACATATAATATTGGAGATGGTAGCTCTTTTTCTTTGTCTGCTGGCCCTACCTCTGGCTAGCAAGCTCATTTTTTTTAAAAACTGGCATTAAAGCTTATTTCTTAAGAATTATGGTATATACTGAAGACCATCTGAGACATCCAGTTACATTGGCTGAACCGTTACTATATTTTTTTTTGTTTTTAAGCAAAATCCAAAACATTTGATGTCACCAATAAAGATGCTGGAGTCAGATGCCTGGGTGAAAACTTGCTATCTCAGGGAGGCAGCCTACCGTCCTACTCAGCCAAAGGCTCAGAAAACAAAACAAAACAAAAACTACTTCTCCTTCCATGCTTTTTAAAAATCCTCTCAAACTGAATGTCCCTACATTCCACTTCATGTGAATCTCTCCCAACTGGTTGCTTGCTTGGACTCATGACCTATGGTTGAGTTTATCCAAGCCTGTTTTAACAGAGAACTTGTGGATTAACGGTGTATGCTTACACTAAACCACTCCACAACTAGAGACAGATTTTTCCAGGATACCATCTCAGGGTTCACAGTATAACTAAATAATCCTGCAACATGGGTTCTTCAACTTTCCATTGGTAGATAGGTATTGTTGGACCAGTTGGAACACAGCCTGTGAGCCATTCTAATAAACACACTTTCTACATATGTACATTCATTCCATTTGTTGTGTTCAGCTAGAGAATCTTTACTAATACAGATGTTTTGTTTTGTTTACCTTCCCATTTGGGAAGCTATGGCTTCTAAAAACACTGCTCCATAAAGTTTGTCATCTGTTAACTGTTTTTCTCTCAGGATGTTCACAGGTACCAGGTGAAACGTAGGTGCAGTTATCTTAGCCCACTATGAAGCCACAAAACACAAATCTTGTCTCTTGAAATTTCTCTGATAGGGAAGGTCCTCCCCCCCTTTCATCTGACCCTAGCCTATCAGGTCTCATCAGGACTGGCTGTAATGTCTTCCTCTATGGCCTGCTCCCCATTCAGGAGGAGGTGATCAAAGAGCTAGCCACTGAGTCATGGTCAGAGACAGTCCCTGTTCCCGTTACTATGGATCCCACATGGATACTGAGCTACCATGGGCTCAGTTCTAGGTTATCTCCATGCATGGTCCTTGGTTGGAGAATCAGTCTCAGAAAAGAGAGATGGAGTGGGGCATGGATGGAAATGAGGGAAAAATGATGAGACTGGGAGGGATTGAGTGAGGGGGCTACAGCTGGGATACAAAGTGAATAAATTTTAATATAAAAAATTTAAAATATTCATAACATTAAGAAATGAAATATATAAGGAACACACAGTCCCAACCAAAATTCTGTTATCAGCTTTTATACTTTTTGCCTAGCATGCATTTTGCATTTATTACAAAACACAATTCATATTGTTTTCTGAGAAGAATATATAACTCCTGTGAGAGTCATTTATAAAATCTAATAAATTCCTTTGTGGTACTTGTAAATCACTATAAACTAGACATTCCACCAAAGATGAATGTGATTTAGCACAACTTAAGAATCCTGCAATCATTTTGTCAGAATTGTTTGATTGTACTGAATATGTTCTCTAGATATGTTAATCATCTAGGAATGGGTTTCTTGGAGTATGTGCTTCAAACGTTTTATATTTACATTATATATGTGTATATTACTGCTAAAACATTTAAACACCATGGTAATTTAATAGAGAAGTCACCTAAATTTGTATTTTGTTCTTTAATTATAAAAAGTATAAATAATTAAAAATTGTCTTGTTAATATTCTAGGATCCCTTTCATTTGTGGGACAGATGGGTAACTTCATTGCAGTTGAGTAATGGGCTATGGAAGCCTGATCCACCAGGAGGAAGAAGCAGAACTGCCTCCTGAGTGCTGCTGTGTGGGAGCTTAGGCATACCCTGAGATCTTAAGTTGGGGAGCCTAGGGTCCCCTCCCACAGAGGGGAGCAGCAAGTGGCTGAGTGGCCAGGGTGGGAGGGCTGGGCGATCTGGAGGCTGGGTGTGCAGGCAGACATAGGCTATCGGAGGACAGGCATTAGTGCTGCTGAAATGCGAATCTCCGCTGATCTGGAGAAGGCACAGTCCTGGACTGGAAGTCAGTGTCAGGGACTAAAGAGCTGTGCCCCTTCCGCACAGTCTAACCCTAAGGGAGACACCCTAGCCCTAAGGGAGGGGCTCCTGTCACTTAAGACTCTCTGGCCAATCAGGGTCTCTGAGCGGACCTGCCAGTCAAGAGAGGGGGCGTGTCCTTCCGGATGCCTTTCTGCTGATTCAGGTACCACTGCTGAGTAGGCTTGCGTGGTTCCCTTTGAAGTGCTCTGAGCGCTGCTGCCGCCGCTGCTTGGGTACTGTGAGAGAAACTGAGGCAAGCTCCGAAGTCGCAACATGGTGAGTTCAGGGAGGAGAAAGCGGCTGAGTGGCGGGAGCTGCTGTGTGGGGTCTCTTCTGGAACTGGCTGGTCAGCGGCGGCCACTGGGGAGGGAACTTGTGGTCCTGAGCGCTCCCTGGACCCAGCGGTTGTATCTGAGTCACTTCACTGAGGGGGCCGCATCCATGCAGAGCATTTGCAGCAGGGGTTTGTGAGCAAAATCATCCTCATGGTGGGACGCCAAACTCGGAGTACTTAATTTGTCTTTGGTGTTCCAGTTTTTCTTGCATCCTCTACAAGTTCTGCTCTTAGCATTTAATCTTTAAGTGTGAGATCCATTCGGAGGTAGTTTTGCGGGGGTTGTAAACGCCATCTCATGTGTTGGGTAGCACTCCAATATTAAGCTGTGATGAGGAAGAGTAGAATTGATGATGTAAAGGATAGCCAATACTTGGGAAATAATAGGTGTCACTAAATAGAATTTAGCCAGGGGGAGGACTGCTTCCAAATTACCCCACAGGTAAATAGTATGCTAACCAGGCCTGTTAGAGATTAGCATAATAGCATACACATGTTGACCAAGCTTGTCCAGAAATTTGGCCCCAACCGTAGCAAAGGAGAGAGAAAACTCTGATTTACAACCAGCTACCAGGCCGATCCTCATATCAAACAACAGGCCTCTACCAAACTGCTCAAGGCGATCCTACAGGGTCACTACCAACATTACAGCCTGTGGTGACATAAAGGTGTTAAAGTAACTTTTATTCCCCTGAAATAATTGTCCTCCAGGCGCTTAGTGCCTTCATCTGCTAACCTAGGCCTAGTCCTGCAAGCCTCTAGCCTCCATACAATGTAATCGAGAATGTTTTCATCCTTTGAGACTTAGTGCTGAATAAGCTCATCCTTTCTAGTTTTTTCCTGAATCTTGCTGGCCTGTTCAACTCAGCTGTTCTGACTCAGACTTCCCTCCAAGGTGACTGAATCAATTTGGCTTTTCTTAGTTTATGACTGAATTGTTCTGCTTGGCCTCATACTAACTTTGGCAATATGTTATAATCTTCTGGATGATTCTCATTCTCTGGCTCTGTCTGTCTTCAACCTGTGCCTAGTTTCTCTCTTCAACCTGTGTCTGTAAAAGCCCCCCAGTAAAACTTTTTCTGAATTCTGCAAACTCAAGTTGACTGCATTGCCTCTCAACTCACTGACTCAGCTGAACAGCCTGAGCAGAAATGGCTAGAACTCAATCATCTGCATCTCTCTGTTTCCTTAGGGCTATGATTAAAGGTTTGTACCACCACACCCCGACCTAAGCTTTTCCATATCTGAAGCTTGCTCTATACCTGACTGGCCTTGACTACAAAGATCTGCTTATCTCTTTCTCCTGGTATTAAAGGTGTGTCTAAATTCCAACTAGATCCTATACCTTTGGATGTGATCTCTTGCCAGAACAGCCATGTTCTGAATTAAAATTCATTTACCTAAAGGTCCAGTTTTCTTTTTGAGAAAAGAATAATTTTTCCACAGGGGCAAGTCTATACTGGTTGATAACTCTTTGAAAAGGGAAAAAACAAACAAACAAAACAAAACTTGTTTGTGTTCTTGGCTGATCTGATCAATGAAGGCGTTCCGTGAGGCCTTCATATGAGGGAAATGGCATAGTTCTTTCTCAAGCCCATTATCATTCTTATCATAGCCAGTAACAGACTGGGGCTGTGGCCTTGAGAGCTTTCACTAAGTTCTCCATGTATTGAGAATAAAATGGAGTTCCCTCTCAAAAGCCAGGAACATGTTTGGGAGTGTAATAGTGTCCATTGTCGTTACAGTGAAAGGATTTGCATGTGGAGCATGGTTTCTGCCTTCTGTTCAGAACAGTAAGAACAATTCTTTATGTACAATTGCTGGGTGAAACAGGGTAGGCAATAGCTAGATCAAAAACTAAACTTTAAGGCAGTCAGCTGCAGGGATCAGGCTACGAAGAAGGATATGATCCCCACAGAGTTAGTGATTTTTCAATATCTAGCACACATTAACTCTTGCATGTGAGTGAAAACAGACCAGATTGGTGGGTATTCAATTTGGGCAGGTTAGGTTGAACCAGTGAATATTGAATTTCCAAGTAGGTCTATCCTATGCATTTATGTGCTGTCTTCATAGATAGGGCTATGTCTGCTCAGAAATTTGAGACTCAGCTATTTGCGGTAGCTTTGTATGTCACGTTACCAATCTCAGCATCTAACACTGCAGGTAGAATCAAGATCAATCAGTATCTGATTAATGCTATTAGCTCTACCAGAGAAGGGGCTGCTTTTGTTCAAACTCAGTAAATATACCTATGTAGTTTTTCAATTATATTTATCTTTCTAAAAAAGTCAATTGTTGGTATTAATTAGTAAGTTTTATTTTCTTTATGCATCACTGCTCTAATCTCTTATTTCTTTCTCTTCTCCAACATTTATCAGTCATTAAGGATTTCATTCCTGGGACTGGAGAGATGGCTCAGTGGTTAAGAGCACTGCCTCCTCTTCTAAAGGACCCAGATTCAATTCCTAGCACCCATGTAACAGCTCACAACTGTCTGTAATGCCAATTCCAAACAATCTGACACCTACACACTAATGCACAGAAAATAAAATTAAATATTTTTTAAAAAGAATTTCATTCTTAAATAAAAATGGATTTTTCATTAGTATCTGTTTAGAGCAATGTCTTACAAAACTCAGCCTTCATGCTATGTAGTTAAGACTTGCTTTGAACCACCTAATCCTGCCTTTGTGGCCCAGTGTCTTGCAACTCATTTCAGGCTGGACCTTAACCTGCTCAGTGAAATGGAAAAGGGACCAGTGAATGAGGTTCCTCAAACATCCCTGGCTTTCATAGAGTGGGTAATTACAAATAAAGAAGCACCAGTGTATGAATTGAGTTCAGTGACCAAATTTGAAGCTGGTGTAATCATAGCACAGAAAGGGATGGAGAAGAAGGATGGTGAGAGCTTTCGTGCTTGGACAGAAGTGTCAGTTATTCAATTTTAGATGATTAGGAAATGTCCAAACTGGCAATATTTAGAGTTCACAGACCAAGGCAATCAAGATTCTGGAAAAGCAACTAAACTTATTTCTAGAAACCAAATTTCTTTAGTTACACTGGTTCAACAAACACAGAAGAACTGGATAATCTGGTGTGGCCAAGCATAACTGGAATGTTATTATTCTAACAATGGCGCACCCCAAGAGAAAAGGAGTTTATAATTCTTGGTGTGCTCTGCTACGCATGTCTAGTCCCAGAAAACTATTGGAGCATGAAGCCTGTTTTAACTTTTTACAACAATTTTTGAGATTATAGTTTATTCATTTCAACCTCCTCATTCTTCCCTAATGTTAAGTCTCAAATGCTGGGACAAATGGCTGAGGTACCTATTTAACAAATCAAAGGAGGCCCAGCTCCTGGTTCTCCCAGCATCCCTGTGTTTCTCCCTGTGATAGGGTAATGGTTGGCATCCTCCGCCTTCTAGCCCAGGGGCTGAGTTCCACTTCCCCTGGATGGTCTTCCTTATGTAATTCAACCATTTTGTTTACCTGGTCTTTTTCATCTATCATTTACTATCCTGGCATCTTGGTCTGGCTTTCCCCTCTCCCCTCCTGCCTTTCCTCATAAGGCTCACAGTCATGTCCCCTCTGGACTCTCCCAGATGTCCCTGCATCTGGCTGTGCTGTCCCTTTTGTATGTAATAAACTTCCTACACTACCGTATCTAGATTCATCCATGTCCTTTCCTTTTTATTCCTTCTGTTTTTCATTCATTTCCCATTTACCACTCCTTACTTTCAAATTCATGGTCACTTTTTGCTTTAATTGTTGTTACTGTTTGGCTTTGACTTGTTTGACTTTGGGATTTCTCATCTATGTGGTAGAGATATCTGCACTGAATGTTGTTTGTGTATTGGAATGTGCACACAAAGGACCCTGTGACTTTGAAGAGGAACTGTCTCCTTGTGTCTTGGAGACTGGAAAATTGTACTAAAATACAGATTTCTTAGAGTAGGGCTCTGTCTGCCCCTAAGGTCGAAGGGTCCATCTGGGAAAAACTCAGATGTCTGAGTTGCTTGATCTGATACCCCAGTTAAGTAGCTGTTACTGTCCTGAAGGTCAGCTGGATGGCCAAATGAAATGAGGGACTCTGGGCAGATCTACAAATCAGCAGCACCAGCATGAGGTAGCTCATTGTCTCTCTCCAAGATTCTTCTCTGATGCATCTGAAGAGAACTCTGAGGGGTGCCCCCATCAGCGGGGACTCAGTTATTGAAGGGTTTTGAGGGGGACCATACCTGAAGAGAAGACGGGCGAGTAAAAGGAGCGAGACCAAGACCTTTGTCAAAGTCTGCTTATTAGAGGAAGTGTTACATCTTATAATCACTGTTGTCAGGAAGTTGACAAACAGGGTGAGGGCACAGCTTATCTAAACTGGCCTGGTAAGAAATATTTTGCATTTTTTCTTAGAAAGTCCGAACCTATTCTTTGCTGCAGACAGATTCTTTTTTTTTTCCTAATACCATTGAAGAAAAAGCTTGTCATTTTATTTATTTTTTTTTTCAATGCAGTTTATTCAGGAACCTTGAACAATCATCTGACCCTGGGGAAAGCCAGCCCACAGCTTAAATAGCCTCTGGGTAGCCAACCCCAGCGTGCCACGTGGGCAATGCAGATAGGTCCACATACATTGAAGCAAGCCAGATTCTCAGCCTTAGCCAAATGTGGAATTGTTCGTGACAGAGAGCACTCACCATCGGGAAGGTGGAAGGCGGAAACCAGCTACATCTTTAAGGCGCAGCGCGGCATTACGCAGCTCTCTACAGTTCCCCATTTTTGTTTAGACACATCAGGCAAGAGTAGAGGTCTGATCTCTGATATTAGAAATAAATTGGGATTTTGTACCGATGTTCATTTAGGTGTCATCCACCCAAAGAGCATCAGACCCGTCCGATACTTTTTTCTCAGAGGCGGAACCTGGGGCATCAACCCGCATGCAATCAGACATGCTCTTCTCTGGGTCTAAAGCGGCTGACCCTGAGTGCAGTGCTTAGCCTCGCATCCTGAGTGTAACATTTTATCTTTTTATGGTAGCCAACCATGCTTGGGGAGACTGTCCTGCTTCAATGGCTGTAAAGGCCTGGATGGTCATGGCTGCATTACATTGTTGTGAGACTCTAATCTTGCATATATACCACAGGCAAACCAAGGAGACCAACACCAGAAGGCCTGCTAACGCTCCCATGCCCGCCCATTCCTTCAGATGATTCATGGCTGCAGCAATCCATGATGATAATCCTGTGGCTAGTCCTGTGTCAACTCTGGTAGAATTTACCGTGACAATGGCCACTCTCAGCTGCTCCATCGTAGTATCAAATTCTCCAGTCCAATTACCTAAAATATAGCTAGACAATTGTTTAGACAGATTTGCAGCACAAGGAAAATTCTCATGTTGTATGCTAGTGACTCAAAGTCCAGCATACTTCCATTGACAGCCAAGTTGAGCGATTTCCCATAGGGTATCAATTTGCTCCTGCATGAGGTCAATCCTCTGATTGAACACCATCAAGCCTCCTTTTAGTTGAGCATTAATTCCTTTTTGTACATCTAAAGCATGAGCTACATTGGCTAAAAGATTATTTAGGGTCTGAGCAGTCTGCACAGTATGACTCAAGGCTAATGCCGCAGTGGTAGCTCCAACAGCCGCCAATGAGATGGCAGTAACAATGGCGGCTGTAGTTCCAAGATCCCTTTTCTGTCTGAAGAGAGTCATAGAGTGAGGGACATCAATGGGCACAGGCACCCAGTAAGGCATGCGAGTAACCAGGGCATACCTAAATTCACTAGCATTCTAGCATTGGGCAAAAAAGCAAGTATCATTACCACAATTACTTGGCTCTATCTGGCTAATAATGAATAAAAATGGGGAATAAAAACAAACAGGTGTGGGCTTATAGGAAATATTATGAGAAGCCTTAACCCCCTCCCTGGAACATCCTGCATCAGTTCTAGAACTAGCAGTGGTGGTGTCCGAGGTCTGAGTAGATTCAGAAGACCATTGCCCCCGGGGCGAGACGTGCTCCATGTAAATTGACTAACTCCATGTTTTCCTCCACTTTTGAAAGTCATTTAAGGTTCTTAAATTATTTTCCCCTTTTTTTAATTTTTCATCCATTACACTTTATTCATTCTGCATCCCCCCATAAGCCCCTTCCTCCTCCCCTCCCAATCCCACCCTCCCTCCTCCCTCTGCATGCATGCCACTCCCCAAGTCTATTGATAAGGGGAGGTTCTCCTCTCCTTTCTGATCTTAGTCCATCAGTTCACATCAAAAGTGGCTGCATTGTCCTCTACTATGGCCTGGTAAAGCTGCTCCCCCCCCCAGGGGGAGGTAATCAAAGAGCAGGCCAATCAGATTATGTCAGAGGCAGTCCCTCTTCACATTACTATGTAAACCAATTGGACTCTGAACTGCCCTGGGCTACATTTGTGCAGGGGTTTTGGGTTATCTCTAAGAATAGACCTTGGTTGGAGTATGAGTCTTTGGGAGGTTCCCTGTGTTCAAATTTTCTTGTTCTGGGAAATAGTAAGAGCTGGAGAGGACAGGGTCTCCACAAGGAGAGCAACAGAACAAGAAAATTTGAACACAGTTGTAAAATTTATATGTGCATATTAGTGCATTTTCTGTGACCAAACACAATGTCTAAGGCAACTTCCAAATGTGTTTACTTTGCCTTATGATCCGAGAGGAAATAGGATCACTATAAACTGTGCAACACAAGTATCATACGTGGCAGCTAAAGTAGGAAGCTTAGAGCTCACAACCTCTACCTTCAGCATGAAGTAGAGAATGGGAATTACAGAAGGTATGAAGCTGAAAACTATCAAGCGTACCCCAAATAACATACTTTCTCCAGCAGGGATACATTTCTTAAAATTTCAAATATGATACCACCAACTGAGAACGATTCATTTCTCTGACTTTAAACCTACATGAAAGAATTCATGATGAAGAAAACATTTGTAGGTAAGCCTGTAGTTGCCTCAACACCTGAGTTCAGTAGTGAATGCTTATATAAGTAAAACATTCATGAGTAAACATATATTTGTTTAAGAATTTGTTTTATTTTCCATTATGTGATAACACTTTGTCTTTGTGTGTTTATGTGCCCCTCCATTCTAGTTTCCATGAAGACCAGACCTTCTCATCTGGTCTTCTTGAGATGAGATCTTCTCATACCAGGAATTATAGAAAGATGTCAAAACCTAGCCTAGGTCCTGGGAATGAAATTGTCTTAACTGCAAAGCCATGTCTCTAGTACTGTAAATATGTTAAATCTTTATATATCATTGTGATGTCAGGAAGTACAAAAGAATTCATAGAAGAAAAGAACCCTATTAATACAAAAGAATTGATTATTTTGGACATAATAAATATATTTATTTTCAAGAAAAGAAACTTTTTCGAATCTGTTTTATCATAGCCTTGCAGGAAGTAAATTATTTACCATGTTCCCTTAAATGTAATGGAGAAGAACACCAACTGTGATTGTGGTCTGAGTTTTGAAATATTGGAGTAGGGATTGAATTTGCTGGATGTGTAGCAAATCCTTTCACAGAAGTTTATTAGGTTGTTCTGATATTCTTTCTGTGGTGGTTATTCATGTTTTAATGCATTTCAACCTGGTAATAGGTATTTTTATGTGCAATATATAGAATGGGATCCCCATCATCTATGTGGTCCATTGCTTATTTATATCAGGCAGTGTGTGATCATAGTTTTCAAGGAAGGGTCTCTGAGAATGTGTGGTATTTTTCTTAATGTTTTCACAAATTCATTTAAGAAGTTTGTTTTTAGTCCTTGCTTGGATATCAGTATTTAATTAATGGTTAATAGTATGTGTGTGTATATATATGTATATATTGTTTAAAGTTCCATGCTTCTACATGTTCCCATATCTACTATATATAAACATATATTTGTTTAAGAATTTGTTTTAATTTCCATTATGTGATAACACTTAGTCTTTGTGTGTTTATGTGCCCATCATCTTCCTAGAGATTTATCTAGCTTTCTTAGAGATTTATCTAAGAGGTGCTAGTTAATGTAACAGAAATGAGATTTATTTCAAAACATGTTGTGTGTTTAGTGGACTATTCGTTCTTAGGCTATGACAGATATATGAAGACTGTGTGACACTTTGTGGGGTTTATTTTAGTCATGCTTATATGATCTTCAAGTTTATGTTGTCAGTTTTGCACAACACAAAGTCTTCCCACTAAGCTCATTGAGATTCATAAAACTTAGTTGAAACATTACATCAGTACAATATTGTATTTTATTCAAATTATGAATATATTGTCATCTGAGGATGGAAGAATATAAAATGATTTGAATAATAAATGCTACTTGCAAATGAAAATTATACACTCCTGTCTCATTTTGGTTCATGTTGGTTCTTTCTTAGGAGTAAAGATTTGTTCATAAGACTTTCTCAAAACTTCAAGTGAATGTCAGAGAATTGTCTCAGTGGGTAAATTATTACTTATTGCTAAGCCTGATGATTTGAGCTCAATCTCTGAGTAGTCCATGTCACTGCTACAGATTTTTCTAATGTTTCTGCTGTATATGCAGATTCACACACTAGCAGATACGTAAATATATTTTCAGGCTAAATAAGGGCCAGTGTGGTCATTGGCCAAAAGACTCTTTGTGTTCCATGTCAAGAACTTATATATGGGATGTAGATAATAAATAGCAATAATTTGTACTCTCACTAGCACGTATACACAATAACATGTATGTATACACAAACACACTCCAGCATTTTTAAATTTATTTTTATTTTTATTGATTACAGTTCATTCACTTTGTATCTCTGATATAGACCCCTCCTCATCCCCTCCCATTGCTACCCTCTCTCCCTCTTCTATGCCCCTCTCCCAATCCACTGATAGGGGAGGTACTTCTCTCCTTCCATCTGAACCTAGTCTATCAGGTCTCATCTGGACTGTCTTCATTGTCTTTCTCTGTGGACTGGTAAGGCTGTTCCCCGCACAGGCAAAGGTGATCAAAGAGCCAGGCCCTGAGTTCAGGTCAGAGACAGTCTTTGTTCCCATTACTAGGGTACCCTGTTGGACACTGAGCTGCAATGGGTTAAATCTGTCAGGGGTACTATATTATCTCCATTTGTGGTCCTTGTTTGGAGTATGAGTCTCCAAAGATCCCTGTGCCCAGATTTTTTCCTTCTATTTCTCTCCTTGTGGAGCTCCTGTCCCCTCCAGTTCTTTCTATCTCCCCCTTCTTTCATAAGATTACCTGTACTCTGCCCAAAGGTTGGTTATGAGTCTCAGCATATGCTCTGATACCCTGATCGACACAGTCTTTCAGTGGCCCTGTGTGGTAGGTTCCTGTCCAGATCCCTGCTTTCTCTGTCTTCTGATGTCCATCCCGTTTTCCTTTCTGAATGAAGATTGAGCATCTTACCCAGGGTCCTCCTTGATTAGCTTCTTTAGCTGTACAGATTTTAGTATGATTATCCTATATTATATGTCTAATATCCAGTTATAAATGATGAAATTAGCAAAGCAATGCAGCCACTTATAGATGACAGAAATTATTTGTAGAATTTGAAGACTTATTGTTGTTCATTAAAAGGAAAATGGTTCCTCGGTACATCTTATTTTATCTTTAATTTCTTGATTCAAGGATAGACCACTTAAAAATCATAGCATGGCTCAGAAGTGCATCCCTGTCATCCTAAACCTAGGATTCAGTGGCAGTCTGATCTTTCTGAGACTGAGGGAAGATTGTTCCACAGTGTTCTCTTTGTTTGTTTTTGAGACACAATTTTCTTGTGTAGCTTTGGCTGTTCTGGAATCACTTCATATACCCAGCCATCCTCAAAATCACATAAATCTGTTTGCCTCTTCCTCCTTAAGTGCTGGGATTACAGGTGTGTGCCACCATGCCCAGCTCCATGGACACTTCTAAAACAGGCATGACTATGTAGGAATATCATGTGTCAAAATGATTTCAAAATGCAACCTATCTTTCAAGTTAGAGATTTTTTTCCTGAGGGATAGTGTACACACGGATGTTAGAAGTTTTCTGAAATTGTACTCTCTGTCCTTTCTGTGAGAACTGTAGTATTGTAACATCCCCCTCATAGATCAGACATTATTACCAGATGGCATTGCTCCCTGAGCAATCTACTTTCATGGCCTCATTTACTTCATTTTTAGCTAAGAATCTGTGGTCAAACATAAACATTCCAGAGGCATTTCTGTCCATAATTTTGAATTTTTTACATCTATTTCTGCATGACTTTGAGCCAAGAGTGCCTTTTTATCTCTTATTTTTACATTATTATCACATTCAGAATAAGACTTAATTCAGAATGTCTCTGAGTAGACAAACCCACATTTGAACTTATCCATATGCCATAAGTTAAATTCCGGTGCTTGCTTTCTTGAAGCAAACCATTGCTTTGGAAAGGACTCTTATGCTCTTCTTGCCTGTGCCAGGGAAAATCTCTTTCTCAGGTTTTGTGTCTTTGCTGGTGTAACAAAACACCAAAAACACAGGCTCTAAGAGCTACAATCAATAAATGGGACTTCATGAAACTGAAAAGCTTCTGTAAAGCAAAGGATACTGTCTACAGATTGGGAAAGGATGTTCACTAACTATATCTTACAGAGTGCCAATATCAAGAATATATAGAGAATTCAAGAAGTTAAAGAGCAATAAATCAAATAATCCAGTTTAAAAAAAATGGGGTACAGAGCTAAACAGAGATTTCTCAATAGAGGAATGGTAGAGAAACACTTAAATGTTCAATGTCCTTAATCATCAGGGAAATGCAAATCAAAACAACCCTCAGATTTCACCTTACACCCATCAGAAGAGCTAAGATCTAAAGCTCAAGTGACAATACATGATGAAGAGGATATCGAGAAAGAGGAACCCTCCTCCACTCCTGGTGGGAATGTAAACTTGTACATCACATTGGAAATCAATCTGGCACTTTCTCAGACAATTACGAATAGTGCTTCATCAAGATTCAGCTATACCACTCCTAAGCATATATCCAAAGGATGCTCAAGTCTACAACAAAGACATTTGTCCACCATGTTTGTAACAGCTTTATTTGTAATAGTCAGGAGTTGGAAACAACCCAGATGCCCCTAAACTGAGGAATACAAAAATTGTGTTACATCTACATAATGGAATATTACTCAGCAAAAAAAAAAAAAAGGAAATCATGAAAATTGCAGGCAACTGGTGGGAACTGGAAAAGATCATCCTGAGTGAGGTTTCCCAGAAGCAGAAAGACACACAAGGTATATACTCAGTCATAAGTGGATATTAAATATATAATATAGGATAAACATACTAAAATCTGTACAACTAGAGAAACTTATGAAGGAGGAGGACTCTGTCTAAAATGCTGAAACCTCATTCAGAAAGGCAAAGAGGATGGACATCAGAAGAGGGATAAAACAGGGAACAGGACAGGAGCCTACCACAGAGGGAATCTGAAAGGCTCTACCCTTCAGGGTATCAGAGAAGATGCTGAGACTTGTAGCCAAATTTTGGGCTGAGTGCAGAGCACTTCATGAAAGAAATAGGAAATAATAAAACCTGGAGAGGACAGGTGCTCCACAAGGAGAGCAAGAGAACCAAAATATCTGGGCACAGGGGACTTTTCTGAGACTGATACTCCAACCAAGGACCATTGATGGAGATAAACTAGAACCCAGCACAGATGTTGCCCATGGCAGTTCAGTGTCCAAGTGAGTTCCATCGTAATGGGTACAGGGACTGTCTCTGACATGAACTGATTGGCCTGCTCTTTGATCACCTCCCCCTGAGGGGAAAGCAACCTTACCAGACCACAGAGGAAGACAATGAAGCTATTCGTGATGAGCCCTGATAGACAATGATCAGAGGGAGGGAGAGGAGGACCTCCCCTATCAGTGGACTTGGGGAGGTGCATGTATGGAGAAGAATGACGGAGGATGGGATTGGGAGAGGAGGAGGGAGGGGGCACAGAGGGATTCAAAGTGAATAAAGTGTAATTAATAAAAAATATAAAAAATGGAAAGAAAAATAAAAAGACACAGAAGCCGGATATATAAGCTCTCATTGGTCCAATGACAAAACAATTTGAACATCAAAATGATCTGCATATCTATGTCCTCCCAAAATTCCTATGTAGAAGTCTTGAAACCCAAAGTAACAGAACTGCAGGAGATCTTTGGGAGGTACTCAGGTATGGGTGGTGAAGCCCTTATAAATAGGTTCATAACCTTATTGAAGAGATCCTATAAAATCATGTGGCCTTTTAGAACACTGAGTTTAAAGTGAGAACATGACTGTACACAAGCATGCACACAAGTACACCTTATAATTTAACTTTAGACTTTCCAGAGTTTACAATTGTGAAAAGTAAAGCCTTTGTTATTAATCATTTGTCACTTAACCCCAGCAGACTAAAACAAACAATAACAGTCTAGTCAGCTGCAGAAGGCACATAAATCATGAATCCATATTGATGTAAGTGTATGGCAAATGCATTAACATTCTGATGATGACCAAGACACAGAGTGTCAAGGTACTCATGGTGGTGCAGTTATTAACACTGTAGTAGAAAAGCCTGGAAAACACTGATTACAAGTAATCAAAGTGAAAGTACGTACCACCTGACAGGACACAGTGTGTTACACTTTTGTGATAACTTGGTCCCAGTTTATCTATTGATCCATGAGAACACAGAGAGCTTAGAGAGAGTCTACAAAAATAACAAACCTGGGATATTAGCCATACCTTACAGGATAACCATGGTATAATCCTAAATAAACTAAATAACATGGAGGGTAGAAGAGAGGATATTTGAATCCCCCTAAGAAGGGGACAGACATGGAAAGTGGAGGGAGAGAGGAAGTGGGTGGGAGAGGGGGTAAAAAGAGGAACATGAAGGGGGATCATATGTTGGAAAAGTGTGGATGGGGTGAGAGGGCTAGGAGAGAAGGGAAATTGGTGTTGCAGCATCTCTGAAATGAAGACCTGGAATTCTGGAGGTATGGAAAATATGGGGGTGTGAGCCTGGCTGAGATGCCTAGCAGCAGGGATATTGAGACTGAAGTGGACACATCTTGTAGCCAGTGGAGGGAGGGGGACACCAACCAACTGGCAAAACCCTTGACACAAATTTGTCGACTACAAGATAAACAGGAATAAAAGACAAAAGAGAAATTGAGGAAATGGCCAACCAAAGACTGGCACAACTTGAGACCCAACCCATGGGAGAGACCCTACTTCTGGCACTATTAATAATACTCTGGTATGCTTGTAGACAGAAGACTAACATAACTGCCATCTGAGAGGCTTCATCCGGCAGATAATGAAAGCAGATGCAAAGACCCACAGCCAAACAATTAGGCAGAACTCAGGGATTCTTGTGGAAGAGTTAGAGGAAGGATTAATGGATCTAGAGGGGTAGGACACTACAAGAAGACCTACATAGGCAGCTCACTTGGGAACATGGAGCCTCATAGAGCCTGATCCACCAACAAAAGTACATGCCTGGAATAGTCCTAGGACCCCTCCACATATGAAACTGATGGGCTGTTTGTCTGGAAGTAGTTCCCTTAACAACTAGAGCAGGGGCTGTCTCTGATTTCGGCTCCTATCTCTGTTGCCTCCCTCTGGATCACATTTTCCTAGCAGGGCTGCCTTGTCTTGCGTCAGTAAAAGAAGAGGTACTTAATACTGATGTAACTTGATATGCCGGGGGGGTTGGTTGGGGGGGTTATAGGGAAAGTGGTTGGGAGGGTGGAACTGGGACGATAGGAAGGAGTGAGGTTGTGAATCAGATGTAAAATGAACAAATAAATTAATGAATAAAAATGTAACTGACCTGTAGTCATCAAATGTGACAAGATCATGAAAAAGATGAGGGAACTGTTCCATATTGAAAGAGATTAAAGAGATAAAGAAACAATGCAACACTTAAATGTACCAACTTCTTTCAATATAATGTGAGTAATAACATAGTCAACAAAACTCAAATGCAATACTGTGTCAGCGTGAATTACCAATTTTGATAACTGCACTGTCATTAGGTAAGACAAAGTTCTTGTTTTTATAAAATCAACACTAAACCATTCTGAGTGACAGAGCATAAGGTAAGCAGCTTCCTCTCAAAATGTCCAAAGTAAAACCGCAATTATCTGTACATACTTGGAACTATCTTCAAGTTTGTTATTGTTTCAAAATTATTGTGAGGAAGCTGCACATGGTCTTTAACTCCAGCACTTGGGCAGCAGAGGAAGGCAGATCTTTGTAGGTTCAAGGCCAGCCTGGTCTACATAGGGAAGTCCAGGACAACCAGGTCTCTGTAGAGAGAATTTGTGTCAAAAAACCAAACTAAATAAATTGTTGTAAGGAGAAGGACAATGTAACTGAAAACTGAACAAGATTAAAAACAAAGCTGATTCTCCACACTGGCAGTCTGGGTAAGACTATGTCTGTAAGAGACTGAAAAGTGAAATGACATGACATTTTGGAGCAGCAAGAACATTCTTTAAATACAGCCCACAGTATTCTTTTTTATTGTGTATGTGTGTGTGGGCAGGAGTGTTCATGATGTCAGTGAAGCATGCATACTAGGGAACACATAGGAAGGTTAGAAGACAACTCTGTGCAATCATTTCTTGCCTTCCACCTTTTCATAAATTCAGTGATTGAACTCAGTTCTCCAGGCTTGCCCAGCAAGAGCCTTTATCTGCTGAGCCATCTCACTGACCTGCAAGCGATTCTCTTAAGTGACCTCAATTAGGTAGTAGTGAGAAAAAAATGTGAACGATTCCTTCTCTTAAACAAATTTGTAGGGACAAATAAACAATAAAAAGAGATCAGTAGAACAGCAGTACTCTAGTGCTACCAACGACCAACAATCAGCAAAACAACCTAAGTACCTCCTGAGACAAGGGGCTACAGGGCTGGTAGCTAAAATTCCTTTCAAGTGTAAAACTGGAATTACCATGAAATAAGAGCTTTCCCAGCTCTACAGTAACCTTGTTATTACATCCTGATTATCTACACATAGCAACCCAAAGAAATACAAATAGGAAAATAAGCCCGCATGAACCCTGTATACTCCTGGTTGAGCAAGTCCATCAAAGTATAAACAGCAGTGTATCTACCAAACTGTTCCTTATGAAGAATTATCTGATAAATAAAGGGAACAATCAAATCACGTGAAAGCTAAGTGAGAGAGAGCACCTGCAGTGGTTGGCTGGCTGTCTTTTATTTAAGAAGCATCATTTCATTCTGGAATGCCAGCACATACATCCTGAAACAATGTTTCTAGAAATGTGCACAGATCCTGTGTCCTTCCCAAGTACCTGGCTTTTGTTCAACTGGGATGTCCTAACTCCCCCACCCCACCCTCCCAAGGACAGGCTGAAGGCAGCACTGGACTCTCTGCAATTCCTTTCCAGAAGACTGGCCCCAGCATCACTCTTCCTCATGATGCAGGGCACAAGTCTATCTCTAGGAACTCTGCACAGTGTGCTCCCACCCTCCCAATCCCTGCGGCCCGAGGGCGTGGTCCCAGGTACAAGGAGCCTCAACAGAAACTCTTGGACGAACTCCTGCAGGCTCTCCCGACCTGCCCAGCCCGCCAGTCCCAGGCTGCACCGCCATCCTGTGGGGTACTCACACACGCCAACAGCCAGCCAGACTTAACTGCTCTGTGATGGCAGACACCCATGGAACCGCTGCTCCTCCACCTCGGGACACAACCCTCTCTCCTCCCCGCCTCCCAGCCGCGATGTCCGGCCCAGCATCACCTAGCCCACTGGATGTATGCTGTATTGGGTACTGTGCTAAGTATTGGGAAGGACAAATAACCTTTCAAAGAGTAAATGCCATTAACAAAGTCTTCATAATCTGAAAGTAATAGAAAATCCCCACCTAGATGATGGGAGAACATAGCATTTTATTTGTTAATGCCATCCATTGTGCCATCTGTAAGAAACTTCTCCTGAAGTCTTTTTATCTTGTTTATTTACTGCTGTTAATAAGATGGCCTCTTCTATGCCTAATGCCTTCTCTGTGTTCTCTTTCATTTATCCTATAACAAGTTACTTCCTTCAAGCTTTAGTGAGGTTTAGCATCTGGCTTTATCATATGTATCTGCCTTTGTTGTACAGAAGCTAGGAATCAAGAACAGAGGTAGAACATTTGCTTCACATACATGAGGTAAAAATGGAGGAGGAGGAGAAAGAAAAGGAACAGGAGAAGCAAAGCATTGCTTTTCTTCATGCAGATGCTCTGTATTAAATACAGGGGTTAATGGTCTTCTTGTCTCTGCTTTCCGAAGAAGATAGAAATTACAGATACAGCAACAGTGCTACTTATTTGGTGTTAGTTTTTAACCTGGTGCCTCTCCTAACATTCACTGCATACCTGCTTTATAAAGATTTGGTTTCATGTACATTTTCATTTTCTGGAAAGAAACTATATTTTCATTAAGTTTTATGAGATGTCATATCCTTAGAAAATCCTGGGTTTTGCATCCTGCCATACTTATCCCTAGGAGACCATATCTGCAAAGCTGATTATGTTCTCTCTGTACATCATTTGATGTTATGACTTCAGGATGCATCTTGAACCTTGTTTTTAAGAGAATGTTGTAAACAAGCACTAAGCTTAACAGACATTTTATTATACCTCATGAAAAAAAATTTCATGATAAAATGTCCTGTCTGAAAAGAGCATCTGAGATGATTGTACAATGCACTCAGTTACTTTCAATTTAGTAATTAAAGTTATTAGTACTATTTATTGTTATTACTTTTTTAGAGACCTAAGCATGATGACCCTGGTGTAAGGGACTGTGTACACACTGTTAACTAAGAAAATAAATCCACACATTTCAAACAAGAAAAACCACCATGTATTGATAAGAATTAGGTTTAGATTTAGGGCCTAAAAATAATTCAGTTGAAATGTGAGGAAGACATTGAAACACCACTATTCAGCAAGCTTTTAGAGTATATATATGTATATATATATATATATATACTCTCTATATATGTTTGTGTGTATATATATATATACACATATATATATATGTGTTTGTGTGTGTGTGTGTGTGTGTGTGAATATGATGAAAGGATATACACATAAACACAACTTAAGAATTCTTGGGCATACACACAAAAGGTGGAATTTCATTAACCAGGATATTTTTCCTTCTGTTTTCTTGCCAGGAAGATTTTCCCCTCCCTTTCTCTCTCTTTCTCTCCCCTTCCCTTCCCTCCCATTTCCTTTCTTCCTTGATCAGTATGAATTTACAAACATTGCACTTGAATGGATGCAATTCTGTGAAAGCATTGCCGAAAGGACCCCTTCTAGACCTTGAACCCAAAATGCATTCTAGCTATTTTTTCTTTCTCTGGTAAAGTGAAGCAACTCATTTTCTGGGTGGGGAGAGGTAGATACTGAGTATGGTGAATTCCTCATCTATCCCCCGCCCCTGCTTTTGAGGAGCACATTGGCAGAGGTTCTCCACCCATGCAAATCACAATCATACATGTGCTTTCTAACATTTTTCTAACAAAATTCTTCTGGTTGCCAGTCTGAGACCTCACCTAAAACAGAATTGGTTTAGTTCTCTAGTGACAGTCTCTTAAGTACAGCCACGCTAATAAGTCATGTGCCAAGGTGTTCAGGTGGGTATTCTTGGCATAGTGCCAATACACTGGCACAGACCCAGGAACTCAGTGGAGCCAAGCCTTCTCCTTTTGGTTTTGGTTCAATTCCTTGTTGATGGCACCTATCATTCAAAACAAGGAGTTTGAGGGATTGGGAGTATAGCTCAGTTGATAAGAGGTGGATCAGAAGAATCAGAAATTCAAGGTCATCTTATAGTTAAAGGCCAGTCTGGGCTACAGGGGACCCTAACCAAATAATAATCACAATGCGTTTCAGCTAAGATCATATTTGGTGGCTATTTTTCCAAGCCAGAGCTAACCACAGGTCACTGACTTTCCTCAGAGAGGAAGCAAGGAGGCAACAAGATCCAGCCCAGCAGGATTTTCTGCACATAGACCTCTCTCCAACTGAGCCTTCCCAGCCAACCATGTGGAAATGTATGCTCCCACTGGTGACCAGAGGTGCCCCAGCTTGTAGCACTGGGAGCATGGGGCAGGTAAAGTCACCATGGAGCACAGCTGTTTGGTCACCAGCCCACTGAGACCATCACAAGCAAACAAAACCACAAAAGAATGACACAAGAAAAGAATGGACCAGATACAGTGCGTGCAAAGAGAATGGAAGAAGAAAATAGCAAAACTCAGAACAGTGGCCTGCCTTTCTATTGGCCATCTGTTCTGTTCCATTAGTGGTGGCCTACCCCAAAATCAGGATCCACCCAACTCCACCAGAGTTTTGAACGGTGACCTGCATTCAGCCAGACCAGAGAATGGAGCAGCAACGTATCTGTTAATCTCTACCAGACAAGAGGCCAATGCACCAGCCAAACTCTGCCAGACCAGAGACCACACAGCTCTGCGAGATCAGAGTCCAGAGCAGGGGACATGCTCTGCCAAACTTGAGGCCAGAGTAGTGGCTAAGCTCTGCCAGACCAGAGACCAGAGAACATTGGCAGAGGTGCCAAGCCTGGGACTCCACATATTGTATCCATCCTTTGGCACCTCCTCGCCACTATCACTGGTGCTTGTGGAACATGGCTCAAGCTTTCCTGAAATGGGAAAGAATCAAATCTAGAGGGATAGAATGATTCTGTCCCATGTCCTTAGTCAGTCCCAGAGACAAAAAATTGGCAGTGAGAATCAAAACAGATAAACAAGACAGAAACAGCTAGATCCCATTGCTTGTGCAGCAGAAAAATACATAGAGCCAGACAGCAGATTCCACCACTCCTGCAGTGGAAAAAAAATGAATGTAAGATATCAGTGAATCCCTGATGCAGAAGCTACCTGCATTGTCCTTGTTCAAAGATCCAGAGATCACAAAAAACTGGGTACTCTATCACCATTTACATATAGGGGCACATTCAACCTCTCCGAGGTCCAGAGATCACAGAAATCTCAGTGTTAAACTCCTTTTACAGATTTGCCCCTTCGAGGGGTATCTAGAAAGTCTTCCAGGCCCACTCTGGCCCACAGTTGTCCAGAGCATCAGCTCTAACCTTTCTGACCACACAGATTACACATTTTGTCCCAAGGCCCTAAAAAGGAAACTAGAGCAAAACAGAGAAAGACACAGACAGACACAGAGTGCTCACTTACTGGCTATTGCCCAGCAACATGTCCCTGGGTTGCTTGGGAGACTTGGGGATCCAATATGAGAACCCATATGTTATGGCCAGATCTTAGGGTCACGAAAGATCACCAGGAACCGGACCTCATATGCAAGAGCAAAGAGTTTTATTTGGGTTTAAGCTGGGTCTCTCCATCATCACCAACATAATGGATCAGAGAGGAGAGCCTTGAACAGCTGCATGGCAGGGTTTTGACTGGGGTTTTAGGAAGGACCAGGAAGTTCCAGTTTAACAGTTACAGGATTGGGTGACATTCAGCAAGGGCAAGCCTTTTACAAAGTGATTGGCTAGCTAACATAACTAACATTGAGCAAGCTATCTCTTGGTCTCAGGAATGTTAGATATTTTCTTGTCATTGAATGTTCTACTACAAGGTTGGTGGGCTCCTCAGGACAAATGCCCCACTTTGAGATAAGATACCTTCCCATCCTTCTGGTTATCCTCAGGCTGTTCCTTGGGTAGGGAATCTTATGACCTTGGTTTGGGAAATGGTGACTCATGGCCTAGTTCCTGCTGACCTATGGTAGAGTCACTATTCCGTGACCTTTAGCTGACCTTTATAGGCCTAGTTCCTGGTGACCTTTGGGGGTGTCAGGTAGGTTCTCTCTGTTTTAAACAATCCATTTAAATTTTGTGGGGGTTGTAAATGGTATGTCTTGTGTCAAAGAGCACTCCAATATTAAGCTGTGATATAGAAGAGTAGAACTGATGATGTAAAGGATTTCCTATTGCTGAGAAGCTAGTGGTCCCAATTAGAATGTAGCTGAGGGAAGACTGTCTGTAAAACACTCCACAGATAAGTAGTATGCTACCAGGCCTGTTAGAGATTAGGATCCCTGGATACACATGTTTGCTCACCAGGATTATCTAGAAATGTGGCAGGGTGAGGTTTTTTAATTTGTAACTTCCCAACATGTACTTATTAATTTATGATTGTGAGTGAAAACAGACCAGATTGGTGGGTGTTCAGTTTAGGTCAGGTAACTTGATCCAGTGAATATTGAATTTTGAATTAAGAGACTGTCCTATGCCCATATGTACAATCCTCATTGACACAGTTCTGTCAGTTCAAATTTGAGACACAGGCTATTGGCTAAATCTGTGTCTGTCAGGTTACAGGTCTAAGCAGATAACATTGTACACAGGGGCAACATCAAACAGTATCTTATTAATGGATTTCCCTCTAGCACAGAATGGCCTGTTCTTTTTCAAAGTCAGCATGCCTATGTGTTTTTTTTTTCAACTAAGAGGTTAAGAGCACTGGCTCCTCCTCCAGAGGTCATGAACTCTATTCTCACCAACCACATGGTGGTTCACAATAATCTATAATGAAATCTGTTGTTCTCTTCTGGCGTGCAAGTGTACATACATGCAGAACACTGTATACATAATAAATAAATAAATAAGTCATTTGTTGGTATTATTAAATTTTATTTTGTTGATGCATCACTGCTCTAGTCTCTTATTAGTTAACATTCTCTGATAATCCCCAGTCATTATGAATTTCATTCATTTTCTCTAGTGGTTTGATATTTGTTTTTGTTTAAAGCAATGTCTCCTGTAGGTCAACCTTTCACATGTTATGTAACTGAGACTTTCTTTGCACACTGAATGCTGCCCCTACTGCCCAGTGCCTAGAACATAGTCCTGTAGCTCTTTTTAGGTGGGGCCTGACTGGTGAGTGTGAAGTAAAAGAGGCCAGTGAATGAATGTCCACTGAGCACTCTGATATTTTTTGGAGGTGGGCAATTACAAATAAAGAGGGACCTGTGTAAGAACTGAGTTCACTGACCTACTTTGAAGCTTGTGTAGTCACAACACAGAAAGGGAGGGGGAGAAGGGAAGATGGTAATGAGTCAGGTAATCAATGTTAGATGGTCAATAAAAGTGAAAACTGTACATTTGGGAGCAGTCATACACAAAGTGAATCAAGAATATGGATTAGTTGGTGAACTTGTTTCTGGGAATCAAATTTCTAGAGTTGCATGAGTTCAAATAACACAGACATTCTGGACAAACTGCTGTGGTAGTGACTAACAGGTATGTTTCCTCTCCCCCACCCCCCATTTGAAAATGAACAACCTGAGAGAAAAGGTATGAGTAATACTTGGTGTGCTCTAATACATACTTGAAGTACCTGAGGAATATTGGACCATAAAGCCATTTTCAACTTTTAAAAATAATTTTTGAGATTATAATGAAATTGTTTCAAACTTCTCATTCCTCTCTACTCTTACGTCTCAAATGCTCAGATGAATGGTTATGGTGGCTACTTAAAAATCAAATAGACCTGACTGTCAGGTTCTCCCAGCATCCCTCAGTCCTTACCTGTTACAAGGTATGGGTGTCAAACACACATTTCTAGCCCAGGAGTTGAGCTGCCCTCCTCCCAGCTGTCCTTCCTTATGTATTCTAACCGTTTTGGTTACCTGGTCTTTTTCATTTATCATTTTTCCTCCTGGCTCTGTGTTCTGGCTCTCTCCTCTCATCTCACATAGCTCAGGGTCATGCCAACTTTAGACTGTCCCAGATTTCCCTGTGTCTGACTATGTTCTCTTGTCTATCTATAATAAACTTTCTACTCCAATATTCCTAGGTACAGCAATATCCTTTTTGTTTTATATCTCATTTTTGTTGAGCTCCCATTAACTACTCCTTTCTTTCAAATTCATGGACATTTGTTTCTTTAATGGTTGTTACTGTTTGGCTTTGACTGCGGTTTTGCTGAAGGACTTCCCAACTATGAGGAAGAGATGACTGCACTGGACACTGATCATGTAATGGAATGTGCAACATAAATGACCTGTATCTTGGAAGATGAGCAGGTGCCCTAGGAAAGGAGAAGATTGTATTTTAAAACATTTCCAAAATGAGGGTGTTACAGGATATTTGATCCCAGTGTGATCCCTTAGATTGTGAACTGTAAAAACCTGAGCTTTGTTTAGTGTGGTTGAGCCCTAACACAAACCTTAATTCCAAGAACTTTCTGTTTATTGTAAACAGGTGATTTTGGTGGGGTACAGTCAGCCCTAGAACATACCTTTAATTCAAAAGCTCTCTGCACACAGGATTTACTAATGTTAACCCTAGGTCAAGAGGCAAATCAAGAAACCAGAAGACAGGAATTAAAGAGTAAGAGAACCTTTCAGCTGAAATGTATTTAACGCAGAGTGTAATAGTGGAAGGAGTTTTAGCTTGGTAGATTTTGGGCTTTTTGAGCTTTGAGCTAGAAAGCCTTTGGAATTGGGTTCTTTTGGCCTATTCCCCCTCAGCTGTCATCTGAACTGGTGAGCTTTTGGAGCTTTTTACTCTTGGAGGTGAGGTGAGTAGCAGGGTCAGATGGGTGATTTCTCTGTCTCTCTGTGCTAGCAAGTTTTAAAATCAAATAATTGGGATTTTCATTCTTTTATAACAACGCTAGGGTTCTGTGTGCCCATAGGGTTTAGGGTAAAGCTAGAATGCCTCTGCTATCAGCATCATTTGATCTTTGATCCAATGGTAGAGGAGCTACTACTGTCCTAAGACTCAGCTGTGTTGTTCAAGCTAATGATGTACTCTGGGTAGGCCCAGCAGACAGGAGCAATAGTGGGAGGTAGTTTATGGGTTTGTTTTGGGATTTTCTTCTGATGTAGCTGTAAAGAGCTGTGAGTGAGACCAGAGGCCATATCATGCTGAGTGTGGGGCCATTGTCCCCAGGCCATGAAGAGCAGGCTGCTGAGGTATCATAGCCTGATATGCTTTGAATGAGATGGATTGTAGTTCAGACTGTGGTTCAGGCTGTGGTTCTGTTTGTCTCCATGTGGTGATCTTGTCAGAGACCCTTGGCCTCTGACCCTTCCTGAGAATTGATTGTCCAAAGAAGTGAGGATTTTGTGGCCTGGGCAGTAGAAATTTTTCTGCTTATAATATCAGGCATTGGTTTTGCAGTGGACAGATTGGAAAACTGAAGGTCTCATTTCTAGAAATCATGAATGCTATATTCCTCATACACCTTTGTGTAACAAATTTTACAAGTCGTTTTGAAACTGGAAGAAAATAGGTGGTGGTGGTCATCTTTCAGTAATACTTGATTATGTTTTTTAACCTTTCAACTTCCACCAGTCACAATGGCATGGTTTATGGACATTCAATTCCAGGGTACAAAAGGAATTTCTGAGATGCAGAATTTTGTCAGGGGTGCCTGGTGTTAAATAAGTGGATAGGTCAGATTCCACTTCTTGTGACATAATTCATGCAGCAGGAAACAGATACTAAATTATTCTCCAACATTTTTTTGTGTGTGAGTGTCCAAAAGGGCTGGGCTCTGTCTGAACCCACAAGGGGACATGAGGGACTGCAAGCCATAGCCCATCTTTATGATCACCTCCATTTTCCAAGTGACTTCCAGAGCAAAAGGACTCTCTGTAAAGGAGGTTAGTAGTAGCTGGAGGGTCAGAAATATAACAGTTTAGGTGTTACTTTGTGTTTGACTTATAACAGTTGGGAAATCTGTGTTTATTTAATTTGTATTAATTAGAAAATCAAAGGTATCTCTGGTCCAGTACACATTTTTCATGTTAGATTTTCCTTATGTCTTCTCATGTAAACTTGACTATATTTTAGGCTTATGTTTTTGGCTTTTTCTCCCACCCCCTCATTCTTTCACAAACACTGTACACATTCTTGATTATTGAAGTTTGTGGTAAGAACAGAAGTCACATCATGCCAGAAGATTATGAAATTCATGACAATAGACTCATCCCGTATTTTTCTGTTTTCCTCTGTTTCTTACCAGGTGGCTTTTCTTATATGAGATAGAGATTTTGGATTGTCCTTTAGCAATCACATAAAGACAATTTGCACTTATGTCTGTAGAAGGCAGAAGAGATAACATGAAGGTGAGTCTTTTGACATTTTCTTTTGGTGATCTCTCATTTTCTTCAGAAATTTCATGTGTCCAATGGTCTCCATATTCTTTAGTTGGATGATTTTATTCTCCTGAAAAGATTAAATCAAAACCCTGCCCCATCCCTAATTCTGGGGTGAGGGTTGTAGCTTTTTAGGTATGTTATATCTTTTATAGAGCAAAATGTTTTTTTCGAAATAGAAAAAGTCTAATATCTCAATTAAAGTTAAAAAAATCTTTGAAAGTTTACAAATATACCTTAAAGTGTATTTATTCTAGATAATAACGGGCATTCGCTTTGATTTTCAGCCTGCCTTTTACAAGCAGCTTTTAAATAAAATCACTGTAAATCCTATGTACCTGCCTCTGCCCCCCTGGTGGCATGTAAAAGGCATGTGGCTCCCAAATGCTGGGATTAGGGCTATGAACCACTAACACCCTGTCATTGTAACTCCTGAATTTAGAAAACAATTAATTAATAGAGAACTGCTTGTCTCTGCTGGGATTAAATGCATGGTCTATCACCATGATGCTCAAATTTCTTATTCACTCCAAGTTTTTCCATCTCAAACAAGTTTATATCTTTGAATTTACTTCAAACATTTTAAACCTCTTAACTGTTTTTAATATGAAACAACAAATGTATCTTTCTTTTATTTAAGAAGAAAACTTTGGTATTTATTAAGTTAGTTTGGACTTAATGACCACACTGTCTGATGAACAGTTACCTCTGCTTATTCAGGAGATCTCTACTATTCAAATCTAATCATGATCAATTTTGATAGGATCCACCTTTCTTTTCCTGTGGAAACATTTGGTTTTACCAGTGAAGACACAGTTCAGTAGTTTCTCACTGTCTACTACTTTTAGTTATGTTTAGTTCTTTTTGTTCTAGAGTATTTAGGAGTGCTGTTAAGTTGCTACTAAGAGATATTTCTGATTATTTTTTCTGGATGTACTTAGTGCTATGAAGTGTCTTCTGGTCAACAATTCCGTTGTGTACTATGAGTTTTGATATGTTGTGTATTCATTTCATTGACTTCTAGAAATTCTTTAATTTCTTTCTTTACTTCAGTTTTGATCCATTTTTTAATTCAATAGAGTGTTGTTCAATTTGTATGAGTTTGTAAGCTTTCTATTGATTTTGTTATTGGTGATGTGCTGCTTTAAACCTTAGTGGTCTGATAAGATGCAGGTTATTGCAAGTTTCTCATATCTTTTGAGACTTCCACTGTTCAAATATATAATCAATTTTGGAGAATAATATATGAGTTGCTGAGAAGAGGGAACGATCTTTTGTGCTTAGGTGGATGTTCTGTAAACATCATTTGGGTAGTGTTTTGATGTTAGTTATCTGGACCATTTCTCTGTTCAGTTTGGTTAGGAGGACCTGTCCATTGGTGAGAGTGATATATTGAAGTCTTCCCCTATCAGTTTATGAGGGCCAGGATGTGATGCAATCTGCAGAATGGTTTCTTTTATAACTTTCGTTCTCTTATGTTTGGAGCATAAATGTTAAGTATTGAAATGTTATATTGCTGGATGTTTTTTTTTAATATGTCAATCCTTTTCCATCTTTTGATTAATTATTTTTTGAAGTCTGTTTTGTTAGATATTACAATTGTTATATGAGCTTGATACTCTAGTCCATTTGTTTGGAATATCTTTTCCAACCCTTTACCTTGAGATAATGTCTATCTTGATGTGAAGCTGTGTTTGATGTATTCAGAAGAAGGGTGGATTCTGTTTTATCATCTGTTTTGTGAGCCTGTGTCTTTTTATTGGTGAATTTGGGTCAATGGTATTAAGAGAGATCATTGAACAGTGATTGTTATTTTTGTGGTGGTGGTGGTTTTAGCACCTTGAGTGGGGCTGTATTTATAGATACATATTATTTAAAATTGACTTTTTATGGAACATCTTATTTTCCCCATTTGGTGACTGAAAGTTTCTGGGCATAGTTAGTAATTTGTATTGGCTTCTGCAGTTTTTTAGAGTCAGAAGCACTCTGTCTAAGCCATTCAACTTCTAGCATTTTTACTGAGAATAGAGGATTAATTCCAATAGATCTGCCTTTTTTGATTTTTGGTTGGTTTTTGTTTGTTTTGGTTTGTCAGATTGGTTGGTTAGTTTGGTTTGTTTGTTTGTTTTCAGTTGCAGCTTTTCATATTCTTTCTTCATTCTGTATATTTAGAGTTTTGATTATTCTCTGTGAAGAGGACTTTCTTTTCTGGTCTACTGTCTTTGGTATTTTGTATGCTTCTTGTTCCTTGATAGACATCTTCCTCTTTAGGTTAAGAATTTTTTCTTGTATGATTTTGTTGAAAATATTTTCTGGACCTTTGATCTCATCCTTCTTCTTCTAATCTGATTATTGGCATGTTGTGTTGTCATAATGTCCCAGAGTTCCTGGATGTTTCCTGAATATTTGTATGTAGACCAGGCTGGTTTTGAACTTACAGCTCTAACTCCAGTCGAGTGTTGGGCTTAAATCTAGGCCAACATGCCTGGCATCAACATCACCATCATTGGCTGCTGAGCACGGAATATAGAGTTTTAGGTATTTATTTTCTTTTGTTTTATATATGTAAGCAAAGGTTATTGTGATCTTCATCAACATCTTGCATTTGAAATTTGGCAAGGAGTATATTTAATTTCTGAGGATGCCATTTATTCATGACACTAACACTATCTGAGCTTTCCAAGTCATTGAATTGTAGGTGTGTGACGCTCTTCTTACCTGTTGTATTTTTTTATTTTATTTGTTTGTTTTATTCACATTCAATTTATTTTTAATTTAAATTTGTTTTTGTTATTTATTCTCTGACATGAACTCGAGTCTTTGATCACCTCCTCCTGGGTGGTGCAGCCTTGCAAGGCCACAGAGGAAGATGATACAGCCATCCTTGATGAGACCTGATAAGCTAGAAGGGAAGGAGTTCCTCCTCAATTAGGAGACTAGAGAAAGGGCATAAGGGCAGAAGAAGGAGGGTGGGTGGGACTGGGAGGAGATGAGAGAGGGGGCTATGGCAAGGATACAAAGTGAACACATTGTAATAAATAAATTAATTAAATTAAAAAATAATTTATCCACTTAACATCCCAATTGTAATCTTCTCCCTTGACTCTTCCTTGTCTCACCCTCCATTCTTATTTCCCCTTACCCCATTTCCTATATCTCAGATACAGGGAGCCCTCCTATACTACCATGTGAACCCAGCCTGTCAAGTCTCAGTGGGACTGTCTGCATCCTCTTCCTCTGTGGCATAGCAATGCCCCCTCCGCCAAGGGGAAGTGAGCAAATAGCAGACAAGAGGGTCCATGTCAAAGACAGCACATTCTCCCCTTACTATGGATCGCACATGGAGACTGAGCTGCCTATCAGCTACATCTGAGCAGGGGTCTGGTTCCTCTTCATGAATGGTCTTTGGTGGGTGCATTAATCGCTCCAAGTCCCCATGGGCCCAGATTTGTTGTCCTTGTTGGTCTTGTTATGGAGGTCCTGCCAGCTCTGGGTCTTTCTATCCTCCCACTCTCTCCTATGATTCCCTGTGCTCTACCCAAAGTTTGGCTGTGAGTCTTAGCATTTGCTTTGATCCCCTGCTGGGTAGAGCCTTTCAGAGGACATGTATGTTAGGCTCTCATCTGGTTCCCTCTCCTCAGACACTTCTGATGTAGATTCTATTTGCCCTTTTGAATAAGAATTGACCATCCTCCATAGGGTCCTCTTTTTATTTACTTCCTTTAGGCCTGTGGATTGTAGTATGTTTATCCTGTATTATGGCTATTATTCACTTACCATGCATGTCTTTCTGGTTTTGGAATAAGTCACTTAGGATGATCATTTCTAGTTCCGTCCACTTGCCTGAAAATTTCATGGTTTCCTTTTTTTTTTAATACCTGAGTAGCATTCCATTGTCTAAATGTACCACAATTTCTGTAAAGCAATTGTTCAGTTGAGAGACATGTAGGTTGTTTCCTGATTCTGGCTATTATGAATATAGATGCTATGAACATAGTTGAGCAAATATCTTTGTTGAATGGTAGAGCATCTTTTTGATATATGCCCAGGAATGGTATAGCAGGGTCTTGAAGTAACACTATTTCCAATTGTCTGAGAAAGCATCAGATTGATTTCTAAAGTGGTTGTATAAGTTTGCACACCCACCAGCAATGGAGGAGTGTTCCTCTTCACATTCTCACTAGCACATGCTGTCACTTCAGGTTTTGATCTTAGCCATGATGGGTTTAAGATGGAATGTCAGAGTAGTTTTGATTTGCATTTCCATGATGACTATTGATATTTAGCATTTATTTAAATGTTTTCCACCATTTGATATTCCTCTGTAGAAAATTCTCTGTTTAGTTCTGTACCCCAGTTTGAAAGTGATTATTTGGTTTGTTGGAGTTTAATTTATAGAGCTCTTTATATATTTTGTTTGTTATTTATAGAGCTATTTATAGAGCTTTCTGTTTTTTGTAGGATTGGAGAAGGTCTTTCTCAGGCTGTAAGCTGTTATTCTGTTCTATTCACAAAGTTCTTTGCTTCATAGAATCTTTTCATTTCATGAGATCCTATTTATTAATTATTGATTTTAGAGCCAGTGCTCTTGGTATTCTGTTTGGGAAGTTATCTTCTATGACAATGAGATCAAGGCTCTTTCCCACTTTTTCTTCTAACAGATTTAGCGTATCTGGTTTTATGTTGGAAGTCTTTGATCAACTTGAACTTTAGTTTAGTGCAGGGTGATAAATACGGATCTATTTTTATTTTTCCACATGTGGACTTCCAGTTAGACCAGCACCATTTGTTGAAGATGCTGTCCTTTTTCCATTGCATGGTTTTGGATTCTTTGACAAAAATCAAATGTCCATCGGTGTGTGGGTTTTTTTATGGGCCTTCACTTTAATTCCATTTATCCACCAGTCTGTTTTTATTCCAGTACCATGCAGTTTTTATTACTATTGATTTATAGTAGAGCTTGAGAGGAGGGGTGGTGATACCTCCTGAAGAACTGCTATTGTACAGGATTATTTTAGCTATTCTGGGTTTTTTTATTTTTCCATATAAAGCTGAGAATTCTTTTTTCAATGTCCAGGGGGAATTGTGTTGATATTTTGATGGGAATTATCATTGAATCTGTAGATTGTTTTTTTGTAAGATGGCAATTTTGACTATGTTGATCCTACTGATCCATGAGCATGAGAGATATTTCTATCTTCTGGTATCTTTTTCAATTTCTTTCTCCAGAGTCTTGAAGTTGTTGTTGTGTTTTATTTATATATATATATATATATATATATATATATATATATATATATATATATATATATAAACATATATATATATATATGTTTTTCACTGGCTTGCTGAGGATAACACCAAGATACGTCAGGTTTTTTTTCCTGCCTATTGTGAAGGGTTTTGTTTTCCTAATTCTTTCTCAGTCCATTTGTCTTTTGCATACAGGTGTGCAACTGATTTTTTTGAGTTAACTTTTTATCCAATCACTTTCAACTGTAGGAACTCCGTACAGTAGAATTTTGGGGTCACTTTTGTTACCTGTCATATCTGTTAAGAGCCATACTTTGACTTCTTCCTTATCAATTTGTATCCCCTTGATCTCCTTTAGTTGTCTTATTGCCCTAGATAGGACTTTGAGTACTGTATTGAAGAGATTTGGAGAGAATGTGTGGCCTTGTCTTGTCCCCGAGTTCAGTGGAATTGATTTAACTTTCTTTCCATTTAGTTTGATGTTAGCTATAGGATTGCTGTACATTGTCTTTACTATTTTTATATCTGTGCCTTTGTCCCCAGTCTCTCCAAGACTTTAAACAAGAATAACTGTTGGATATTGTCAAATGCTTTTTTGGCTTCTAAGGAAATCATCTGGTGCTTTTTTTTCCAATTTGTTTATATGATGGATTAAGATTCCATATATTGAACCATCCCTGCATGCCTGGGATGAAGCCTACTTAGTCATGTTGGATGACATTTTTGGTATGTTCTTGGATTTGGTTTATCGTTAATTTATTGAGTATTTTTGCATCATTGTTCATAAAAGAGATTGGTCTGAAGATCTCTTTCTTTTTTGGGGTCTTTGAGGATTTATCAAGGTGACTGTGGTCTTACAAAAGGAATTTGGTCATGTTGCATCCATTTCTATTTTGTGGAATAATTAGAAGAATATCGGTTTTCACTCTTCATATAAGGTCTTGTAGAATTCTGCTCTGAAATCATCTTGCCCTTGGCTTTTTTGTTGTTGTTGGTGGTGGTGGTGGTGGTGGAAGGATTTTGATGGCTGCTTCTATTTATTTAGGCCATATAAGACTATTTAATATCTTTACCTGATTTTGATTCAACTCTGGTAAGTGGAATCTAACAAGAGAATTGTATATTTCATTTAGATTTTTCAAATTTTGTGGCATATAGGCTTTTGACATAAGAGCTAATGGTTCTTTGGATTTTCTCAGTGTCTGTTATCTCTCTCTCTTCCTTTCAGACTTTGTTGATTTGGATAGTGTCTTTCGGCCTTTTACTTAGTTTGGCTAAGAGTTTGTCTATATATTCGATTTTCTCAAAGAACTAGCCCTTGGTTTCATTGATTCTTTGAATTATTCTCTTTGTTTCTAATTTATTGATTTCAGCCCTGACTTTGGTTATTCCTAGTGGTCTACTCCTGTTGGGTGTGTCTGCTTTTTTTCTAGGGCTTTCAAGTGTGCCATTAAGTTGCTTGTATGGGATGTCTTCAATAGCTTATGAAGGCCTTTACTGCTATTAAAAGTCCTCTTAGGACTGCTTTCATTGCATTCCATGAGTTTGGGTATGATGTACCTTCATTTTCATTGAATTGTAGGAAGTTCTTTCTTTATTTTTTCCCTGACCTAGATTTCATTGAGTAGGGAGTTGTTCAGTTCCCACATGTGTGTAGGCTTTTTATTATTTCTGTTATTTTTGAGGTTTGTCTTTCGTCTATCATGGTCTGATAGGATATAAGATATTATTTCAATCTTGTTGTATCTGGTTTGTTACCTACTGTATGGTCAGTTTTGCAGAAGGGTCTGTGAGGTGCTGAAAGAAGATATATTCTTTTCTGTTTGGGTTAAAAAATTCTCTAGGTATCTCTTAGGTCCATTTGATTCATGACATCCATTAGTGTCATCATCTCTCAGTTTAAGTTCTTTTCCATTGCTCTGTCCCTTGATGATAGTGATTTGTTGACCTCTCCAATTATTAATGTATGGCAATTGATATGTTCTTTAAGCTTTATTAATGTTTATTTTACAAATGTGGTTGTCCTTT
This sequence comes from Meriones unguiculatus, assembly GCF_030254825.1. Taxonomy (NCBI): domain Eukaryota; kingdom Metazoa; phylum Chordata; class Mammalia; order Rodentia; family Muridae; genus Meriones; species Meriones unguiculatus. The sequence continues at coordinate 3,391,132 of NW_026843647.1, forward strand.
TATTTGGAGCATTGTTCAGAATACAGATGCGATATTGGTGGAATTTTCCTTTGATGAGTATGAAGTATCCTTCCTCATTTCTTTCTTATTTATTTTTTATTTAGGAGCAATAATTGATATCTCAATATTTCAAAGTTTGAAAATATGTGTAACAGCATAGTTTTTTAAAAAAATCTTTCAAAATTTTATTGTTTTCTTTTAAAATTTTTATTGATAACAGTTTATTCACTTTGGATCCCTCCTGTACCTTCCTCCTTTCTCCCCTCCCAATCCTACCCTCCATCTTCCCCTCCCATGTCCCTTTCCCAGTCCACTGATAAGGTTGGTCCTCCTCCCCTTCAATCTGATCCTACTCTATCAGATCTCATTAGAAGTGGCTGCATTGTCTTCTGTGGCCTGGCAAGGCTGATTCCCCCTCAATGAGAGGTGATCAAAGAGCGGGCCAATGAGTTCCTGTCAGAGACAGTTCCCTGTCCCCATTACTATGAAGCCCATTTGCATACTGAACTGCCATAGGCTACCTTTTGTGCAGGGGTTTCAGGCCATCTCCATGAGTGGTCCTTGGCTGGCGTATCAGTTTCAAAAAAGACCCATGTGCCCAGAATTTTTGGAACTGTTGCTGTCCTTGTAGAGCTCCTGTCATCTCCAGGTTTACTATCTCCCAGTTCTTCCATAAGATTCCCTGCACTCTGCCCAAAGTTTGGCTCTGAGTCTCAGCATCTGCCTTGATACCCTGCAGGGTAGAGCCTTTCAAAGGCCTTCAGTGGTAGGCTCCTGTCCTGTCCCTGTATTCTCCCTCATCTGATGTCCATCCTCTTTGCCTTTCTGCATGGGGTTTGAGCATCTTAGCCAGCATACTCCTTCCTGATTAACTTCCTTAGTTGTACAGATTTTAGTATTTTTATCCTATATTTTATATCCTATATCCACTTGTGAGTGAGTATATATCCTGTGAGTCTTTCTGCTTCTGGGATATCTCATTCAGGATGATCTTTTCCACTTCCCACCAATTACCTGCAAATTTCATGTTTTCCTTATTTTTCATTGCTGAGTAATATTACATCGTATAGATATACCACAATTTCTATATCCATTCCTCAACTGAGGGCCATTTGTGCTGTTTCCAGCTTCTGGCTATTCCAAAAAAGCTACTACAAACATAGTTGAGCAGATGTCCTTGCTGCATACTTGAGTGCCCTTTGGATATATGCTTAGGATATATGCTTAGGATGAATCTTGAGGAGGCGCTATTCCTAATTGTCTGAGAAAGTGCCAGGTTGATTTGCAAAGTGATTGTATAAGTTTACATTCCCACCAGCAATGAAGAAGGGTTCCCCTTTCTCCAAATCCTATCCAGCATGAGTTTTCACTTGAGTTATTTGTCTTAGTCATTTTGATGGGTGTAAGGTGAAATCTCAGGGTGGTTTTGATTTGCATTTCCATGATGACTGAGAATGTTGAACATTTTTTAAGTGTTTCTCTGCCATTCTATATTCCTCTATTGAGAATTCTCTGTTTAGCTCTGTACCCCATTTTTTAATTGGGTTACTTGATTTGTTGGTATTTAACTTCTTGTAATCTTTGTAAATACTGGACATTAACCCTCTGTCAGATATAGGGTTGGTGAGGATCCTTTCCCAATCTGCAGGCAGTCATTTTATTTTGACAACAGTTTCCTTTGACTTATAGAAGTTTTTCAGTTTCAGAAGGTCCCACTTATTGATTGTTGCTCTTAGAGCCTGTACTGTTGAAATTCTGTTCAGGAAGTTGTCTCCTGTTCCAATGACTTCAAGGCTCTTCCTCACTTTTTCTTCTAACAGGGTTAGTATGTCTGGTTTTATACTGAAGTCTTTGATCCACCTGAACTTTAGTTCTGTGCAGAGTGATAAATATGGAACTATTTGCATTTTCCTACGTGTAGACATCCAGTTAGACCAGCACCATTTGTTGAAGATGCTATCTTTTTTCCACTGTATGGTTTTGGCATCTTTGTCAAAAATCAGGAGTCCATAGTGTGTGGGTATATTTCTGGGACTTCTATCTGATTCCGTTGATCCTCCAATTGGTTTCTATACCAGTACCATGTGGTTTTTATTACTGTTGCTCTATAGTAAAGCGTAAGAACAGTGATGGAGATACCTCCAGAAGATCTTTTATTATGGAGGATTGCTTTAGCAATTCTGGGTTTCTTGTTATTCCATATGAAGTTAAGCATTTTTCTTTCAAGGTCTGTAAAGAATTGTGTTGGTAATGTGAGAGGAATTGCATTAAATCTGTAGATTGCTTTTGGTAAGAGGACCATTTTTACTATGTTAATCCTTCCAAGCCATGAGCACGTGAGTACTTTCTATCTTCTGATATCTTTTTATAATTCTTTCTTTAGAGAATTTTTTTGAATTTTTTTCATACAAGTTTGTGCCTTCCTTGTTTTGGGTCCCACCAAGGTACTTTATGTCCTTTGCGACTATTGTGAAGGGTGTTGTTTACCTAATTTCTTTCTCAGCCCTTTTGTCTTTTGTATACAGGAGGGCTACTTTTTTTTAGTTGATTTTGTATACAGCCACTTTGCTAAAAGTGTTTGTCAGCTTTAGGAGTTCCCTGGTAGAATTTTGGGGGTCACTCAGGTATACTGGGCAGCCTTGTCTTGTTTCTGATTTCAGTGGGATTGATTTAAGTTTCTCTCAATTTAGTTTGATGTTGGCTATAGGTTTGCTGTATATTGCTTTTACTATATTTAGGTATGTGCCTTGTATCCCTGATATCTCCAATACTTTAAACATGAATGGATGCCGGATTTTGTCAAATGCATTTTCAGCATCTAAGGAGATTATCATATGTTTTTTTTTTCTTTCAGTTTGTTAATATGGTGGATCACATTGATGGATTTCTGTATATTGAACCACCCCTGCATGCCTGGAATGAAGCCTACATGGTCATAGTGAATGATATCTTTGATGTGTTCTTGTATTCGGTTTGCAAAGTATTTTGTTGAGTATTTTTGCATCAATGTTCATATGGGAGATTGGCCTGAAACATGCTTTTTTTTGTTGGGTCTTTGTGAGGTTTAGGTACCAAGGTGACTGTGGCTTCAATGAATAAGTTTGGTAGTGTTCCTTATGTTTCTATTTTGTGGAATAGATTGAAGAGAACTGGTGTTAGCTCTTCTTTGATGGTCTGGTAGAATTCTACACTGAAACCACCTGGCCCTGGGCTTTTCGTGAATCTGAGAATTTTGATGAATGCTTCTATTTCCTTAGGAGATATAGGACTATTTAGTTGATTTACCTGGTCTTGATTCAGCTTTGGTAAGTGGAATTGATCAAGAAAATTGTCCATTTTATTTAGATTTTCAAATTTTGTGGCATAGAGACTTTTGAAGTAAGTCCTAATTGTATGGATTTCCTCAGTGTCTATTGTTTTCTCCCCCTTTACTTTTCTGATTTTGTTAATTTGAATGGTGTCTCTCTGCCTTTTAATTAGTTTTGATAAGGGTTTGTCTATCTTCCTCATTTTCTCAAAGAACAAGCTCTTGGTTTCATTGATTCTTTTAATTGTTTTATTTGTTTCTAATTGATTGATTTCAGCCCTGAGTTTGATTATTTCCAGTCATCTATTCCTTTTTCGTGTGTCTGCTTCTTTTTTTCCCCCTAGGGCTTTTAGGTAAGCCATTAAGTTTCTTAAATGAGATGTTTCAAATTTCTTCTTGAAGTCACTCAGTGCTATGAACTTTCCTTTTAGCACTGCTTTCATCGTGTCCCATAAGTTTGGGTATCTGGTGTCTTCATTTGCATTGAATTCTAGGAAGACTTTAATTTCTTTCTTTATTTCTTCCCTGACCCAGCTGTCATTTAGTAGTGAGTTGTTCAGTTTCCATGTTTGTATAGGCTTTCTGATATTTCTGTTGTTGTTAAGGTCCAGCTTTATTCCATGGTGATCAAATAGGATACAAGGGATTATTTCAATCTTCTTGTATCTGTTGAGGCTTGTTTTGTAATCAACTATATGGTCTGTTTTGGAGAAGGTTCCATGAGGTGCTGAGAAGAAGGTAAATTCTTTTGTGTTTGAGTGTAAGGTTCTGTAGATGTCTGTTAGGTCCATTTGATTCATGACCCCGTTAGAGATATTGTTTCTTTTTTTCTCTGTTTTGTCAACCTGTTCTTTTTTGAGAGTGGGATGTTGAAGTCTCCCACTATTAATGTATGGTGATCTATGTGTGGTTTAAGTTTTATTAATGTTTCTTTTATAAACATGGGTGCCTTTGTATTTGGGGCATGGATGTTCAGGATTGTGATATCTTCCTGGTGAAATTTTTCCCTTGATGTGTATGAAGTGTCCTTCCCCATCTCTTTTTTTATTAATTTTGTTTGAAAGTCTATTTTATCATATATTAGAATGGCTACTCCTGCTTGATTCTTGGTTCCATTTTTTTTGAAAAATGTCTACCAGAACTTTACCCTCAGGTAATATCTTGTGACTTAGGTGTGTTTCTTGTATGCAGCAGATTGTTGGGTCTTATTTAGGCATCCATTCTGTTAGTCTGCATCTTTTTTATTGGAGAATTGGGTCCATTGAGAGAGATTAATGACCAGTGGCTGTTAGATCCTTTGGTTTTGATATTGACTGTGATAGTAAGTTTGTGTGCTTGGCTCATTTTTGTTTTGCTGTAGTGAGATTAATTATTTCCTGTGTTTTCTTGAAAGTAGTTGGTTTCTTGGGTTGTATTTTTCCATCTAGTGTCTTCTGTAACACTGGATTTGTGTGTAGGTATTGTTGAAATTTGCTTTTGTCGTTGAAAATCTTGTTTTCTCACTCTATGAAGACTGAGAGTCTATGAGGGTATAGTAGCCTGGGCTAAAATCTATGTTCTCTTAGGGTCTGGATGATATCTGTCCAGGCCCTTTTAGCTTTCATAGTCTCTGTTGAGAAGTCAGGTGTGATTCTGATGGGTTTGCCATTATATGTTACTTGGCCTTTTTCCCTTGCAGCTTTTAGTATTTTTCTTTGTTCTGTATACTTACTGTTTTTATTATTATGTGGTGGGAGGATTTTCTTTTCTGGTCTATTTTATTGGGTGTTCTGTAGGCCTCTTGTGTTCTTATAGACCTCTTCCTTAAGTTGGGGATTTTTTCTTTTATGATTTTGCTGAAAATATTTTCTGGGCCTTGTAGGAGGGAATCTTTTTCCTCTATTCCTATTATTCTTAGGTTTTGTCTTTTCATGTTTTCTTGGATTTCTTGGATGGTCTGTGTCAAGAATTTTTTAGATTTAACATTTTCTTTGATGGATACATCGATTCCTTCTATTGTGTCTTTCACAGTTGAGATTCTTTCTTCCATCTCTTATAGTTATAACCATCTCAATAGGTTGTGCTTACCTCTGTAGTTCCTGTTTTCTTCCCTAAATTCTTTCTCTCCAGAATATCCTTCATTTGTGTTCTTTCATTTTTTTCCAATTTTATCTTCAGATATTGAGCTGTTTTGTTGAATTACTTCACCTGTCTGACTGTATTTTCCTTCAATTCCTTCAGCTGTTTGTTTGAACAATCCTCTGTTTCTTTAATTTCTTTCAGTGATTTAAGTATTTCTTCTGTAAAGGCCACAAATTGTTTGGCTGGAACTTCCTGTATTTCTTTATGGATGGCCATAATCTCTTTGTCTTTATCTTCTTCCATTTCTTTGCAGATCTTGATAAACTGACTATCTTCCTCTCGTTCTTTACATAGTTTATTTGTTTCCTCTATTATTCTCTTCTTAAGCATAGATGTAAGGTTATCTTCTCGAATTTCACTTATGCTAGTGTGTCCAGGGCTACTTGCCCCAGGATAACTGGGTTCTGGAGATGCCATATTGCTGTATCTTTTGTTCTTTGAGATTTTACACTCTACCCATTTGGCTATCTTAGGTGTTGGGTGTTTGTTTCTGGTGCTTCCTAGAATCTTGTGGTGTGGAGAATCCCCTTGGCAGGAAGGTAATTTTTCCCAAAGGAGGCTTCCTCAGATTTTGGGGTACGGTCACTGAATGGCAGGTGTTTTTCAGGAATTGCCACAGACGTACAGACCTGAGTGGTAATTGTGGTCTATATTAGTCAAGGGGGCTCTCCTCTCACCCAGAGAAGTCCTGGAGACAGCTGTCTTGCTACTGGGTTTCTTGATGTAAATTTAGTGAGCTGCTTCTGTAACCTGGGTGCCCCGGGATTTGGTCAGTTTAGTTAGAGATAACTGGTTGTCCCTTGGGGAAGTATCTGGGGGTTGATCTCAGGGAACCCAGGCTTCTGGAGGTCTGAGTTTGGAGCTCTGTGCTCCTGTACCCAAGTGGTAATCAGTGACACATGAGCATTACTCTCATGTGTGCAGCAAGAGGCTAGAGTGTGGAGCCTGTGTATAACCAGAAACTTTTTTGGAGCTAGGTGTCCTGAGGTAGGGCCAGATATTTTCCCCACCTTTGGGTTTTCTCCCAATAGGAAGACTCAGTCTGTGGTGTTTGACGTGGTGTGTAGAATACGTAGGCACTTGCCAATGATGGCTCCAAGCTGGTGACTGGGAAAGAAGCTGAGAGCTTTTCCAAGAATGTTTCTGTGTGTGGTGGTGGTAGTGTGTGTGGGGGGAGTTGGCTGAGTGCTCTAAGCTGGGACCTTCTATTTCTCTGCCTGTGGAGTTTTCTCCAGACAGGGAAACCCAGCCTCTGTGTCCTGGGGCACACAGTTCTGTCTGTGATGGAGAGCAGGGAATGCAGGACTAGCGGCTGGAGGCCCACTCAGGCCTGGTGGCTGTGCATCCACCAGTCTGTAGGACCTTTCCAGTGATAGACTGGGTGACCTGAGGTCAGTCTTGCTTTCTTCTTCCTTATGTGTGTGTGTGTGTGTGTGTGTGTGTGTGTGTGTGTGTTTGACTGGCGCTCCCAGTCTCTGGTGCCGTGGAGCACACAGTTTGGCCTGGGAAGGTGATCAGGACACACAGGTGTATCCTGCACCTGGGATATTTTCAGGGTTCTCACTGAGTGACCTGAGAGAGGAATTGAGTGATTCCCATACCACGGAGTTTCCTCTCACCTTGGAAACACGATTGCTGTTGTTTTAGGGCCCAGAGTTCAGTCTTTTAGTTGCTGTACCGACATTGCTGTCCTGTTCCTGTCCTGGTCCTCCTGGCAATGCCATCTTGTATTCCCCCTTCCTCATCCCTTTCAATTAATTTTGGTTGAAATTCTGTATTATTAGATATTAGAATAGCTACTCTTGCTTGCTTCTTGGGTCCATTTGCTTGAAAACCTTATTCCTGCTGCAACATCCAAGGAATTTTCCCAGAGATTAGCTGGGTGCTCTGAGGTTGGACCCAATTGTTTCCCTCATCATTGGTTTTCTTCTTACCTTGGAAACACAGTCAGTGGTGTTTGGAGGCCCACACAACCAACTATTGATCACTGTGCGGTCTCTGCTACCCTGCTGATCAGACACAGTGTGCAATCATCCCAGCCATCTGGGATCTATTTTTAGTTTTTACTGAATGTAAGTATTTTGATTGTATGCATGAATAAGCACCTCTTGTGTGCCTAATCCTCACAGTAGTCTGAAGATGTCTTCAGAACTCATGAACGTATAGCAATTAAAAGTAGCGGGTCCTCAGTAAACACTAACAATTGAGCCCAATTATTTGCAAGAGCAGTAAGAGCTCCTCACTGCTGAGCTCTATCTTATGTTGATCATTTATGATCAGCATTTATACTGCTAATATTTTTGTCTTCTATTTTTACCTGTTTAAACATGCATTCCCTTTTAGTAAGATATCATTGAAGTTACAGTTTAAGCTGGGGCAGTACACATTTCTGGAAAATAAATATACAACAGGAGTGAATGTATAATTCCTTGTAGAGGCTTCAGTAAAGACCTCTGAGTTCTTTCAATATTTTGTGTTTGTTTGATTGACTTTTAGGGGAGGCTCTCTCTTAATATATAGGCCTGGCTATCCTAGAACTCTTTGAATAGATAATGCTGACATCCAGATCAATAAGATACACCTGCATCTGCCTCCTTAGTGATGGAATTGAAGGCATGACAGAATACACCCAGCTTGTCCACCATTTTTTGTAGTTAGTAACTGTTAATAAATTTCTCTGATCTGTACTTAGTATTGTTCATCTGTTAATTTCTCTCTCTGTGTGTCTCTGTCTCTATGTCTCTGTCTCTCTATTTCACACTCTTCTCTTTGTTTGTCTTTGTCCACATTAATTGCCATGTCTATTCCAAAGCTATATCCTCTTCAAAAAGTTCAGATATGATACAGTTAAAACTTGTTATTCTGTTTTCTTCTAAAATGACTTAGTGATAACATTAACATTTCTTTTTTTAATAGAAAAGTTTTAATCTTTATTTTTAATCTATAGACTACATTATTTAGTAAGGAGGATATACAAAACAATGATCAAAGAATAATCATGTGTTCTATTCCTTTTCTTTTGTCTGGTCACTCAGAAATATGATGTTATTGGCTATGATTGTTGTTGCTTGCCACTCACATTATTTTTATCTATGTATTCACTGTAGTCCACTTTCCCTTCCACAAATATATGAGCCCCCCTCTTCACATACTGATATGCCACATCCCTGAGCCCTGGTCAAAACATGATATTCAGTACCATGTTGTCTTTTGACTGATGTTACCCATCTGTTCAGTGTCCCCTGATCAACACATCTCATTTGTTGCTATATAAAATATCATGACTGTGTTTTGTCCTTCCACCTGTCTCATGACAGGGTCCTGAGCTACTCACCCAAGTAACTGAAGATGATTCATAGATTGCTCAAGAACCCAACTAATGGCTACTTTATATTCATGTCTTACAAACTGATGAAACACAGGTTTTTGAAGCACGCCTTTGTTTTTTTTTTTTTTTCAATCTAACCTTTAGGCTTTTTCATCTCCCCTACTTCACATCATGCACAGCACCCAACTGTATAACATTCACACTTCTGTGTCAGAAAATAAATTGAAGAAGCAGTAGAATTATATGATTATATTGACAGTGAAGTATAAATTTATATTGTTGCCACTGTTTCTATTGTACAAATGTATGGCATATTATAGAATTCAGTGACCTACGATGATGTGTATGTGAAATTCAACCAAGAAGAGTGGGCCTTGCTGGAACCTTCCCAGAAGCAACTCTACAAAGATGTGATGCTAGAGACCTGTGAAAACCTCACTGCTATAGGTAAGACTGCAATTTTTCTTTCACTTTTAAAATAAAGAGACAACTTTTATTTTGTATTGATCCTCTTCTGTAATTCCAATTGATAATGAGGATGAATGAGGTAAATAAATCAGGCATGGTTCTAAGGGTCACAGAAGATAGTGATTTAAGTTTTCCCTTAATAATAACATATTTCCAATAATATATATTTTCTGGTACTATATTTTAGACTACAATTGGGATGACCATAATATTGAAGAACAGTTTCAAAGTTCTACAAGTAATCAAAGGTAACTTTATGTGCATGTTGATACAGATATAAATCTTAAATTTTAATGTGTCCTGGAAGTCTGGTGTTTTTTGTTTGTTTGTTTGTTTATTGGTTGCTTTTTATTTTCTGTTTTTGAAATAGATTTTTTTCTGGGTATCTGTGACTTTCTTAGACTTGCTTGTTAGACCAGCCTGACCTCAAAATCACACAGATCTGCCTGCTTCTGCCTCCACAAGTGCTGGGATTGAAGGCATGTACCAGCACACATGGCTGTGTCCTGGAAGTTTTAAAGAAAAGCAACAGTGTAAAAACACCACTGCTTTAAGTGTACTGATGATGATTAAAATCTCATAATTCCATGTACTTCAATGTCCGGTATCTGATTTGTGTTTACAAGGCACTCCCCTACGATAGAAGAAAATAAAATAATATTGTAACAAAAATACCATTTGAATCATATGGACATTATAGCTACTGACTTGAACTGCCAATCTATTTAGTCTCATTCTATCTACTCAGATATTGTAAGAGGTATACACACTGAATTGGTGATCAGTATGTGTCCAAAACCTTCTAATAAGCAAAAATTACATAGTAGAACCAGTGTTACTAATTTTCGTACAGTAACATTGTAAAGTTTAGTGAAAGGAGCAGCTTATGAGAATCAAGAATATTGTTTGGAGAAACCTTAATCCCTGACATGTCTATGATGAACAAAAACAAACTGTGTTAATTCAATGTGGGAATCGTTAGTATTTTTGTAAATTAAACTGGTATATCATATGTCAAAATGATTCTAAGACACATGAGCATAGGAATATTGAAAGAAGCAGTGTACCTGTCTTTCTCCAAGAACAGTTGATTTTGTAGAAGTCCCCACTTTGAGTAGATTTCCTATATGTGATAAACGGTTACTGTTAATTGGTTTTTCAACTTCACTGAGACTTCTTCAGCAAACTCATACTGATGAAAATACCTATGAATACAAGGATTTTGGAACTTCTTCTGCTTGTACTAGCTCATTTTGTAAATGAAGTGTCATTCATACAGTACAAAACTTTATTGAATGGGATTGCTGGGGTAAAACTCTGAATCCTTGCAATACACTTTATATATAGGAGAAAACTTCTTATAGAAAAATGATGCTGTAAAAGAGAATCACATAACAAATGTTCTTATCATCACAGGGATCTTAAAAAATACCCATTATAAAGGGGAATATCATGAATATAAATAAAGTGATAAAAGTTAAAAATTTGATTCTTCTTTACCATCAGGCCAAATTATAAAATTAATTCATATAGAAAAACATATTTATTAGTGTAATGAAATGACTGTGGTAAATCTTTCACATGTGCTACTTATCTTTGCAGGCATGAAAGCAGTCATACTGGAGAGAAACCCTTTAAATGCACTCTATGTGGTAAAGCCTTCCCCTATACCACTGATCTCATAGGGCATAAAAGAACACACGCAGGAGAGAAGCCTTACAAATGCAATCAATGTGGTAAAGCCTTTGCAAAAAACAGTCATCTCATAAGCCATAGAAGAACACATACTGGAGAGAAACCTTACGAATGTAACCAGTGTGGTAAAGCCTTTGCACGAAACAGTCATCTCATAAGCCATAAAAGAACACACACTGGAGAGAAACCTTATGAATGTAATGAGTGTGGCAAAGCCTTTGCAGAAAACAGTCATCTCATAAGCCATAAAAGAACACACACTGGAGAGAAATTTTATGAATGTGACGAGTGTGGTAAAGCCTTTGCAGAAAACAGTAATCTCATACGGCATAAAAGAACACACAGTGGAGAGAAACCTTATGTATGTAACCAGTGTGGTAAAGCCTTTGCACAAAACAGTGCTCTCATAAGCCATAAAAGAATACACACTGGAGAGAAACCTTATGAATGTAACCAGTGTGGTAAAGCCTTTGCACAAAACAGTGCTCTCATAAGACATAAAAGAACACATACTGGAGAGAAACCTTATGAATGTAACCAGTGTGGTAAAGCCTTTGCACAAAACAGTGCTCTCATAAGACATAAAAGAACACATACTGGAAAGAAACCTTATGAATATACCCAATAAGATAAAGCCTTTTCACAGCAGAGTAGTCTCCGAAAACAGGAAAAGACACAGAGTGGAGAGAAGCCTGGTGAGGGTAATTAGTGTGATAAAGCCTTTGCATGTAACAATCATCTCCTAAGACAACAACACATTCTGGAGGGAAACCATATGAATGTAACTATGTGGCAAACCCTTTGCACATAACATCTCCTAATACATAAAATAACACATACTGGAAAGATGTCTGACTGTAACCACTGTGAAAAAACTTTTGGACTTCAGAATCATCTTCACACTCATGAAAGAAATCCTAGTGGATAGAAAGCCTGTGAGTGCTTTTAACATGGTGAAACCATTCCACATTTGTATAATCTTCATCATCTTGAAAGGATTCATAAAGGAGGAAAAACTCATGAATGTGTTAAAATGGTGAGGCCTTGCACAAATATAGAGTTATCATCATCATAAAAGTATCCTTACTGGAGAGGGATTCTGTGAGTATAAGCAATGTGGAAAGGTATTTGTGTTCTTTGGTCCACTGAGATCCAACAGAACTGGAAAACTAGCTCAATTGAAATGACCTCCCTTTTCTGAAGGGGAAAGGGAATAGGGGCAATAGGAATGGAGGGTAGTACAGGGGGGAGAGAACGGAGGGGGACTACAATTGGAATGTAAAGTACATAAACTTATTTTTATATACAATGAATGTTAAATATCAATTACATGCAAAATTATTATATAATAAAGTGTTTTGGGAAGGCTTACTGATAATACTGGTTCTCAACATTTACTGTTTTCAGTTACTTCACTTTACACAAGAAACTTTTAGTCCAGTGGATGAATATGTAGGGAATGGTGAACTAACACCAGCCAGGAAGTTCTCTGAGAGTATCACAACAGTTGTAGCCTGTAGAAGTTTCTTTGTTTACACATACCTTTTGTTCCAAGGGGTTCTACTGAAAACCATCACAACCCAGACTGAATTTTGAGATGTGAGGGAGGAGGCTTTTTTCTTCCATGTATGACCCTGCTGCTGGCCTAGTTGTGTAATCATGGCAAGGGTGAGTTTTCCCTGCCTGACTTCCATCTGGAGAATGCCTTTAGACATAGATGCCACCAACCAAATTTGATAGATGGCCTTTGACACAGATCCCTGATAACTCTTCCCTCCCTTCAAATATAGGATAATTAAGTTCCATGTTCTTGTTCATATGATAGGAATGTACTGTTTACTGCAAATCAAGCATCCTTGAAGTGCTCAGTTTTAAACAATTATCTACACCTATCCTTGCAGCATCCCAGTCACTCCCTAAGGGGTATATATACCCTCTGTTTTCTGGAATTAAATTTGAACTTACTTCCTGAGGTGGTTCCCAGAGTGTTCTGATCACTGTTATTCTTGTGGGTGTCTTCCAAGCTTTATACCTCATCTTCTGGCCCTCCTTCCTTCCTGGGCTTGTGGGAAACAGCCTCCAGGCAGCAAGAGAACCACGTTCTCTGAAATGCTTGTGAAAAAAATGTTTCACACTTCATAGCATTTAAAATTTCACATGTTTCTGGATGTGAGATGGTAAATCAAACACTGTCTTGGGAGTGGGACTCTTTAAAATGAGTTATACCTAGTGTTTATTTCACAGTAAGCTTGCAGGCAAGCTTCATAGTATGAAATCTTCTGAGGTGAGCACAGTGGCCTATGCAGAAGTAATAAGTGCAGAAATTTTATTTCCCTGTTTTTAATAGCTGAGTAGTGTTCTGATAATATGTGGATGGATGGCAGAGGAGGGGAACTCCTCTTTTGAGTGGACTATGGAAAAGGGTTTCGGGGAAGAGGGAAGGAGGGTGGGACCAGTAGGAGTTGAGAGAGTGGCCTTATATAGGGGTATACAATGAATAAATTGTGAAAAAATAAAAATAATTAATAAAATAAAAATGAATTAGAAAAACAAAACTTGACAGCAAAAATTTGAGTCCAGTCTGGGTACCCGCCCTCCTTCAAAGAAAAGAAAGAAGATATAAAGAAAGGAAAGAAAATTAGAATCTTAGTCTTTGCCATCTTTCTTCCTGGTGAGCTCATTTTTTAATCATTACCTAATGGAGACCATCCTGCTCTCTCTGAAGTTTATATTTCCATAGATGTAGGTTTCATACCTGGAACAAATGGCAGAGGTTCGTATTTAACGTATCAAAACAGACCTAGCTGCCAATTTTCTCCCAACAATCCTTCAGTTCTTCCATGTTATATGATCCTCAAGGCTGGCATAGCCCACCCAATTCCATGAATTCTCCTTCCCAGGGCCTGAGTTAACCTCATTCCTCCCTCCCCCATATATAGGCAAACTATTTTGGCTACCTGGTCCTGTTGAAAGCCATGCAGGAGCAACAGCAAAACATCTGTAGCACTCATGGAATTTGGCTCCCCTGTTAGCGTAGTCATGATGAGTTTGTCTTGGAGAAGCATAATCCCAAGACCTGCTTATACTGAGGACTTTGGGCTGTTGTGGAACATAGCTCTGTTTGATGCCATTATGATGCCCATATTCCTCATAACATGAGTTGTATGAAAAGTCTAATGATGCTTCTAGCCCCCTCACTGGGCAATATCACTGGCATTTATTTTTAACAATGCTTGATCTCTTTTCATAGATCAAGCTGAGCAAATTAATGAATTAACCACTGCTCTTGAAAGGGACCATAGTTGTAGGTTTTTAGCAATGACCATTATACTTAGAAAGAATTTGGAAAAAGATTGTTTAACAAGGTTGGAGAAGATGTTTTTGCTAATGTCTGTGATGTACAAAACCTTAGAGAATAATTTAAAGTTAAGAAAAGTACACTCTTAATAGTAAATCCAGGGATGTTAAGGCTGACGAGCAGAAGCAATAGCCCAAGGTAGCATTGGCCGATTGTACACCCTCAAGCAGGGTCTGAAACTGAGACAGCAGGTGATTCCCCTATACATGTTTCCCCCCTCAGCTTATTGATATGATTTAAGAAAAAAATATTAATGAGTAGATGCACACCCCTTTGAGATTTAAAGTATAGGTGCCAGTACCATGCCACTTTTTATTACTGTTGCTCTATAGTATTACTTGAGCTCTGGGATGAAGATACCTTCAGAAAATCTTTTATTGTACATACATGTTTTTATCAATTCTGGGTTTTTGTTTTGTTTTGTTTTACCATATGAAACTGAGAATTGTTCTTTCAAGGTCTGTGCAGAGTTGTGTTGCTATTTTGTTTGGGATTGCATTGAATCTGTAGATTTATTTTGGTAGAGTGGCCATTTTTACTATGTTAATCCTATCAATCCTGGAGTATGGGAAATCTTTCCATCCTCTGATATCTTCCTTGAAGTTTTTCTTTTTCATACAAGTCTCTCATTTGCACGATTAGAGTCACACCAAGGTACATTATGTTATTTGTCGCAATTGTAAAAGGGTGTTGTTTCCCTGATTTCTTTCTGAGCCTGTTTGTCTTTTATATACAGGAGGGCTTCATATTTTTAATTAATTTTGTATCCAGCCACATTGCTGAAGATGTTTATCATCTGTAGAGTTCCTTGGTTGAATTTTTAGGGTCATTCATGTGTACTATCACATCATCTGCAATACAAGCTGGACTGGATGTGGAGAAAAAGGAACCCTCTTCATTGCTGGTGGGAATGTAAACTTGTACAACCACTTTGGAAATTAATCTGGTGCTTTCTCAAAAAAAATTATGAACAGTGTTTCTTCAAGATTCAGCTATACAACCCCTGGGCATATATTTAGAAGATGCTCAACCATACAACAAGGACATTTGTGCAACTATACTCATAGCAGTTTTGTTCATAATAGCCAGAATCTGGAACCAACCTAGATGTCCCACAATTGAGGAATGGATTTAGAAATTGAGGTATATTTATGTTGGGCCTGATAAGACCTGCCTTATATACCTGAGCCTAGCTCACATTTGGAGACCTGCCTTTATCTTCTGATTTAAGAGGTGCCACTTCTGGACAAAAGTGATTCAGCATATCCACCTTAAAATTAACCCTGCCTGTTAACTGTTACATGGAGTTTTGTCACTGGCCTACCTCTCCTTGCACCACTTAACCTCACTCTCTACCTCACTTCCTTAATCCTGCACCTTGACCCAAACCTATAAAAAAGACCACTAAATTCAAAAAACCGAGTTCCTGGTTCTACAGATCTCCCAGCTCAGTGGTGTTTTATTCCCTGGGGCATCTGGGGAGATTCAGGCCATTGACATTCATCATCCACAGAGGGCATTTAGCTGGACTGGCCACCCTCCTCTCAGCTCTACCTGCCAGATATTGACCCAGCACATGGTGCCTCCTGTGATTATTTGCTCGAGGGAAGAATGCTGACAGGCCAACTGGTCTGCAGGTGAGTGTACCCACGTTGAATATGGGGCAGTCCTATGGAACCTTTACAAATTTTGCTTAAAAGTAGGGGTTTCAATCTGCTTTCTACTCAAGCACTTCAAGTACGGAAGTATGTTATAAAGGTTGCTCCATGGCTGCAGGATGAGGGCACCCTGTTTGATTGGACACCTGGGACAGAGTAGAAAGGCTGGTCAACAGAGCACAGGTTCAGGATGGGGATATCCCCCCTCTGGGAGTCATTCCCTAGTCACAGCCCTTAAGGTCTGGTTCCCTCTGAAACTGCCCAAAGAACATAAGGATAAGCGTACAAGACAGGAAAGTGAACCTGAGGAGGAACTCTTCCCCCCCAAAAAAGGAGGAAGGTGCTGGGGCCAAAAGCAGCATTAAGTCAGATGATTAACCCACTCCCCAGAGACAGAATATATATCCTTCTTTAGATCCATTTGAGAATAGTTCCTGGTCAGTCCCTACCCCTCTGGCTGTACCACTGAAACAGGGCTCACTTACTAACCCCTTCCCTGACTCCTCTATACCCCCTCCATATTTGGAGTGACCCATGGAACTTTTTCTTGTTACCACTGCTCCTGGGGTGGCTGGTCCCCCTGGCTGGGCTCCTTGGGGAGCTCTAGACCTCAAGGAACTGCATATGGCAGTGTCTGAGGATGGGGCCAATTCACCTTGGGCTGAGACCACCCTTGAGAGGCTGGTGTGAATCAGTCATGCACTACACGAACTGGATGGACCTTATCAAGGCTGTCCTTTTGGGGCTGTCCTTCCTTAAATGGTTGGCCTTTTACAAGGAGGAATGCATGGTCCAGGGGAAATGCAATCAATGAGTTAACTCCCAGGTGCCTATAAATTATGGAATGCTTTCAGGCACAGCTGACCAGTATTCCACAGGCCTCCAGCAGGCTGCTCTCTGAGACCCTTATCAGGAGCAGATTAGAGCAGCAGGCTTGGCAGCCTGGAGAAAGCTAAATGAGGGGCCTATAGAATCCCCTGTTTCAGGAATTATACAAAAGGCCTCAGAGGACCTCCCTTCCTTCATAGACTGGGTAGATAAAAGTCTGAGAAGAAAGTTTCCCCAGGGGAGCTTCATCATCAGTTTGTTAAGTCACTAGTGTGGGATGGCATGAATTCAGATCAAAAGCTTGCCTGTGTGAGGATGTGTAAAATGGGGATGGGTAAGTGGATTGTCACCACTAAAGATGTAGGCACCACCTCCTTTCAGGCCAGGGCAATGGCTACCACCGTGCAAACAGCCTGCCAGGAGGAAGTGACTGCCTTAGTCAACACCCTTCAGCAGGTCACTAGGACTCAGGGGCGGACATGCTTTGGCTGTGGACATAACAGCCATTTTAAATGAGAATGCCCCAACAGGTCTCAAAATGCTCCTGGTGCCAGCACAACAGGCACCTTACTGGGCAAGCCCTGTCCCAAGTACAAAAAGAGTTTTCACTGGGCCAAGGATTATAGATCCCAATTTAATCATAAAGGTAAACCTTTAAACTCCTCTTGGGGCCATCCTCAGCCCCGTTAAATAAGGGAAAGAGAGGGACCAAAGTTCATTGGACTGTCACCCTGGTCACTGGTATGAGACCTAAAATGACACTCACAATTGGGGACAGGAGCTTTCAGTTCCTAATTGATGTGGGGGCAGACTGTACTGTGAGAAGAAAGTAAGAGGCCCCTCTCTCCTGGCAGCTGGTCCCTGGCCCATCCCTAATGGGTGTGGGTGGACAATCAAGTCATAGGAGACTGCCAGCTGGTGGCCTTGGGTGGATCCTGATGACAAGCAAGGAGAAGTGCTCCCCCTATTGGTCCCTGGTCTTACTCCCAACCTTTTGGGACAGGATGTTCTTGGTGAAGCCGAGGCCTATATTACCACTGATCATAAGGCCCTCTACCAAGACATATTAGACAATGAGAAATATGAACAGCAATTTGAGCAGGGATGAAATGTCCATTTTAACTACCGGGATGATCCTTATTTTGAGCAATTAAAAAACAAACATTCTCTTGTTCACTCCCAATTCTAAAGGCCACTGCTTGCCCTTCTATCCCCAAAATTCGATGGACCCCTGGGGACCCAGTCTGGGTTGAGCAGTGGCCTCTACCTTTTGCTAAGCTAACACAGTTAAAAATTTTGGTCCAACAGCAACTCGATGTGCGACATATAAGGCCCTCTGCTAGCCCTTGGAATTCACCTGTTTTTTTTTTTTTTTATTAAAAAAAAAGGCCAATGGCTCTTAGAGACTTTTCATGATCTAAGAAAGATTAATGGGAGGATGCTATCCTTTGGGACACCTCAAAGGGATTGCCCTGGATACCTGCCATCCCTTGTGTTCTCCATTTGACTGTAATTGATATTAAGGATTATTTTTTCTCTATCCCACTCGATCCCAGTAATACAGAAAAGTCTGCCTTTTCATTACCCTCAATAAATTTTCAGGGACCAGATCAGAGGTTTGAGTGGACAGTGTTGCCTCAGAGCATCGCCAATAGTCCTGCTATGTGCCAATATTATATGCTGCACCTTTTTACTCCTTTAATAAATCAAACAGATGCCTTATTTTATATCTATATGGATGATATTATTTTGGGGAGTTCCAGCCTTGCCAGGTTGCAAGACTTGATGACTAAGTGACTTACTATCCTTAAAGACAGTAACTTTAAGGTGGACCCTGAAAAAATTCAGACACTGTCTCCCCTTTTAAGATCTTGGGATCCACATTGTTTCTTGAGGGGGTCTCACTGATGAAGCCACAGTTATATTTTCAAGATTCTTACTCAATTCCCTAATTCAATTCCAATAACTGAGAGATTAATTGGATGCAGACATGGATTCCCATTTCCACAGAGGACCTATCCACACTTTTTGACATTTTAAAGGGCTCTGATCTTACTACAAAATTTGTTTTATCCTCACGACATCAACAAATTTTGTGAAAGGTTCAATAAGGAATAGTTACAGCAACTTTAAAGAGGTTTGAGTCTGACATTCCTGTCACCCTGTATCTTTTTCTCAGTGACACGCTCTGCACTGCTTTATTAGCCCAAGATGAAAAAAACCATCAATTGGATTCATATTTCAGTTGAAGGGACCCCACAGGTTTATCCCATGACTCACCAAATAGCAGATTACATTATTAAAGGAAGAGATATTTCAGTAAGAGTGTTTGGCATGGAACCACACTCTGACAATTCCCTACAAAATAGGTGACTTTACATGGCTTCAGAGAAACAATCCTAGGATTGCCTTAGCCTTGGAAGGGTTGGGGGTAGGTATTATTAATTGTCACTATGGTCACCATAAGTGTATGAGCTCCTTTTCACGTTTATCCTGGAGACCACCAAGACTTTTTCACCCCCAACCAAATCCCAAATTTCTAACAATATTTATGGATGGTGGAAATAGGGGAGCCTCATTAGTGGTTTATTCACCCCACGGGCCCAATATTAAAATGACACCTGTCCAAGCCATTTCCCAGGAAGTTGAATGCTCGGCCCAGGTCAAGGAGCTTTATGTAGTTGTACTTGCCTTGGATAAGGTTAGGGAGCCCTTTAATTTGTTTTTAGATAGCCTTTATGTTGTAAATCTGCTACCTTCCTTAGCTGAGGCCCATATTAAATTAGATGCAAATCCCATAACTCCTCTTTTGATTCAGGCCCATTTTTTTTTCTCCAACAGTGAGCTTACCCCCTATACCTACACCATCTCAGAGGACATCAAAACATTCCCAGATTCCTGTGAGAGGGAAATGAGCTAGCTGATAGTTTGGCATCTGGGACACAACTAAATACAGTGACTGAGGCTTCAGACTTCCATTATTGACTCATACTAATTGAAGAGGCCTCAAAGATAAATTCCCACAAGTCCCTGTTAAATATCTTAAAAAGATTATCAGAACTTGCAGGTCATGCCAACCCTTCCTTCAATTACCACCCCTGCAAAAGTCAGGTATCAATCATAGAGGATTGTGTCCCAATAATCTTTGGCAGATAGATGTGACTAACTATTCCCCATTTGGCAAAATAAAATACATTTTTCTTTCAGTGGATACATTCTCACATACATGTTGGGCCTCAGCTCATGCTGGAGAGAAGTACAATAATGCTATTAGTCATATGCTTCAGTGTTTTGCCACCTTGGGTCTACCTGACAATATTAAGAGAGACAATGGTCCATGCTTTATAAGCAAACCATTTCAGGAATTCTTACAGACATGGAAAATTTCTCATACTACTGGAATTCCTTATAATCCAAAGGGCCAAACCATAACAAAAAGAGTTAATCATACTTTAAAGATTCAATTATAAAAACAAAAGGGGGAATCATTACCCCCTCATGATCAATTGAAACATGCATTATTTACTTTAAATATTTTTAAATTTTCAAAAGATAATCAGTCACCATTTCAGAAACATTGGTCTATCTATATCTACTCCATATAGTTCCATAAGAGTCAGATTGAGAGATTCATTGACAGGAGCTTGGAGAGGACCCAACCCTCTTCTCACAGCAGGAAGAGGATTTGGATGTATATTCCCCAAAGATGAGAAGAGGCCCATGTGGGTTCCAGCCAGAAATATAAAATATTTGCCACCACTAAAAGATGAGGATGACAATGATGACCCCTCTAGGAGGCTATCTACCCCTGAGAAGCATTCTTTTATTCCCCCAGAAACCAATGAAAATGTGGAAGACGATCCTTTTCCTTGTGACCCTTATGATCAGTGAAGGGGGATTTGGAGACCTTGCCAAGGCCCAAGAGGTTATAGAAGAATGGGGCCTAGCTCAGTCTGCTTTGGCATGGAAGGACAGAGGGTCTGTTGGAACTATGAGGCCCCCATTGGCTATACAGACGGTGAGGGTGTTCAAGCCTTAATTACCATCCACTGGTTTTATTTTAATATTTAATATTAAATATTTTAAATTACTCCCCTGTTCCCTTTTCCATGACCTTTCCACAGGGGACTGCTTTCAGGTACTACCTCATCCTGATAATGGCAGCATTGATGTTAGGAGTGTCCACCCCTCCCTCTGTCACTCTAACTCCTTCCTGGAGTTGCCTCCCTTTTTGCCTCCCCCTCCAACAGTGTTTTGTTGTGGGGAAGGAATGGCCTTTAGACTCCCTGCCAGAAGTAGTTCTTCAAAACAAAAAGGTTTTGGACCCACTAAATGCCAAAAAAGTTGGCATCTGCTTGTTTTTTCAGGAAAAAATGCTGCTTCTACACCAACAAATTGGGCATTGTCAGAGATCAAATCAAAATCCTCTAAGAAGACTTGGAGAGATGATGCCATGAACATCAAGAAAAATCCCTGTGGAATGGCTTTCATGGCCTCCTGACTTATAGTCTTCCTCTACTTGGACCCTTGCTTTTCCTCCTTCTCCTACTTACCCTTGGGCCATGCATTCTTAACAAGCTTGTGCAGTTTATCCAGCAGAGGTTAAGGGCAATTAAGCTGCATCAAGTAGAAATATATTATCATCCGTTAGTTACTCAGGAATCCAATTGCGCCTAGGCCCAGGCATCTTCCTAGAAAAGACCCCTCTGCTCTACATCTGACCAATAATGGGTAAGACCCAGATGTGCTAGGAAGACCTAAGACAGGTCCTGGAGGAGCTCCTGACAAGCTCCTGACATGGTACTCAATGAAAGGTAAGATCTCCATGTGGGGTACAACCTAAGATAGGGTCCATGTCTGCTGTCAAATAAAAAAGGGGGAAATGTTGGGCCTCATAAGGCCTGCTGAATCTACCTGAGCCTGGCTCGAGTTTGGAGAACTGTCTTTAGCTTCTGATTTAAGAGTTGCCACTTCTGGGCAAAAGTGATTCAGCATATCTGCCTTAAAATTAACCCTGCCTGGTAACTGTTATGTGGAGTTTTGTCACTGGCCCATTTCTCCTTGCACTACCTAACCTTTCCCTCTATGTCATCTTATCTCACTTCCTTAATGCTGACCCTTGACCCAAACCTATAAAAAGCACTACTTTATTCAATAAACTGAGTTCCTGTTTCGACAGATCTCCCAGCTCGGTAGTGTTTTATTCCCTGGGGCATCTGGGGAGGTTCAGGCTTTTGACAATCATCATCTTGCTTAGCCACAGAGGGCGTCCAGCTGGACTGGCCATCCTCCTCTCAGCTCCACCTGCCAGATACTGACCTGGCACATGCCTAAAAATATATTCAAGTTCTAATGAAAATATTTAAGGAAACTATGGGAAGAAAAATGTGAATTTGACCTGTAACTTTTCATTTTATGTGCAAAAAATTAAATGAAGCAGACTTCACTGTTCCTACAGAAACAACTGAAAGTGATACCTTAACTGTTGTATTTCTAACCCTTCAGCTACTACTGATCTCTCTTCCAAACAGGGAGGCCCCATAGAAGACGTCTCTCTGGAACATGAAGGTTATCAAAAGATGGGCTATGGCTCTGCAACCTTTCATCCCCAATTGTACATTCAGGCAAATCCAGTCCTATTGAAGCCCATATACATAACAAGGATGAAACATTTGAAACATTATTTAACAACTTCTTCCTCCCACATGTACTGTGTCACAGAATGTGGAATCTGCAATATCCAACCTACTTAACACCATCTACACCTGAGAAACCTCTGCATCTCAGAAATTGCTTTAGTATCCTGAAATTGAATTTCCCTCAATTGTGCCATTGAAGCTGGTGGTACTAGAAAGGCAATAAAAAAGTCTAATCAAGTATTACTGAAGCGTGATCCCCATAACCTTATGTCTACTACTTTCAAAACTATGTATAGAATTTCTCACACAAATTGGGATGTAGAAAGCAAGGTTCAAAACTTCTAGGAACCAGATATTCTGTTTTCTAATCTGTCTTCCTATTGTACAGCAGAAGCAATAACTGTGTGTGCATACTGACAGTACTAGTATAACAACCGCAACTTTCCACTGCCATGGCTGTAGAGCCTCCATGTCCCCAGGGAAACCACACACTAGAAGAGTCAGACAACAAGGGCTTCTGTCCATCTCACCACGTAGACCAACAAAACCACAGTATGACCCAGGTCCATCTCATTCCCAGTAGACTCTTATATGTAGTTCAGTAGACTTGTTCATACTGGCCTGTGGAGAGCACACTTTACACACATAAAATAGTGTGGTTTGTAGCCTCCCTCCTTCCAATACCTGCATTAGAGGAGAATTTGGGAAAGAATTTGCACACTACCTCCTACTGGTGTTCCTGATTATTAGGGCTTGCCAGAGTCTCTTATTAACTTGGACAATCCAGCTGGACATCAGGACACTAGCAGTGAGGAGCTCCTCTTCTTGGGAATCAGAGATCAAGTAACTCAGACAGCTGAGGCCTTCCCAGCTAAGGGCAGACAGGGTCCTAGTCTGAGAAATATTTTTTTCTGTATGATTTTCCATTCTCCAGGAGCTCTCCCTGTTCCTCTTAAAAGGCACATTCATTTCCACATTCAAGTACAGTGTAGATATCCCTACCTCATTGCTGAGAACTCTTGCTGCCAATTTTTAATCAAAGTCAAACAGTAACAACAATTAACAAAACAGTCGTAATCGACTTAAAATTAATGAGCAATAAATGAAACTTGCCTTCTGGCTTGACAGGTAAGTCTCCCTGGAGACACTGATTGGACAGAGTGTCTTGAGTGACATGAGCCCTTCCCTTAGGGTTAGTGCCTGATGAAGATATACAGCATAATAGTCCCAGTCCCAGTTAGCCATTCATGCCCATGCCTTTTCCAGACCTGCAGAGATGTGCATTTCAGTAGCAAATGTGTCTGTCTTCTATCTATCTTCCCACCTGTCCCACCAGGCAGGGACCATCATTTCAATCAGCCCTGCTCAGTGGCCTACTCCTACCATTTATGGGAAGTGACACTCCACTCACCATGCTGGGACTTTGGAACTTGCTTGAACTTCCCTCACAACACGTAGCAGCAGTGCTCAGAGCACTTCACATGGAATCATTTAAGCCTGGTCAGCTACAGAACAAAACCTCCAGCATAACTCCCTGAAGAACCTGCCTCTTATCCTGACAGTGAAGTCTACCTGAAGGCCCTGATTGGCCATTTTGTCTTGAGTGATATGAACACTTTTGTTAGGGTTAGAATATTCTGAAGGTACATAGCCTATTGGTTCCTGATTCAGGTTATCCTTTACAGGGACAAAACATTTCTAGGTATGCAGATATTTGTAATTCAATAACATTTGGTGCCTTATCTAATAGCCTTCCTGTTTGTCTTTCCATCCAGTCCAGGGAGTACCCACTACTCTACCTAGTGATGCACACCATCCTGTGCCTCCCATCTGTGAACAATGACCCTCCCATCACCATTTGGGGCCTTCGGATGTCCTCGAGCTTGCCTCAAAATCTGTGGTGTCCACTCTCAAATCTCAGAACACTGGGGCTTTCAAGCTTGCTCAGAAACAGAGAAGAACCTAGAGTGCTGCCTCTAGAAGGACCTGCCTTCTCTTCTGCATGGAGGCCCTGATTGGCCCTTTAATCTTGAGTGATATTAACATCTCTGTTAGGGTTAGAATGTGCTTAAGGTACATAGCATATTGGTTCTTGGTTCAGGCTTCCTATCCAAGGACAAAACTTTTCCAGGTCACCCACGAATACTTCCTTCCCCTTCTTCTTACTGGAATCAAGGTGGATAACTAGTATAATGAAATTGAAGTGGAGTTATCAGTCTGTCCCACAATTACAGAAAGAGAGTTTAGGAAACAAGGGTTTGAGTTTTTTCTTATGTTGGGTTCAGGTAAACTGCAGCTACTTTTTAAATGGTAGGCATGAGACAAACCTAACAGAATAGCAAGAAAGTAATGATAAACACTGAAGTTCATTATTGTTAGCCTGAACATCTTCTTCAGTGAGGAATGGAAAACGAAACAGATATACACATATATATCCTTCAACGTTCCATAGATGAACAGAACTCATAGAATAAATCTCTCTGTATATAGAAAGTTTATTCATTCAAATATCTCACAAGCTGTAGTCCAACTAGTCCAAACAATGGCTGACTATCAATGGAAAGTTGAAGAAGCAAATAGTTATTCAGTGCAGGTAGCTGAATATCTCAGATGGTCTTCAGTATATAACAGAATTCCAAGGAGTAGCAAAAAAATGAACTTGGTAGCCAGAGGTAGGGCAAGCAGAAAAAGAGAAAAAGCTAATACTTTCAATGTCCTTTACATAGACAGGATATAATCAGACTAGACACAGCTGTGGATGAGATTAAAGGTGAATTTTATCACCTTAAAACACTCAGATTAAAGAAGGGTTTTTCCACTTCAAAAGCTGTGAGTATGAAAAATTCCCCACAGTACCCAACTCTTTGTGTTTGCCGTAGGTCCAGATATAGTAAAAATGACTGCCTAGACTAGCCAACACACTAGGCAATGCAGAAGAACTGAGAAAGAGTTTTTTTGCTGGGGCAGGCAATAAGAGCATGTGAGCCATTTCCAAAGCAATGGTTTTCTTCAACAAAGCAAGCACTGGGATTTCACTTTGGGATTATGGATAGGACCAAATGTGGGTTCAACTACTCTGAGCCATGCTAAATAATATCTATGCTAAATTAAATCCTATTCTGAATGTAATCACAATGTAAAAACAGAGCTTTAAGGGCACACTTTGCACAAAATCATGCTGAAATATATGCAATTTCAAAGAATGATGGACAGAAATGCCTTTGGAACTTTTATTTTGGACCACAATTTCTTACCTGAAAATTAAGTAAATGACTCCACTAAAGTAGATGCTCAGGAGGTAATGCCTTTTAGTAATCATGATTTCTGATCTATCAGATTGATGTTTTAATGCAACATTTCCCACTTATAAAAAGGACAGAGAGCACCAATTCAGAAAACTTCAATTCAAAAATACATCTGTCAGCACTGTGGACAGTATCCTTGAGGGGAAACAAACCTATAAATTGCAATACACTGTTTATTTTTTAAATCATTTTGATACATGATACTTCCACATAGCAATGAATATTTTAGAATTTGATCTGTGGATATTGGCATGGCGGCACACACCAACAATAACAGCACTCAGGAAGAATGAGGCCCAAATTTGCTGCCAACCCAGTCTACAAATTGAGAACAGGACAGCCAAGGCTACACAAGAAAATTCTGTCTGAAAAACAAACAAATAAGCAAACAAAAGAATTCACTCTGTGGACCAAGCTGACCACAATCTCAGAGAGATTAGCCTACCATGGACTCCCAGGTCTAGAATGACAGGGATGCACTTCTGAGCCAAGTGGAGATATGTTTATAAAATGACCTATCCTTGAATCAAGGAACAAAATTATAAAATAAGATATACAAAGGAACCATTTTTCTTTTAATGAACAGTACTAAATCTTCAAATGCTACAATTATTTACACCTGAAAAACATTTCTGCCATCAATAAGTGTTATTTTGCTTTAATATTATCTATTTAAAAATGTTTTTGTGTATACAACTATGCTACGGTATATATGTGCCAGTGAGAGGACAACTTGTTATTTATTATCTACATCCCATATGTGAGTTCTCAAAATGGAACCCAAAGAGTCTTAGCCGGTGACCAAAATGGCCCTCATTTAGGTTGAAAAAAATTATGTATGTGCTAGTGTGTGAGTTTGCATATACAGCAGCAAACTGTAAAATTTATAATTAAAAAGTATAAATTTTTTAATATTTATACAATTAAAAAAATTGTAGGAGTGATAATTGCTACCCGGAGGTTGCGCTCAAATCATCAAGGTTAGCAACAACCAACTTTACCCACTAAGACAATTCTCTGACATTCACTTGTAGTTCTGAGAAAGTGTTAAGAACAAGTATTTACTCCTAAGAATGAAGTAACACATTTCAAACCAGGAAATCAGTAAATTATTTTCATTTGTTAAGAGCATTTATTATTCAAATCACATCATTTTCTTCCATCCTCAGATGACAATTTGTTTATAATCTGAATAGAAGATAATATTGTATGAATATACTCTTTCAACTAAGTTTGAGTACCAATGAGTTCAGGGGGAAAGTTTGTGGTATGTAAAACTGGCAAGTAACCTTGAAGATCGTGTAACAATGGCAAAAATAATCCCCAGTGTCACACACCCTTCATATATCTGCCATGACCTAAGATCCCTTACTTACATTACAGACACATAACATGCTTTTTTTGAAATAAATCTCGTTTCTGTTACATTATCTAATATCTCTAGATAATTCTCTTAGAAGGCAGTTCTTCAAGATGTGACATATAGTAAATATGGGAACATAAAGAAACATGGGACATCAAACAATATGTACATACATAAACACATACTATTGAACATTTTAACATTAATTAATTACTGACATTTAAGCAAGGCTGAAAGCAAAGGAATTTATGAAAACATTAAAAAAGTACCACGCTTTCTCAGAGACCCTTCCTTGAAAACTATGATCACACACTACCCAACAGAAATAAGCAATGGACCACATAGATGATGATGGAGATCCCATTCTATACATTCCAGCATAAAAATACCTATCATGAAGTAAATGCATTAGAACATGAACAGCTGCCACAGAAAGAATACCAGAACAGCCTAATAAACTTCTGTGAATGGATTTGCTACACATACAAAAAACTTCAATACCTACTCCAATGTCTCAAATTACTGACTATAACCACTGTTGGTGATCTCCTCCATTACATTTAAGCGAACATGGTAAATCATTTAATTCCTCCAAGGCTATAGTAAAAACAAATTTAAAAGTTTATTTTCTCAAAATTGAATACATTTACTAAATCCAAAGTCATCAAATCTTATATACAAATAGGGTCGCTCTCTTCTATGAGTTCTTTTCTACTTCTCGATCTCAAGATATATAAAGATTTAAGATATTTACAGTACTAGAGACATGGATTGGCAGTGAAGTTCATTCCCAGAACCTAGGTCAGGTTTTTACAATGTTCTATAATTCCTGTTACAAGAAGTTCATAAGGTCTGTTCTTCATGGAAACCAGAATGGACAGGAACATAAACTCAAAAAGACATACTGAGATCACATAACAGAAATTAAAGCAAATTCTTAAACTAATATGTTTACTCATGAGTGTGTTGTGTAGGCATTCATTCCTGGAAATCAGGTGTTGAGGCATCTACCAGTTTCTACAGAGTTTTTCTTCATAAAGTCCTTCATGTAATAGAAATCAAACATGTAGTTTTGAAGTCAGAGAAATGAATCCTCATTGTTGGAATCATTTGTGAACAGGAAAAGCAGCCCTCTTGAAGAAGTATGTTACTTGGCGTGGGATTGATAGTTTCAACTGCATAGCATCTGTAATTCCCACTCTCTGCTTCATGCTGCAGGTTGAGGATGTGAGCTCTGAGCTTCCTGCTTTAGCGACCATGTATGACACTTGTGATTCCCATTTCATAGAGATCCCATATCCCACTGGAACCGTAAGGCAAAACCAACACATTTGGAAGTTGACATTGTGTTTTGTTACAGAAATAGCACCAATACACACACATAAATTTTATAACTGGATGATTTATTTCAAGTAATTGAAGAGAATTGAGAAATCTAAGAAAGTTACCTTACGGTTTAAATTCCTAGGCCTTTTTTCCATATTGACTTTTAATTGGAAACAAAAGAAGGATGGAATATCATAATGCATGAATACATTGTTGACACTTGTTAGAATTTTCCTCCCAAATAATCTCCTGTAATTGAATGCAAGTTAGTTGATCAAAGACCTTCAAAAATTTTTTATCCTAACAGATTTTCTTGAGAATGAGTTCTTTCGGGTTCTCAAAGACTACTGTGATATGCAAAGGCTTTAAGAGGTTGCTCACACACCAAAACTTTTACTCTTCTATAATGGTACAATGAAGTGCAAAAGTGTACCATACTGACTACGTTCATAAGGTTTCTCTGGAGCATGACTTTTTCTTCTGATTTCAAAGACAACTCCATGAAAAGGATTTACCACATTGCTTATCCAGAGGGTCTTAGTGCAGTATGTGTTCTTCTATGTATGTGGAGATAACTGCATTAAGAAAAGGTTTTATCACATTACTTACATGTGTAAGGTTTCTCTCTACTATCCCTTTATAGAGTTTGACTTTCAAGTTGACTTTGACATGCAAAACATGCAAAATTAATTTGCATGTTGGAACATGGTAAAAAAAATTAATACCTATTTATTGCTTTTTAGGTACCAGCCTCCACTAAATTTTAGAGTGACATTTTATATCAGATGACACCTTCAATGACATAAACAAATCCCATATCCCTAAATCATGACTGATTGAAAAATTAGTTGTAAAACAGCACATATATTATGATTTTCAAGCTCAGAACCTCTATAACTTTCTGGTTCACTGGGTGGATATGTATCACAGATCAGTTCCCAAGAGTGCTGTTACTAATCATTAAGTA
Organism: Meriones unguiculatus; assembly: GCF_030254825.1. Taxonomy (NCBI): domain Eukaryota; kingdom Metazoa; phylum Chordata; class Mammalia; order Rodentia; family Muridae; genus Meriones; species Meriones unguiculatus. Next base: position 3,420,495 of record NW_026843647.1, read on the forward strand.
GTTACTGGTGACAATAATTTTTTGTTATTTGCATTGAGCTAGTGTTTGAGTTATTTTGGATTCAGCAGACCAAAGTATACAAAGGCCTTACCATATTTCTTATATTTTGAGAATTTCTCTCCAGTATAAACTTATGATAATGAAGAATGTAGATATGTACAAAACCCTCATATTTAACACATTTATAATGTTTCTCTCGAGTAGGAATTCTTTCATGATGATGAAGAGTATACAAATGTGGAATAGCTTCACCATGTTAAATGCACTCATAGTCTTTCTGTCCAATATGAATTCTTTCATGAATTTCAAGATGATTTTGAAGAGCAAGTTTTACCACATTGGTTACATTTGTAAGGCTTCTTCCCAGTATGTGTTCTTTATCTTAGAGGACATTAATATTACATCGAAAGGCTTTATCACATTGGTTTCTCTCCAGTGTGTACTCTCCAATGTACATGAATATTATTATGGCATTTAAAGGCTTGACACATTAGTTACATTAATAGGGTTTCACTGCATGAGGTGTTCTTGTTCAAGATGACTCTTACATGAAAAGCCTTTATGATATTGGTTAAATTCATAGAGATTTCCTGAAACATGCATTTTTTATACTTAAGAGATGACTCTGTTGTACAAAGGAGATGCCACACTAATTACATTAATAAAGTGTTTTTTTTTTTCTCCAGGGTAAGTTATGTTTTCAGAAATTACTCTGAAATGCATACACATTATCACGTTAGGTAATTCAAAAGATTTCTCTCCAATATGTGTTCTTTTATGGACTACCAGATGACTGTTCAGTGCAAAGGCTTTATCTCGTTGGTTACTTTCAAAAGGTTTCTTTCCAGTGTGGGTTCCTTTAGGTCTTAGGAGATCACTGTTACATGCAAAAGCTTTACCACATCATTTATGTTCATAAGTTTTCTCTCCAGTATGGGTTCTTTTATGTACTAAGAGATGACTCTTCCCTGCAAAGCCTTTACCACATTGGTTACATTCATAAGGTTTCTCTCTAGTGTGAGTTCTTTTATGTACTAGGAGATTACTGGTAGCTGCAAAGGCTTTACCACATTGGTTACATTCATAGGGTTTTTCTCCAGTGTGAATTCTGCTATGTAATAGGAGAGCACTCCTTCGTGCAAAGGCTTTCCCACACTGGTTACATTTATAAGGTTTCTCTCCAGTGTGAGTTCTTTTATGTATTAGAAGAACACTGTTATCTGCAAAGGCTTTACCACACTGGTTACATTCATAAGGTTTCTCTCCAGTGTGAGTTCTTTTATGTCTTAAGAGATGACTGTTATCTGCAAAGGCTTTACAACACTGGTTACATTCATAAGGTTTCTCGCCAGTGTGAGTTCTTTTATGAATTATGAAAACATTCTTGTATGCAAAGGCTTTACCACACTGGTTACATTCATAGGGTTTTTCTCCAGTGTGAGTTCTGTTATGTGATAGGAGAGTACTCCTCTGTGCAAAGGCTTTACCACATTGGTCACATTCATGCGGTTTCTCTCCCGTGTGAGTTCTTTTATGTAGATGGAGATTACTGTTAGTTGAAAACGCTTTACCACATTCATTGCATTCATAAGATTTCTCTCCTGTGTGAGTTCTTTTGTGTATTTGAAGATTACTATTACATGCAAAGGCTTTTCCACATTGTTTACATTCATAAGGTTTCTCTCCAGTGTGAGTTCTTTTATGTATTAAGAGATCACTACTATGTGCAAAGGCTTTACCACACTGTTTACATTCATGGGGTTTTTCTCCAGTGTGAGTTCTGTTATGTAATAGGAGAGCACTCCTCTGTGCAAAGGCTTTATCACACTGGTTACATTCATAAGGTTTCTCTCCAGTGTGAGTTCTTTTATGTCTTAGGAGATGACTGTTGTGTGCAAAGGCTTTACCACACTGGTTACATTCATAAGGTTTCTCTCCAGTGTGAGTTCTTTTATGTATTAGAAGAACACTGTTATCTGCAAAGGCTTTACCACACTGGTTACATTCATAAGGTTTCTCTCCAGTGTGAGTTCTTTTATGTCTTAAGAGATGACTGTTATCTGCAAAGGCTTTACAACACTGGTTACATTCATAAGGTTTCTCGCCAGTGTGAGTTCTTTTATGAATTATGAAAACATTCTTGTATGCAAAGGCTTTACCACACTGGTTACATTCATAGGGTTTTTCTCCAGTGTGAGTTCTGTTATGTGATAGGAGAGTACTCCTCTGTGCAAAGGCTTTACCACATTGGTCACATTCATGCGGTTTCTCTCCCGTGTGAGTTCTTTTATGTAGATGGAGATTACTGTTAGTTGAAAACGCTTTACCACATTCATTGCATTCATAAGATTTCTCTCCTGTGTGAGTTCTTTTGTGTATTTGAAGATTACTATTACATGCAAAGGCTTTTCCACATTGTTTACATTCATAAGGTTTCTCTCCAGTGTGAGTTCTTTTATGTATTAAGAAATTACTAGTATGTGCAAAGGCTTTACCACACTGGTTATATTCACGGGGTTTTTCTCCAGTGTGAGTTCTGTTATGTAATAGGAGAGCACTCCTCTGTGTAAAGGCTTTATCACACTGGTTACATTCATAAGGTTTCTCTCCAGTGTGAGTTCTTTTATGTCTTAGGAGATGACTGTTGTGTGCAAAGGCTTTACCACACTGGTTACATTTATGGGGTTTCTCCTCTATATGTGTCCTTTTATGTCTTAGGAGATAACTGTTATTTTCAAAAGCGTTACCATATTGTTTTGATTCATAGCGATCCGCACCAGTGTGCATACTTTCATATGTGTGGGCATTCCTGTGATGTGCAAAGACTTCATCATATTGAGTATCTTCAGGGGGTTTGTGTCCACTATGACTGTTTTCATACCTGCAAAGATAATTAGCACATATGAAAGCTTTACCACATTCATTACACTGATGAATCTAATTGTCCATGTCACATAATTTTACATTTTGGTTTAAAGGTAAATAGGAATTACATCTTGAGGTTTCATCATTATTTTTACTTTCATGGTCTCCTTCTCTAGCGGTTGTTTTGCATATTTGAAAATACTTGTGATGGTAAAAATATTCACCTGGCTCACATTTATATCATACTTTTTTCTATAAGATATTTTTCCACAGATTTGTAGAAAACTGCAAGACCTCAAAACTTTAACACAGTGGCTAGATTAATAAATTTCCCTATACTGTGCACCATGGTAAATTGGCAAAGATAAATGTGACAAGCAGAATTTTATATTCTTAAAACTACATTTTCTGAAGTGTGATTTTGTGAGAATTCCTAATGAAGTTGAATGACTAGTTAATTGATGCTGGTATATATTGTGTGAAAATGTGTCAGTGTGTGTGAGAGAATGCTGATTGCTGAGTCAGCAGAGAGCTAAGTGCTTACCAGATTGCAGAATTGCTCTTTTTATGGCTCATCACCTGCCCTATATTTTGTAGATATTTGTCCATCCTTACTTATCTTTTGTAAATAATAAAGAGCTGACAACTGATAGCAGGGCACAGAATGGAGGCCAGAGCTTCTGAGAGAGGATTGCTGGGAAGAAGAAATCAAATGACAGGCGATTCACCAGCAGGGCACTGAGGGTAACAGATGGACATGGAATTGAACAAAGAGGTACAGCTGGACATGTATTGGGACACTGTGCTAGGTTCATTTGAGTTAGGGAAAAAGAGGGTTCAGAATCTGCCTAAATTGCCTAAGCTGTAAAGTATTAAAAAAGCCTCTGTGTCATTATTTGTACTGCTTGCATCTCTGAATACCCCATGTAAAGCATAATAGGTATCACCTTATAAACATCTACTCAAAATGGGGAATACTACATATTTTATTTGTTCTGGGTGGTACATTGTTTCTTTCAATAAACCTATACTAATATGACTTGTATTCAGTGTGATATATAATAGACCTATTAAAAGAAAATTAATAAATGACATGGTTTTATGTTGTATTTACACATTTGATTTTTGTTCATCATAGACATGTGCTATAGGGATTATGGTTTTTCCACAATATTCTTGACTCTAAAATAAATTGCACTTCTCACAAAACTTAGCAACATTACTATAAGTACATGAATAATCCCAGCTTTACTATGGACTAGTTTATGAGGATAATGTTTTGGACATACTTGCATCACCTATTTAATGTGAATACCTGTGGCAATATCTAAGTTATAGGAGATTAAACAAATCCAGATTGTACCTTACAGTGCTAACAGGTCTATGATTTAAACATTGATCTTGCATAAGGTATGATTTCCTTGTATTCTTTGTTAGAGGAGTGCCTTGCAAACACACATCAAATACCTAACATGAAGGTACATGGTTCAGTAACAAGTTAGTAATCCTCAATAAATACACTTAAAGCAGTTCATTGACACTGTTCCTTCTTTGTCAAATATGTCTTCCAGGACATATTAAAATTTTCACAGAACCATATTCACATCAGCTTACAGATGAAAATTACCTTGAATGTCTTCTAGAACTTTGACAATGCTCTTCAACATTATGACCTTCCCAATTATAACCTAAAATAGAGTAAAAGAAAATGTATGATTTATTATTGGAAATAAGGCTAAATTTAGGTCATGATATTGGTTCAATCAAAGAACCATTGACCTCCTTCTTCATCCCTCCTTTCTTCATTCAGAAGAAATTACAGAAGCGTACCAATAATGAATAAAGAGTTTCTCCATATATTAAAAAGTAAAGAAAATTCATTGTTCTACCTGTAGCAGTGAGGTTCCTGTACGTCTCCAGCATCACATCTTTGTAGAGACTCCTTTGGGAAGGATCCAGCAAAGCCCACTCTTCTCGAGTGAAGTTCACATGCACATCATTGTAGGTCAATGTACTCTGAAATATCCATACATGTGTACAACAGAAAGCATGATACTTAGAATACTGAAAACGTATACTTCATTTACAACATTTTCACAGAATCCTGTTGTTTCTTCTGCTTATTTTCTGACACACAGTTTCTAATGAAATACCTAGCTCCATTCAGTAGGAAACTGTATAATGAGGTTCACCTCTCTAATTTCTGCATCCTTTAATAAGGATATATACTTTCAAGAAAAATGCCAATTAAGAAAGAGAGAGAGCATAAAGATCAACAGTAGTAGGCCCACATAAGAGAAAGAGTATAAATGATTCCTGACTCTAAAAACAATGAACAAGCTGGGTGTATTTTCTGATGTCTTTAATCACAAAATCACTTAGGAGATAGAGGCAGGGTTATCTCATAAAGCTAGATGCTAGCCTGCTTTATGCAATAAGTTCCAGGACACTCAGAGGTACATAATAAGACCCTGAATATTATGCAAAAATTGATCAAACAAAAAAGAAAGAACTTAAAAATCTTTCTCAAGTTTCTACAAAGAGTTATACATTCTTTCCAGTTCAGTATATATGTCTAGAAACCTGAAGTGCCTCATTTTAAACTGTAACATTAGTATAATCTTGCTAAAATGAAATATATCTTTGAACACTTACAAAGGACAGATGAAAATTTTAGCAATGTAAATGTTGGTAATAATAAGCAACATGGGGGATGGAGGTATGGCTCGGTGATTAAGAACACTGCTCTTCCAGAGGACCCAGAGTAAATTCCCAACACCCACATGACAGCTCATAGCTGTTTGTAACACAAATATACTCAATAAAATACTAAAAAAACAAATCCAAGAACGCATTAAAGATATACATGATGAACCAATAGGCTTCATCTCAGGGATATAGGGATGATTCAACATTCATGGTTCCATCACTGTAATCCACCATATAAACAAACTGAAAGTATCAAAATAATATCATCTCATTAGATGAGAAAAAGCCTTTGCAAAAATCCAACATTCCTTCCTGTTAAAAGACTTGGAGAAATCAGACATACAAGGAATCAGGCACATACATAACATAACAAAGGCAGTAAAATGCAAGCTGATATTCAACATCAAATTATTTGAAGAGAAACTTTAAGAAATTCCACTCAGGACAAGGATGCATACCCTCTCTATATCTCTTTCATATATTCCTTAATTCCTAGTTAGAGCAATAAGACAACTGAAGGTTATCAATGAGATGCAAAGCAGAAAGAAAGAAGTATCACTATTGAAAGATGATTTACTTTAAATACATAGGTGACCCAAGAAATTCTACTGGAGAATTCTTACTGTTGATATACACTTTCCACAAAGTGGCTGAGAACACAATAAACTAAAATTTCACTAGCCCTTCTGTATACAAATGAAAAAAATTGGACTGAGAATGAAATTTGGGAAACAACACCCTGAACAGTAGCCACAAACAGTATAAAATATTTTGTTGTAACTCTAACTAAGCAAGTGAAAGTCTTCTATGACTAGAATTTCAAGTATTTAAAGAAAGAAACTGAAGATACCAGAAAATGGTAAGATCTCCCAAAATCATGGATATATAGGATTAACATAGTAAAAGAACATTCTTTAAAAAAAAATGCAGTCCACAGGTTCAATCCATTTCCCAAAAACATTCCAACATAATTCTTTACAGACCTTGAAAAATCAAACATTAACTTCATATGGAAAAATAAAATACCCTTGATAGCAGACCAATCCTGTAAAATTGGAATAAGGACACAGAAATAAACCCACATTCCTACTGGAACTTTACTTTCAACAAAGATAAAATCATACAATGGGAAAAAAAGACAGCATCTTCAACAAATGGTGGTGGTACAACTATATGTCTACATGTAGAAAAATGAAAATAGATCCTTTGTATCACTCTGCAGAAACTCAAGTCCAAGGGGATCAAAGACCTTGACATAAAACCAGAAACTCTAAATCATTTAGAAGACAAGGTGGAGAAAAATTTGGAACTCATTAACACAGGAGATAATAGAACAAGAACAGCACAGGATCTAAGATCAACAATTAATAAATGGGATCTCAAGAAACTGAAAAGCTTCTATAAGTCAAAGGACACTATCACTCAAACAAACAGCAGTCAACAGTTCGGGAAAATATCTACACCAACCCTACATCAGACAGAAAGGTAATATAAAAAATATACAAAGAACTTAGGATATTAAACACCAACAAATCAAATAATCCAATTTAAAAATGGGGTGCAGAGCTAAACTGAGAAGCCACAAGAGAGGAATCTCAAAAGGCATAGAAGCACTTAAAAATGATTGAAATCCTTGGACATCACACAAATGGAAATCAAAATGACTCTAAGATTCCATCTTACACCACTCAAATGACTAAGATAAAAAATTCAAGTAACAACATATTCTGGTGAGGATGTGAAGAAAAAGGGAACTTTCCTCCACTGCTGATGGGAGTGTAAACTTGTACAATTTCTCTGAAATCAATCTAGTATATTCTCAGAAAGCTGGGAAGAGTTCTACCTCAATACCCCGCTATACCACTCCAGGGAATATATTCAAAAGATGGCCCATTATAGAACAAGGACATTTGTTCTACTATGGTCAGACCTGTTTTATTCATAACAGTCAGAAACTAAGGAATGGATAAAGAAGTTCTAGTACATTTACACATGGAATACTACCCAGGTATTAAAAATAAGAAATCATGGAAATTGCAGGCAAATGGATTGAACTAGAAAAGATCATCCTGAGATAGTTAACCTAGACATAGAAACACATAGTTTATAAACTGATATTAGACCTACAGTACAGGATAACAATACTACAATCCATCCACCTGAAGAAGCTAAGAAACAAGAAGGGTCCATGGTAGGTTGCCAGAATGTCGCTCAGAATAGAAAACAGAAGAGACAGCAGAAGTGGATAAAAAGAGGGAACTCGGCAGAAGTTGAAATGGGGAGGGAAACAAATGTGGGCATCAGATGTAGGGAGAATTGTAGTAGGAGGTGAGAGGGCTGAGAACAAGAAGGGAAACTGAGAGGGGCATCTCTTTGACAAGCTGGAGTCATTTGACAGGGAAGGTTCCTGAGAGGATATTGGTGTGACTCTCACTGAGACTCCTAATGGAGGGGCGGAGGAAAGAGACATGGAAAATGAAGTAACCACCTGCTAGCAGACAGGACTAGTGGAGAGAAGAAACAAAAACTGAATCACAAAAATCATGATCCAAAAATTACCCTGCCTACAAGAAGTTTAGGGTGGGGAGAAAGAAGGATGAGGGTGGGCTGAGAGGAGAGGAAGGAGGGATTACCCTATGGATGTGAAGTCAAAAAACAAAGTAATTTCTTAAAAAAATTAATACACTCAGAGAGGGACAGTGGGCTTGAGCGGGGATAAGGGAGGGGGCAATAGGTGGGATATAAAATGAAAGTAATAAATAAAAGAGAAAAAAATAATATTTATACATTCTCTGAAAAATGCAGTGAAAACTGGCAACATGAACTTGACCATCAAATTAGAATGTTCAAAATGAACCCCCAAAAGTGTCATCACGTCTTCATATATGTCACAGCCTAAGAAAAATATTACACACATACAACATGTTTTTTTAAAAAATTTCATTGTTGTTGCATTATGTAGAACCTGTAGAAAATTCTCTCACAAGGCAGACCTTCAGCATGATGTGCCATATAGTAACAAATGAGGACATAAAGACGCATGTAACTTCAAACCATACATGCATACATAAATTGTATTGAGCATTTTAATATTAACATTGGTAAAATATGCTGACAAAACAGAACACATTGGGGGTACACCTTCCATCCATGCACTTGTACTCAGAAAGCTGACACATGAGAATCAAGAATTCAAATGTAGCCTTGACTAATTATTAACATCCAAACCAGGTTTGAAAACAAACATCACCATCTAAGAAATCAGTCCCGAATTTTTAATTCTACCTTACTTAATTTTTTAGATCATGAGCAGGATAAGAAATATCTGAGGCCAAATTACAACACAAATGACCTCTAGCTTAATTTTTCATGGAGCCTATTTTCCACTGAAATCCTATCACCTCCACTTCCTATGTATGTACATAGGCATAATTTTTTTTTCTCCTAACCTGCTACTGTGTTGCTGTGATTGAATACCCTAACCACCAACATCTCCAGTCATGAATGAGTTTACTTGTTTGGTCCTGTCAGACCACAGTCCATCATTTTGGAAACCTAGGATAGAAACTGAAGTTTCAAGAAAACTTAAGCAAAAACCATGGCAAATATTGTTTCCTGCATTGCTCTCTTGTTTCTTCATCGTCTCATGCTCAGCTAGCTTTCTTGTCGAGCTAAGGGCTGCCTGCTTAAGGATACTGCCACCCTCAATTGACTATCCTTCTATAAAAATCATGAGTCAACACAGTCTCTCACTTTCATAGAAACCAGCCATTTTCTCATTACTTTATTTATTTTTTCACTTTATATCCTTCTTACAGCTCGTAGTCCTCTTTTCCAGGTATCATCCTCCCACCCACTTCGCCTACTCCTCCTCCCCTTCTTCTCAGGCAAGGGAAGCCTCCCCACACCAACTCTACTCATCATGTCAAGTTGCATGCAAAATAAGTGCATCTTCTTCCACTGAGGCCAGACAACACAGCCCAACTAGGGCAAAGTGATTCATAAACAGACAACTGTGTCCATGTCACACATAGTGCCCATTTCAAATGCTAGGTGACAGACATGAACACAAAGCTGCCCATCAGCTAAATATGTGTAGGGTGCCTAGGTCCAGTCCATGCATGCTCTTTGGATGCCATTTTATGATGGCATGCTGCTAACTGAATTTACCATGTGAAAAAAATTCAGAATTCTCAGCAGAATTATGAAGATGTATTTAACACAGAGACAAAATATGACTTCTGTACTTACTTTACAATGACAATAATGCAAATTGTGTACAATTTTGTGAAAGAATTAAGCAAAAATGACAAGAACATAAGCCCAAAAATACAGTCAAGATTTCATCAAGATACCTAAGGAAACTCAACCAAGAAAAAAATGTGAAGTAGGCCAATGTTACCTATGATTGTAAACACACAGAAATTAAATAAACAGAAACATCACCACTCCCACAAAATAACTCAAAGTGACCCCTACACTGTTCAAATTACCTTCTAGATACAACTGATTCTTTTTCAAAGAAAGTCCCCATGCTCTAGACCTCTCTCTGTAAATGGAGGTCACCATAAAGGTGGGCTATGGGGCTGTAGTTCATGGCCCCCTAGTGATTGAAGGTAAACCCAGTCCTACTGATTCCCATAAACAAAACAATGTGAAATAATAATTTTATGTCTCGTTCTTGCCACATGTATTCCAGCACAAGACATGAAATCTGTACTGTGTAACTGCATAACAGCATGTACATTTGAGACATCTAACACCATGTATACTTGAGACATCTCTGCAACTCAGAAACTCCTTTTAACCCTGGAATTGAGTTCCAGCACAAGACATGAAATCTGTACTGTGTAACTGCATAACAGCATGTACACTTGAGAAATCTAACACCATGTATACTTGAGACATCTCTGCAACTCAGAAACTCCTTTTAACCCTGGAATTGAGTTCCTTAATTCACATCACTGTGGTTCCTCTTAGTAGAAAGAAAAAAGGATGATAATCAAATATTGCTGAAGTCTGATCCACATTTCTTCCTTGACACCATTTTGTACCCTATTTTTAAACTTGTAACATTTATCACAAAACAACTGAATAAGGAAACAAGGTTTAAAACTTCCAGAAACCTGACCTTCATTTTTTTTCAAGCTGTCTTCCTACTGCACACACAATAGACAAATCATGATATGTCTCAAATGAGTAATTTTTAAAACTCTGCTGTGTATAGCCTTTAACTTGAGAATTTAGGAATTTTAAGCAAGAGGAAAGCAAAGCCATGCATCTGGAGAACAATAGATTGTGATCAATGTAAATTGAGCCAACAACACTTGTCTCATATATTTTTCTAAGAATGAAGATGCAGCTATTCTAGAATATCCACCACCAGGAAGAACATATGCCACACACAATTAAATGGTTAATTAAAAAAGTTTTCTTTAATAGTACCATGTATCTAGTTCTAGTTAATGCTATAAGAGAAGATATCCTAAAACTGATTTTGTACTCCATACATGCAGTCCTCTTTAAGTCTCTACTATGTTCCAGGTTATATATGAAACAATTTCAATATAGATTACAGAGTTCAAGTGTAGCCACTGAGCCACTTGAGCGATTTACACAACAAACATATTCTTAGAATGATTTATGTACTCCACTCTCCTAATACAGCAGGTCATTACTCAGTGACATGGTATAAGTGAGAGGTCTCAGAGGTTTCAAATTTTCAGAAAAGTAGAAGGCAGAAAATGTAAAAGCTAGGATGGGAAAGTTTGGCATAAGCTATGTCTTATCCTAAGTAAGCTTCTTAAGAAGTATAGCATATTGCACACTACCTGGGGAAAAATGGAAGGAGATGGGAAATATCTATGAGTTGATCAGAAACACTCATACAATGGCATAAAACCATGAGGAGTCTAATAAAACAACACTGCACAAGGGGAACACAGGATCTCAAGAACATGATTTACCAAGACCACAGTGACTTTGGAACTGATGAGGGTATCTCCATGTGTTGCACAGAGCTGGGTTCTCAGAATCAGAGGCAAGCCCTCCTTAAATGCCCTGACCCTGCAGATCACCCTATTGCTGGCTTTAGAAAAACAAAAACAACAACAACAAAAAAACCACTGCTTTATTTTAAATACCTCAGAATCTGGGGGCAATCTCCCAAAGCCTAGGCCACAGGTTGTACTGGCACTGCCAAGCATATTTGAGGACTTTGAGAAGAAGTTAGGTGATTCTACATACATGAGGCTCTTGGGGAAAGCTTTATTTGATAAGGGCATCCCTCAACACAATAGGGCTTTCCCTGTTCAATTGGTTTTCACTAGATGTCTTCCACATATGACAGAGCTATGCTTTTGGTTTTCAAGAAAAAAAAAACTGCAACTTTATGGTACACCAGTCTTTAATTGCCCCAGGCTGACCCAGTCGGGAGTCCCTCACCCATGGGAGAATTAGGCGTTCAGATATCAGGTTAGACATAGGTAGGCGAAATGACAGAGACCACACCACGTAGTGTTGGTTTGGATCCACTTCACTTTACTAAAGTCAAGCCAACACTTATATAGTGATTACATAAAGAAGCACCTGAAGTTGACATATTTCCCAAAGCATTCAGACTTTTTACCAACAATATAAAGTTTACATTTTAACTGAAAGAATAACCTGGTAGAAGCAGTGTCTACAAAAAATCTTGGCCTAAAAGCTTTTAATCAAAGCAAATACAAAACCTTAAACTAGTGGTGTTTACGCAGTTTACTGCTACTAAATAGTGAGTGGAAGGCCAGGGGCTATCATTGCTCTCTGAACCAAGTTGGCTAAAGATTTACAACCCCCCTAGAGTTAAGCACGGAGGGGAATTCCTCCTGTTTTTCTTGCTAAAGATTTAAAATCTTTCCTTAGAGATAAGATGCTGGAGCTAGCTTATCCGCAAAACTCATAGTACAATATAAAACTCTCTGACCTCCTATGTTTGCCTATCTTCTTTTTGCCTCATCATAAACACCTGTGTTTGGTAATGATGTTATAGTAGTTTTACCGCAGTGGGAATATCCAGAGCATTTATCCTAACACATCCTGATTAAACATTTTCTTTAGAAAGCCCTAAAACTCTTGTCGTTTTACTACCTATGTTTGGTTTTTCCAAAAGCAATTCCTGATGCTGAATCTGATTTATTACCTCTCCTAAAATTTTATTTTCCTTCTACTCTTATTTGCTAAAGCTTTTAGTAATCTATTAGTAATGTTTTCTTGAATAAATAATTGTGCTGTTCCAGGAATCATAGAGAAACAGCAAAAAGGCTCATCGATCCAATCTTGCAACTGCATAAGCGTGGGACTTTCAGAATATGTCTTTTTGGCTTAGATGGCCATGTTAGGGTTCTTGCTAGGGACCTCCAGGAAGAATATTTCTGAAGAAAAGTTATCTCCCGCCTAGTAGCACAATCTATTGATATGCTACACAGACGACACTGGAGAGGGTGTAGCATTTAATGTTGGCTGTGAGTATGTAATGACAATTAAACAAGTTGTTAGATGCTTTGACATGGAGATGGGCCAATGGTTGGTATGAATCAGGCCTGAATTCTTGGTTATGGCTGGAGACAAATTTGTTGAATATTCACTTGAGCAAATATGTGTTTTCTAGCATCCTAATCTCTAACAGGCCTGCTTGTCATATTACTTATCTACTTAGCCCTTTGCTAAACTCTATGTGGTGTGATTTTCTGTCACCTAAATATTGGCAAATCACTTACATCAACAATTCTACTCATTTACATCACAGCTTTATAATGAAGTGCTACTCAACACATGTTATTTACAACCTCCACAAAATTAACTACAAAGGAATCTTATACCTGAATGTTAAATGCCAAGGTCAGAACTTTGTAATAGATACTAGAATCTAGGCCTCTCTGAGTTTTCACACTACCAAGGACATTTCTATGATCAAGCCCCTGCTGCAAATACTTTGTGAACATGCAACCCCATAGTGTGTAAGGAGGCAGCCTCCAGAGCCCCAGCCCTCTCTCAGCAGCTCTTCCATTTTACTAGCAAGATTAAACTAACTACACATTCCCAAGCTTGCAACACCATCTCCCACTCAACCCCTTGAAACATTTTCCTAATTGTCAGTTAAGTGGTGAAACTTGCTGTTCCCTTAACCAATGTGCCTAAATTGCAAAAATATATCACTTACAAAGCCCTGCCTTATTATGTACAGAGCACTCATGTCTTTGTTTCTTTACCACCTTGAGCTCCAGAACACATGTCAAGGGATATAAATGAAGGGCCTTGGAATCCAGACCAAATGTCTTGGAAAACAGTTAAAGACCTTGAGCCCAGTGACCTGGATCAACACAGCCTCCAACAGAAACTCCCTTGCCTAACCCACAATGTTAAAATTTGATTGGATTACCCCAGGACTCACCAAGGGGCCCTCCCCTTGTGGATTTAACTCTTTAAATATACAATAAAGCTTAATCTGGGTCACCGTTCAGATCCTGAACTGGCTGCCTCCCTGAGCTCAGAAAATAAAGATTTCATTTTAACCTTCTGTTCCGGAAATGAGTTTTCTCTGCTCCCAACCAAAAGCCAATATAGTCAAGATATTCAGATGCTCTGCTCTGTTCAGGGCTAGGAAAAGGAACATCTCCCATGGCTGATTCTGGCTGCTGGTTCCCACCCAGCCTAATGAAAGACCCTACACAGCAGCTCCTGTTGTTCAGCCTCCTGCTCCACCAGGATGGGGGCACTGACCACAAACTCAACAGGTTGCATCTTTGGAAATTGTGTGAAATCCCCTCACAGCACACAGCAGCTGCACTCATACCAGAGCACACCAGCCATTCAATCCAGCTCAGCTATAGAGAAAACATACACCATGGCGCCAGGAAGAACCGGCCTTTTCCTCAAATGGAGCGATGGAAGATCCTGATTGGCCAGTGAGTCTTGAGTGACATGAGCACCTCCCTTAGGTTTAGACTGTACTGAAGGGACAAGGCTTAGTGATCTATGGCTCAGGCTTTCCTTTCAATACCAAATCTTCAGATCTACAGAGATTTGCATTTCATCATCATTTGTGCCTGTCCTCCTCTAGCTTACCCTATGTCTTCCAGCACTCAGGATGCAATATCCCTCTTTCTGCTGGAATCAAGGTGGATATTGCACAACTGTTATTCAACCTGTAGCAGAATGAACAGTCTGTCCCACAGGTGGAAGGGTGCCAAGAGTATTAAGAATTAGAGAGAGATTTTAGAAAATGCAAGGAGATTTTTGTTCTGTGAATTCATGCTGGGGTTAGGTAAACTGCAGTCACTTTTTTCCTGGAAGATAAGAGACAACACAGGAGAAAAGAAAGAAGGAAAAACCTGACACATTGGAGTACTAGTATCAGGTAAAAATTCTTCAATGGGAAGATGAAGAAAACAGAAAGCTGTACTAGTGAAGGCTCTACGCAGAAAAAGAACTGACAGAATAAATTTCTCTGTGTATGTATACAGCTTATACACACACACACACACACACACACAGATATATATATTATGATTTGATATTTTGAGACAGGGATTCTATTTTAGCCTTCGCTGTCTTGGACTAGATCTGTAGACTAGGCTGACCTTGAACTCCCAGAGACTGGCCAGCTTCTTCCTGCCAGAGGACTGGGATTCAAGGCCTGTGCCACCAAATCCGTCTCAGATTTTTTGTTTTATTTTTTTAAGACCGAGTTTCATTATGTAGGCCTGTCTGTGTTGGACTCTCTTTGTCAACCAGGCCAACATTGAACCCACAGAGAAAAGCCTGTGTCTGCCTTTCATGTGCCTAGATTATAGGCTTGCCCAAGCATGGCTGGCAAGACCTTAGGCTTTTAAGTATTTGTTTAAGGGAGGGTTTCTTATGTAATTAACTTTTTATGAGATTTCTGAGGGGGTGGATGAGAGGACCTCTGATTATTATTATCTGTGTGTATCTGCGTGCACAGTCATTAAATCAGACATTGTTGCCATCCTCACAGACCTTAGATCAGAGCTTTTATTCTTATGCTTAAGAAATTTTATTTTATTTCTTTAGAAAAAACATCTCCCAAGGCAGTGAGTTCTGTGCTGAGCATCACTTGCACTGTGGGTCTGGTCCTCTGAGGACAAGGAATCATATGAAAAAAAGAGAGAGTATCACCTGGAGATTTGATCACAAGGACCAAATACATCTGGGCACAGGGGTCTTTTATGAGACTGTATCTCCAATCAAGGACCATGTATGGATCTAACCTAGAACCCCTGCTCAGATGGAGCCCATGGTAGCTTAGTATCCAAGTGTGTTCTCTAGTAAAGAGTACAGGGACTATTTCTGACATGAACTCAATGGCTGGCTCTTTGAACACCCCCCACCCCCCCAAGGGAGGAGCAGCCTTGCTGGACCTCAAAGGTGGACATTGCAGCCAGTACTTAAGATACCTGATAAGCTAAGGTCAGATGGAAGGGGAGGAAGACCTCCCTTATTGGTGGACTTGGAAAGGTGCATGGAGGAGATGAGGGATGGTGGGATTGGAAGGGAATGAGGGAGCAGGCTACAGCTGAGATAAAAAGTTGATAAACTATAAATAATATTAAAAAAATAAAATAAATAAAATAAAAAAAAACAGATTGTAGATCTCAACAGAGAATTCTCAACAGGAGAATCTCAGATGGCTGAGAAACAGTGGTTCAGCATCCTTAGCATTTAAGAAAATGCAAATGAAACTACTTTGAGCTTTAATTTTACACATCAGAATGGTGAAGTTTAACAGGACAAGAGACAGCTCACTCATACTGACAAGGGTGTTGGAGAAGGGGATAACTCCTCCGCTGCTGGTTGGAGGGCAAAGAAATACACCTAACATTGTATTTTCTCAAGCAACTGGGTTGTTGTCCCAGAAGGTCGTATGGAGATGCCTAAAAGCCCAGGCTCATGTTAGGCAGAGCCTTGCTCTCTGAAAAATAACAGGGCCAACTGGGGAGGAGAGCTTACACACAGTGCTTTGAAGGTTGAGAGTTGGACCAAATGCAGGCTGAAAGACTTCTTCCTTATGTTTTATTCTCTTTGGGGTGAGAGTGTTGTAAAGGCTACAGAAAGAGAAACCTAGACATGAACCCAGGATAAAAACCCTTCCACCTAAAATCTGTACTGCTTGCAAGATGTAAAGGGGTCATGGTGGCACCAAACTTGCTTGAGTGGTGGCAAGCATTTGTATGCATGTGTCAGCACCAGGTCCTCTGCTGAGATGTCATGGCTTTTAGCTCAGTACTTCTGTGGGACTCCTAACATTAGGAACAAGTGTAGCTTTGACTCTCTCACCTGCTCTTGAGATTCTTTTTCCCCTATTAGGTTCCATTTCCATCCTCAGTGTGAGGTCTGTTTGTCTTGTCTTTTTTGTATCTTGTTTGGTCTTGTTTGGCAGTCCTATTTTGGAAGGCTGTTCTTTTCTGAAAAGGATGCAGAGGTGAGGGAGTGGATCTGGGGAAGAAAGGAGGTATGCCGGAAGTGGGAGAAATAGAGGGAGGGAAAACAGTGGTCAGACTATATTATATGAAGGAATAATCCTTTTCAATTAAAAAGCATTAAATCACTTTTCCTACCTAAAAATGCAAAGAAGAGAAGCAATCAAAGAGAAGTGAAATAGTGACGACAAGGAAAACACAATCATGACATACAGTTATTGTTCTGTGTGCATAGAGGGAAAGCATCACTCAGGAATTTAACACGCTTATTCTCTAGTCCAATCTAGATCTATGAAATCAGAAATTTTGCTCTCACCAATGTGAAATATATATCATGCATGTGAAAAAAAGGTAATTTTCTGTTGTCATGTGGAATTACAAGGGTCCCTGCTCACTTAATTCCAAAAGAGTCCTCTTTCTTCTCTATAATAAAAACCAAAGATTGCAGCTGGAGAGATAGCTCGGCAGATAAGTACACTCTGTTTCTTCAGAGGTCCTGAGTTCAATTCCCAGCAACCACATGGTGGCTCACAACTATCTATAGTGAGATCTGTTGCCCTCTTCTGGCATGCAGGCACAAATGCAGACAGAACATTAATTAAATCAATAAAATATTTTGAAAAAAAACAACAAAGTTTGTATAATATTCACAATAATAGAAATAAATACATAATATTATACACTATACATTAACTATATAATACATTAAGTATATACAAACTGATATTTTAAAATGTTAAGTGTTTAAACATGTTTTACCAATAAAAATAAAAGTGTTACCATCTAAGGTAGGTTAGCTGATCAGAATAAAACTAGGAAAAGTGTCACTTGTCTAAGACTATTACATTTTTATTCAACTATAATTTATTGTCATTATTTCAATCCAAACAAAACAAGTCTGTCTGTTTCTTAACTCATTTTCACTTCATGCAGCATGACTCATTGGCAGAAAGCTCTCATACCATCAAAATAAAGCACCTGCTGAATTTTTATAGTATGCAATTAAAGCACATTTGCTTTTTATTCCTATAACAACTTTTTCTCTAAAAAGCCTGATATTTGATATCCCTTCTCCACATACCAACTAAAAATACGTTTAAAAAATTCAGATAGGTTGTGTTGTTTCTGCCTTTCATTTTCTATTGTGAACTTTAAGGCAGACAAGATGACTGAAAGTCTCCTACCCAATGGACAAAAAGGAATGCAGCAAGAGTGAAACCAGAGAGAGGTTTGTTGATTTGACACTGCTTATGCTGTAATTATACACTGTTTCATGACCAATAATACAGCACTGACTGTGAAAGTCTTTTATAAGTGTGTAATGCTTTAACCATTGATATTGTTTTCATTCATTTATCATACTGTCCTTCTGAGGCATCAAGCGTGACTTCAAAAAATAAGGAAGTAGTTGATTTTAAAAGTTGTGCCACCAGGAATATAAATGCAATAAGCATGAGAATTCAGATACTTCCTTAAAAGTAATACAAAGTACATGAAAAACTACTGAGAAGACTGTTGGGATCCATAGCAATTCTGTCATTTTATGAGAGCTCCATGCAATGGAGGCACACATAAACATAGATGCAATGAGAATGTGTGAAAACATGGTTTATTTTGTTGTTTTTGGTAATGAGAGGGTGTGGGTGTAGGTATTATCTGCAAATGCATCAGATTACATACACTAAATACTTGCAGTTTTACATGAACTATAACAACACAATGTAATGTTACCTAATTTTAGTTTGTATTTGTGGGAAATCCCAAATTCTTCTATCAAGAGATTATTTTGTATGCTAATACACGATCCCATATCACATTCAAATTTATTGTTCAATTCTGGACCATTTTTTATTTTCACCTTTTGTCTTCTCAAATTATACTTAGTGGGAGAGCTTTCATGACCATAATAATGTATTTTGTGTCAGTAAACTCTATTCTGAAGTCTTCTTTCTATGGCTCTGTAAATTATTTCATATCACTTTCAATTTTATATACTAACTGCAGTTTGCTAAACAAATAGTCATGTAGGATATCATTTACCTTTTTATACTCAACAACACCAATGGAATGATGTATTTAAAAAAAAAAAACTAAGACGTTGGCTATTTTCTATTTCAACATGAATTTAACAGAATCCAAAGAAAATTTCTATGAATTTCTAAGAGGAAAGCTGAGTCCAAAGCTATGTGCAATGAAAAACAACACAGAATTCCCAATAGGATTATGAAATAAGAGTACACACATGGGCAGCTGTGACCTCAGAATGTATCTCAGAGCTACAACTATCAAGAATGTGTAAAACAGTTGTGACAAAATTGGGAGATGAAGAGAAAAAGCCAAAATCGTAAGCCTAAAAAGATATTCAAATTTTCCTCAAAATACCCAAGTAAACTCTGCCAAGAAAAATGTGTACTTGACCAAGGCTACCTATAGTTATATGTATATAGAAATTACATAAACAGACTTCAAAATTCATACAAAAGCAACTCAAACTGACCTCTAAAGTATAATACTGACCCACCAGCTACTGTATATTAACTTCCAAAAGGAGAGACCACATGCTCTATGCTCTGGAGCGCTCTGTAGAAAAAACTGATCAAAAAGTGAGCTATGATTCTACAGCCCCTACAGCTTTCTTGTGGTTTCAGGCAAATCCAGCCCTACTACTGAAAGCCACACACTAACCAATGTGTTGAGTGTTTTCCTGTTTGCTTACTTCCACATGGATTGGGCCACAAGATGTGGAAACTGCCTTATCTACTTACCCAACCCCATGCACACCTTAAAAACCTCTGCATCTCAGAAATCCCTTTTGTGTCCTGAAATTAAATTTTCCTGAAACACATCACTGTGGTTGAAAGTTGCGCAGATAAAGTTTCTAAACAAAAATGGCTGAAGAATGTACTTTGCCCCATTTCTACCAGCTTCAAAACTATTTATAAAAATTGCCACACAAACCTGAATGTGGAATGCAAGGTTCAGAACTTCTAGGGAGCAGACCATCAGTTTTCCAATCTGTCTTCCCACCACACACCAAAAGCGATGTGCATGTGGACACTGGACAGTGATATTTTAAGCATCACAGCTTTAAACTGCCAGGGCTACAGAGGAATTCTACCAGCCCACCACCAACCACCCCTAAGGAATCCACACTCAAGGGAGAATCAGCAACCAAGGACTGCTCCCCAAGCCACCACATAGATCAACAGAATGACAGTTGACCCTCGGTCTCAGCACCAACATATCAGACTCTGAGATCTTAGCAGACCTGTTCCTCCTGGTTTTGGGAGAGTGATTCACATACTCAGCATTGCATGCTTTGTGGTACCCCTCACAGTTCTCTTCAGATGCATCAGAGAAGAATCCTGGAAAGAAACTATGAGCTACCTCACACTGGTGCTGCTGATTGGCAGGTCTGCCCAGGGTCCCTCATTCCCTCATTTCCTTTGACCACCCAGCTGTGCTTAAGGACACTAGCAGCTACTCTACTGGGGGATCAGATAAAATGACTCAGGCAGCTGAGACCTTCCCAGCTGGGCCCACACCTTAGGCACACACAGGGCCCTACTCTAAGAAATCTGTATTTTAGTACAACGTTCTAGTCTCCAAGACACAAGGAGACAGTTCCTCATCCAAGTCACAGGGTCCTTTGTGTGCACATTCCAACACACAATCAATGTTCAGTGCAGCAATCTCTACCTCATAGCTGAGAAGTCCTGAAGCCAAACCAAACTAAAAGAGTAACAACAATTAAAGCAAAAAGTGACCATGAATTTGGAAGTGAGGAGTGGTAACTGGGAAATGTATGAAAAAAAAAAAAAAAGGAAAGGACATAGATGATTCTCGGTATGAGAGGGTAGAAAGTTTATTATACATAAAAGGGACAGAATAGCCAGAGGCAGGGACATCGGGGAGAGTCTAGAGGGTACATGACTGTGAGGCTTATGAGGAAAGGGAGGAGGGGACAGGGTAAAGTCAGACCAAGCGTCCAGGATAGTAAATGATAGATGAAAAAGACCAGGTAACCAAAATGGCCTGTTAGGCTTGGCCACACCAGTTTGTTGAACCAATGTAACTACAGAAATTTGGTTTCTAGAAATGAGTTTAGTTCCTCTTCCAGAATCTTGATTGACTTGGTCTGTGAACTCCAACTATTGCTAGTTTGTACTTTTCCTAACCATCTAAAATTGAATAATTGACACTTCCTGTCCAAGCAGGAAAGCTCTCAACATCCTTCTTCTCCATCCCTTTCTGTGTTTTGATGACATCAACTTCGAAGTTGGTCAGTGAACCCGATTCATACACAGATCCCTCTTTGTTTGTAATTGCCCACCCTTGGAAAGCCAGGGATGTTTGAGGAATCTCATTCACTGGTCTCTTTTCACTGACCAGGTTAAGGTCCAGCCTGAAATGAGTGGCAAGACATTGGGACACAGAGGCAAGATTAGGTGTTCAAAGAAAGTCTTAAATACACTGCATGAAGAAAGGCTGAATTTTGGGAGACATTGCTCTAAACAGAAACTAATGAGAAATCCCTTTTGAAATAGGAAATAAACTATTTTTTTAAATATTTAATTTTATTTTCTGTACATTAGTGTGAATGTGTCAGATCCATTGGAATTGGCATTACAGATAGTTGTGAGCTGCCACGTGGGTGCTGGGAATTGAATCCAGATCCTTCTGAAGAGGAAACAGTGCTCTTAGCCACTGCTTCATCTCTCCAGTCTCAGAAATGAAATTCTTAATGATAGGGAAATGTTGGAGAAGAGAAGGAAATGAGATTAGAGCAGTGATGCGTAAAGAAAATAAAACTTAGTAAATAATACCAACAATTGACATTTTTAGAAAGATAAATATAATTGAAAAAATACATAGGTATACTGACTTTGAACAAAAGCAGGCCCTGCTCTGGTAGGGCTAATGGCATTAATCAGATATTGTTTGACCTTGATTCTACCTGCAGTGTTAGCTGCTGAGATTGGTAACCTGACATACAAAGCTACTGCAAATAGCTGAGTCTCAAATTTCTGAGCAGCCATAGCCCTGTCTAGGAAGACTATAAATAAATACATAGGATAGACCTACTTGGAAATTCAATATTCACTAGCTCCATATAATTGAACACTCACCAATCTGGTTTCACTCACATGCAATAGTTAATACATGCTAGAAATTTAAAAATCACCAACCCTGTGGGAATCATGTCCTTCTTCATAGGGTGACCCCTGCAGCTGACTGCTTTAAACTTTATTCTTTGATCTAGCTATTGCCTTCCCTGTTTTACCCAGCAATTGTACATAATGAATTGTTCTTCCTGTTCTGAACAGAAGGCAGAAACCATGCTCCACATGCAAATCCTTTCCCTGTAACTACAATGGACAGTATTACACTCCCAAATATGTTCCTGGCTTTTGAGAAGGAACTCTATTTTATTCTCAATACATGGATAACTTAGTGAAAGCTCACAAGGCCTAGGCCCCAGTCTGTTACTGGCTATGCCAAGAATGGTAATGGATTCCAGAAAGAACTATGCCATTCCCCTTATATGAAGGCTTCATGGAATGCCTTTATTATTCAGGTCAGCCATGAACACAAGTTTTGTTTTGTTATTCCTTTTCAAAGTGTTGTCAATCAGTATAGACTTGCCCTGAGGAAAAACTATTCTTTTCTCAAAAAGAAAACTGGACCTTTAGGTAAATGAATTTTAATTTAGAAAATGGCTGTTCTGGCAAGAGATCATATCCAAAGACTTTCTAGGTCTATATGATCTGGTTTGAAAACAGACACACTTTAATCCCAGGAGAAGAGATAAGCAGATCTTTATGGTCAAGGCCAGCCAGGTATAGAGCAAGCTTCAGGTAAAGAAAAGCTTAGGTCTGGGCATGGTGGTACAAACCTTTAATCCTAGCCCTCAGGAAACAGAGGCATGCAGATGTTACATGGCTACATGCAGATGTAGCCATTTCTGCTCAGGCTGTTCAGCTGAGTCAGTGAGTTGAGAGGCAGTGTAGTCAAGTTTGCAGAATTCAGAAAGTTTTACTGGGAGACTTTTACAGACACAAGTTGAAGAGAGAAACTAGACACAGGTGAAGACATACAGAGCCAGAGAATGAGAAGCATCCAGAAGATTATAACATATTGCCAAAGTTAGTATGAGGCCAAGCGGAGCAATTCAGTCATAAACTAGGAAAAGCCAGACTGATTCAGTCACCTTGGAGGGGAGTCTGAGCCAGAACAGCTGAGTTGAACAGGCCAGCAGAAGTTCA
This sequence comes from Meriones unguiculatus, assembly GCF_030254825.1. Classification (NCBI taxonomy): domain Eukaryota; kingdom Metazoa; phylum Chordata; class Mammalia; order Rodentia; family Muridae; genus Meriones; species Meriones unguiculatus. The sequence continues at coordinate 3,443,812 of NW_026843647.1, forward strand.
GAAAGAACTAGAAAGGGTGAGCTTATTCAGCACCAAGTCTCAGAGGATGAAAACATTCTAGGCCTAGATTGGATTGTATGGAGGCTAGAAGCTTGCAGCACTAGGCCTAGGTTAGCAGATGAAGGCACTAGGCTCCTGGAGGACAATTACATCAGAGGAATAAAACTTACTTTAATACCTTTATGTCACCACAGGCTGTAATGTGGGTTGTGACTCTGTAAGACCCCCTTGAACAGCTTTGTAGAGGCTTGTTCTTTGATAAGAGGATCGGCCTGGTAGCTGGTTGTAAATCACAGTTGTCTCTCTCCTTTGCTAGGTTTGGAGCCAAATTTCTGGACAAGCCATTCAACGTGTGTATGCTAGCATGCTAATCTCTAACAGGCCTGGTTAGCATACTGTTTACCTGTGGGGTGCTTTAGAGGCAATCCTCCCCCAGCTAAATTCTACTTAGTGTCACTATTTCCCAAGCATTGGAAATCCTTTACATCATCAATTCTTCTACCCTTCCTCATAACAGCTTAATATTGGAGTGCTACCCAACACAGGAGATGCCGTTTACAACTCCCACAAAACTACCCCAGAATGGATCTCACACCTAAAGCTTAAATGCTAAGAGCAGAACATGTAGAAGACAGGAGAGACGCTGGAACACTGAAGACAAACTGGCGCATTCCGAGTTTGGTGTCCAGCCACGAGGATGATTCTGCACAAGAACCCCTGCTGCAAACGCTCTGTGCGGATGCGATCCCCTCAGTGAAGTGACTCAGATGCCACCACTGGTTCCAGCGAGAGCCCAGGATCACAAGGTTCCTCCCCAGTGGCCGCCGCTGACTAGCCAGTCCCGGAAGAGACCCGGCACACCAGCTCCCACCGCTCAGCCGCCTTTTCCTCCCCGCACTCACCATGTTGCGACTTCGGAGCTTGCCTCAGTTTCCCTCGCAGCACCCAAGCAGCGGTGGCAGCACTCAGAGCTCTTCACCCGGAACCACGCGAGCATGCTAAACAGCAGGAGCTGAACGTGCAGCTAGGCACCCGGAAGGACAGGCCCGTTCTCTTGACAGGCGGGCCCTGTCGGGGCCCTGATTGGCTGGAGAGTCTTGAATGACAGGAGTCCCTCCCTTAGGGTTAGGGTGTCTCCCTTAGGGTTAGACTGTGCGGAAGGGACACAGCCCCTTAGTCCCTGACCCTTGTTTCCTGTCCAGGACCACGCCTTCTCCAGATCTGTGGAGATTCGCATTTCAGCAGCACTAATGCCTGTCTTCTGATAACCTATGCCTGTCTGCACACCCAGCCTTGGGACTGCCCAGCCTTCCCACCTTGGCTGCTCAGCCACTTGCTGCTCTCCTCTGTGGGAGGGGACCCTAGGCTCCCCAACTCAAGATCTCAGGGCATGCCTAAGCTCCCCCACAGCACTCAGGAGGCAGTTCTGCTTCTTCCTCCTGGTGGATCAGGCTTCCATAGCCCATTAGTCAAATGCAGTGGAGTTACCCATCTGTCCCACAAATGGAAGGGATCCTAGAATATTAACAAGAGAATTTTTTAATTATTTATATATTTTATAATTAAAGAACAAAATACAACTTTAGGTGACTTCTGTATGAAATTACCATGGTGTTTAAATGCTTTAGCAGTAATATACACATATATAATGTAAATATAAAATGTTTGAATCACATACTCCAAGAAGCCCATTCCTAGATGATTAGCATGTCTAGAAAACATATTCAGTACAATCAAACAATGCTGACAAAATGATTGCAAGATTCTTAAGTTATGTTAAATTATATTTATCTTTGGTGGATTGTCAGGTTTATAGTGATTTAGAAGTACTACAGAGGAGGTTATTAGATTTTATAAATGACTCTCACAGGAGTTACACAATCCTCTTAGAGAACAATATGGATTGTGTTTTGTAATAAATGCAAAATGCAGTCTTGGCAAAAAGTATAAAAGCTGCTAACAGAATTTTGGTTGTGACTGTGAATTCCTTATACATTTCATTTCTGAATATTATGAATTTTTAAATTTTTATTTTTTATAATAATCAAAGTTTATTCACTCTGTATCTCAGCTATAGCCCCCTTCCTCAGTCTCTCCCAATCTCACCCTCTCTCCCTCATTTCCATCCATGCCCCACTTCATCTTTTCTGAGACGGATTCTCCAACCAAGGACCATGCATGGAGATAACTTAGACCTCCTGCTCAGATGTAGCCCATGGCAGCTCAGTATTCATGTTGGAACCCTAGTAAGGGGAACAAGGACAGTCTCTGACATGAACTCAGTGGCTGGCTCTTTGATCACCTCCTTCTGAGGGGTGAGCAGCCTGACCAAGCCACAGAGGAAGACAATGGAGCCAGTCCTGATGAGACCTGATAGGCTAGGGTCAGATGAAAGGGGAGGAGGAAGTCTCCTATCAGAGAAATTTCAAGAAATAAGATTTTTGTTTTATGGCTTCATGCTGGGCTCAGATAACCTAAGTTTTAACTTGTATCTGTGAAAAACCGTGCACCCGCAAGGACCAATGAGAGAGGTAGTATACTTGTGTGTGCGGGAGGCTTTCCCTGCAGGTAAAAATCATGCACAGAAAAAGTCGGACACTTTTCTTTTTCATCAAAGCGAGGGTGCTTTGTTGGGGAGACATGAGAATCCAGAGCTTAAGGGCCAAAAACACAAATGGCCTTCTCTGATTTAAACTTATGGGTGGGAGCTGGAGAGATGGATCAGTGGTGAAGAGCACTGGCAGCCCTTCCAGATGGTCCTGAGTTCAATTCCCAGCACACCACATGGTGACCTACAACTATATAGAATGGGATCTGCTGCTCTCTTGTGTCATACAGGCATATATTCAGACAGAGTGTTCATACGTATAAATAAATAAATATTTTAAAAAACAACTCATGGGTTTCTCTTTAAGGCTTAAAACTTAAAACACACTCTGTTTGGAGCAGATACAAAGACTTGAAGGGAGTCAGTGTGCTGGCAAACTACTTAAAAGACAGGCCTATCCACAGCCAGGCCAGGGTCACCTTGGCTCCCAAAGTACAAATCTTCCAGAAGTCCTTCCCAAGGACTGCTCTGCTAACACAGTCCCTGCTTAGACAGAATGAGATTATATTGAACTTTGGAGGGGAAGTCGAGGCCTGTAATCTGAAAAAAAAAAAAAAAAGATTTCACCTCTCACTGCCATGTCCCCAAAAGGGAACAATGCATATTCTGGCAGCGGCAGAGGACCTTAATGAGACCATTTCCCTTAGAAATGGACATTTGTTTGGGGAAGGTGCAGGAATTGACTATGTGGGAAGGATATGAGCCCTGCATACCAGTCTGATTTTTGCAAGATGGATACGAAGTCACTCACTGAACTTCTGGTTATGCAAGGACTCGCTTGAATGGAAACAAAAGTTTTTCCCAGTGGCCTGATTTAACAGTTCATTCAGCCAGTAAAAATAAACAAGAGCCAGCTCTACAGCACAAAGACCTAACTGAGATGTCTCCCCAACCCTTAAAAGACACACTGATTTAAGTCCTTTTGGGATAGTGGTGGTTTGGGGTGAGTTGCCACTGGAAGCTGGTCCTTCTTCTATATGTGCCCAGTGTCTCTGTCTATTTTGGCTATTTCATCAGTAGAACCTGGGAGAGACCCTCCTCCTTTTATTCTGTGTGACAGGACTGATTGGATTCAAATGGGTCCCCGACAGTTGGAGACCACAGTGAGGAGACAGAAGGGAAGTTCTAGAGATATTGTGTAAATATGTTTCTATCTTAATCCTGAGTGTGAGATTTCACTTTCCACATAGCTCATCCACACCTGTTAATGGTCTCTCAGGACATGGCTTTTTGCCAGCTGATAACAGGCCTGCCTCATGCAGCACCGAGAGAGGCATGGCGTAGGCTTCTGAGCCTATCCTGGGGTAGAAGGTGGCTCAGTCTGAAGTTGATGAGGATTGATGTGGAGACTCACAAGAGATCCTTAACCTCCAACAGCCCAGAGAAGTAAAGTGGTATTCTCTCCCTCTTCCCCCCTATAAGGAGGCTGAAGCCTAAACACCCCCAAATAAAGCAGAGTTGTAAAAAAAAAAAAAACATAAGCACTACAAGGAAACAGGAAAGAATCACCCTCCAATGATTCAGGAGTCATGATGGATTAATATAACAGCGTTCAGTGAGCAGAAGCAAAGTGATTTAAAAAAATGAGTTTATAATATTTATTTTTAATATATTTTACATAAGTATATAAATATATTTATATAGATATGCATTATATATTATATTATATAACATATAGATTTATATATTATATATTTTATATATTTATGGATTGTTTTTTAATATACTTATGATTGTTTTTATATAAATATGTTTATATATTTATATAAATGTATTTATATATAATTTTATATATTTATGGATTGTTTTTAATATATTTATGGATTGCTTTTTTATATTAATATAGATATATTTTATATATTTATGGATTGGCTTGTTCTCAGAGTATGCCAATAATGCAGGACACCATACTTAAGTTACTAAAAAACAAACCTTTAATCATCCGATGAGAGCGCATATAAAGTTGACACAAGGCTTATGCTCATGTATGAACATCTTGAAACAGGGACAAAATCACAGTGCTCCCTTTACATGTTCCAAAGAAACACTGGATAATGCAATTCCCAGTACTGTGGTAATGGTTTCTCATTGCTGGTGCGAAGACTACAGAGAGGTCATGACCTCATTCTAGTGAGCTCACCATCGAAGGGCAGGGACATGATTCAGTAGGGGAGGACAAGGGAAGGAAAATAATGGAACCCTTTGATGGCCTGTCAGATCAGAATTGAAACCAAAGCCAGGGATGAATCCAAGGCTGCTTGTCTCATGGCTGAATCGTTTCTCTGGCCTCCAACAGAACTGCTCCATAGTGAATCCTACCCAAAAAGAAACAGGTTCAATCCCTGCCCTTTCCAGCCTGTTCTTGTGTGAATCAACTGTGAAATTGTTGCAGAAGAAATAGAGGGGATATAGTACTCAATAGGATCTCAGCAGGTATTCCCCTCAGTAGGAGTCACTGCAGAACAGGGAGAAAAGAAGGTATGTGTGTGTGAGGGTTGAGTTAAGGCCACAACAAAATAGATAGAAGCTGGATTTGTTTTCTAAATTTTATATAGTAAAATTTATACAATTTCAGCTTCCCATAGCAGCCATTTCTGTTTGTCTTGATTTGTTTTGATTGGTTGGTTTTTGTTTGTTTGTTTTTGTTTTCTGAGGAAGGCTAACCTGGATTCGCTCTGTAAACCACGTTGGCCTTGAACTCACAGAGGTCCAGGCTTCAGTCAGATCTCCCAAAGAAAGCAAAAAGAGGTTCTGTTTCAACAGTCTTTCTCTATCATGGCAGTTTCCCAAACTTGGCTTATGGGAAAGAAATATGATTTCCATTGTCATATTCTAGTGTTCTCTGTGTTGGTTTATGTAAGTCATTCCTCAGATACAAGAATAGGAAACCAAGGGGCTTAAATACAACTTGAGTGACTGCAGGGAACTCAAAAGTCCTCCGGGACTCCTCTCATCCAGAAAGAGCTTGGATGAACTTCTCTGTGAAGGTCCCTGGGTGTGTCTGGGCTTGGAGAGCATCCCTGGAGATGGGGAGAGGGTCTTCCTCCGCTTGCCCTCACTGTCTCCCATCATCTACCTGTGCAGGCTTGACCCGGGCACTTTTGCTATTTATAAGACCGTGAGGGTGTGCATTTGTCTGTGGTCTCCTTAAATGTCATAATCACTATGACACTATCCTGTCCTCTTCTGTTCTGATTACTATAATCCTGCAGAAACTTCTTTTTCTCAGGGGTCCTGAACCGGATGTGAAGTTGTTGTCATGTGCAGCCGATATTGAGGGGGGTTGAGTGGATAGGGTGTGTCTGTGCATGCTCTACACAAGATTTCTTTGTTTGATAAGAAATAGAGAATTCAGAAAATCTCACTGCTGGGGAAAAGAGTGGAAGTTTGGCTTTTCTGCTTTCCATCTTAGATGATCTCTAAACAGACACAGCAGCTGAGGTGCAGTCAGCCAAGTGAGGTTTTCTTTGGAGCCCCCAGCCATTTCAGTGACATAGTCTCCCTCATTGCTCCATCAAATGGCGTCTTGGGAATTTGCTCAACCTAATTGGTGTGTGTTGCTCAGCCCAGCCCTGGTGAGGGATGACCCCTCACACACCCCCACACCAACAGGGTAGTGTTGCCCTAAGTTAAATTCCAGAGATCACATGTCCTCTTGGTAGCATCTTGGTGGTTTGACAGTTGGCACTGTCTTGTTGAATGCATACATGTGCAAATACATATGTGTCTGAACGCACACCTGTGTTTCAGCGTCTCTGATTTGGAAGACTTGCCTGCTCCCTGCCGTCTGTTCTTCTGAGCCAAGACAAATCACAGAGAAGTTTTTCCTGTCTTATGTTTCTAGGGTGGGGTGGGGGTGCCTCCCAGGTAGGTACTATCCTTGTTTTCTCCATGTTCTAGAACTCCAATGTGTAGTATCTCAGCCAATAGGGTCATGCCATCGGGTTCTGGAGAGCAACCTATAGCCCTGGCCATACCCTGTAATATTTGGGGGGGGGGGAACGGAGGAACACCACTGATCAACCCTCCAAAAAAGAATCAACTATTTTTCCTTGCACTGGCCTTCTTTTCTCTTCAGCCTCTAGAAGGGGGCTCATTCCAAGTTTAAATTTAAAGGTTCCTTGTCTCCTTTCCCCGCTAAGTTAGTGTTTTGCAAATGGGATCCCCTTGGCCTGGAAAAGCACACTTCCAATAGGATTATGTGGGTTCTGTGGCACACTGATATCAACTCACCTGACAGGCCAGTCAAATATTAACTGCAGGAATAGAAGTCATCTCATTGGAGTCTACATTTTCCTCCCCCCTGCCCCTGTTCCTGCAGCTTCAAAGTTACTCTGCTTGAGGCTGCCTTACTTCTGGTGACCTTTTCAGAGTCTGTGAAGTCTAGCCACCAAAGCTCCCTGCTGAGTGCTCCCAGACAGGTTCTTTTCGGCTCCTTACAGCCTGGCTTAATATTTTCCAAGGGAGAGATTCACTAGCACAAATTTTCAGAAGTGACCTTTTTTTGGGGGGAGGGGTGAAGTCTGCTTTGATTGGGGGAGGGTGAAAGAAAAGCGCTTTCAGATGCAAATGTCCAGAAATGCTGCTACAAGACTGGGAAAGGAAGGAAGCCATCTGAACTTCTTTCTGCTAATTTGACTCTTGGTTGACCACAAACTGTCTATTATTATTATTATTATTATTATCATTATTATCATTATTATTATTTACTTTCTGTCATTCGAGTCACCTGCTAGAAGAAAACCTCTGGTCCTGATGGAGAGGCTAGAGCTTTTGGCAGTGGAGAATTTTACAAAGTCACTCAGAATTCTTCGGAAGGCAGGGATCTAAATTCAGGCCTTCTCAGAACACTCCATGAGTTCCAGATGGAATGTCTAGCATTCTGCTCTCTTGGCTTCCACCACCCAGAGCCTCCTCTGGGGCCAGTCCCGTCACCTCAGCCTCATTACCAAGGTCTTTTTGACACCCAAGGGTGTTGCCCCAGATGTGTAGGATTAAAGGCAGAGAATTAAATTTTAAAAAAGAGGGGGTGTGGGCAGAAAGGGCAGCTTCTGGAGACATCCAAAGCTCCTCACCACCTTGGGTAAATTATGATTATTTGAGAAACTGGATTAGAGGGTGTTGGGGATTCCTTTTCCTAGGATAGGGAGGGGGATGGGGGTTATGACCCGGAAGACATTGAAATCCATGAATAGCATGTTTAATGCATCTCCAAAAAAGAGATCCTTGTTTTGACCTTTTAAATCATTTAGGTGATAAAGTAAATTTATTTATTAAAAATTTAGTTCATTAAAATTTTATTATTTATAGTTATTTTTTTGATTTTTTAAAACTGTATCAGAAGTTGGTAGACATAGCATATTGGTTTTTTGTTATTTTGTTTTGTTTTGTTTTATTTTAAAGCTCATCTGTTTTGGAAGGAAGGGAGTTTCACCGATTTGACTTTGCTCTTGGAGGTTTGCTTTTGAGGTTGTGCTCAGCGTTGAGTCTGAGCATGACTGACTAATCCGAGGCCCTGGCCTGAGCTTTCAGGTTATCATGAAGACATGAAGACACACTTGGTCATAGCTCACCACCAAATGAAGGGATGACCCCAGCATCTGCTATCTGCCCTTTATTATAGAGACAGGACTGTCACATAGATAGACTGTTTATAATAACGAGAGAAGCATCTGGAAATTTCACACTGGCATCCACTTATAAGAGCCCACCAGCCTCTTCTGGGAGGCAGAGGTAGTAGCATCTTGTGCGACCAAATGTTAAGTGGGATGACAGAGAGAGAATGAATGAGTGAATGAGTGAATGTTGGGGGTTGTTTACACCGAGACCTTTAGACCAAGATGCTCAGGATCCAGAAGGCCCTCTCCCCGGGGCTGCCCGGTTATGGGTCTCTTTCTCACAACAGCCAGGGGCACACCTGAGCCCTATCCCTCCTGTTCTGGAGTAGCATGTTCCCATTGTTGTCCCTGGCTTCACTACTGTGAGCATGTCCTTCACTGGAGATCAACTCCAATAGTATTTTCTGGTTAGGGCCTTAGGATGATCACTCATAGGCATCCTTGGGATGAAACATCTTTCTGCCTCAAAGCTGTCCTTCATGCCCATTCTTATCTTCCCAAATCAGTGTCACTGCCTCTCCTATTGGAAATACATGGGTTTGGGGTTTTTGTTTGTTTTCATGTTTGTCTTTCCTCTTCCTTAAACGCCCACAGAACTGAGAGCTTGTCAGTCTTAGGCCTCTGTGGTTCAGGAACTGTTTCACAGGATGTTCCCTGACAGACACCTTCATCCCACAGCTGTGATACAAGTCAGACCCATATACTCCAGACTCATATACTCTTAGGCTGTACCTAAGAGGACTTCCTGCATTCAAGGTGAAGAAATTAACCTTTTGGATTACAGACAGGCAGAGACTGACCTTGGGCGTCCCAATGGGGCTAAAACCAACTGCCCCTGCAGTTCTCATATGCATGCCACAAAGAAACAGGCCAAGATTCTGATCACTGACAGGGAGTGAATTCTGTACAAATAAAAGATCAGCCTTTAACTGGAAGGACATTAAAGTGGGGGTGGGGGTTGGGGTAGGATGGAGGGGCTATTAGCTTTAAAAAGAAAAGATTATGAACTCTCTTCTCTCCAAAAGCATAAACTTTCAGGGGGCATCTTGCTTTAGAATGAAGATTTTTTTCCCCTGAAATCTTCAAGAGAAGACAGGTCCTCAGGCAGGTGGCAGTTCCCACAGTTCTTACAGTGAGTCCAACCAACATTTGCTCTGGAAAGGCAGCAGGTAAGTGTCCTTTCAGTCCAGGTAAGATGAATGGTAAGATGAAAAGAGCATGGGGCTCTTTTCTGGCCCACACTGCGATATTTGAGATGGAGGAGTTTAACTTTGTCTTTTAGTTTCATTTTGTTCTTTGAGACAGGGTCTCTTCATGTAGCCATGGCTGTCCTGGACTTGCTCTGTTGAGCAGGCTAGCCTTGAACTCACAAAGATTCTCCTGCCTCCACCTCCTTGGGCACTGGGATTTACAGGCATGTGCCACCACAGCACCGTGTTTGGCCCTTTGACAGCAACTGGCAACACACGGGGACAAGTGACTATGAGTTCGCATCCCAGTCATCACTTAAGAGTGAAGGCACCAGGCCGCCCTGCATGCTGACTCTCAGATGCCACATGGGGTTCGCTGGGGTTTGACTCTGCTGTCATTCTGGCTAGTAGCAGGCCACACCCACCCCACACCCCCATCCCTGCCTCCAACCCCCCAGCCAGTCTCCAAAAGAGAGCCTGCAGACTGTAGAGCCATTATGGCACATTCAGACAAATTCACTCCCTGGGGACAGCAAAGTGAACAGGCCGCCTTCTGAATTTGTGTGTGTGTGGATGACAGCACCTTCTGGCCCTTCAGGCTTGTCCTCGGGTCCAGGGTGATCCGCAGGGGAAAGTTACAGGCTTCCCGGGGGTGTGAGGGATATTTTCACAGGTTCTTCCAACAAAGGGCTATTTCTTTCCACATAGCCCCTACTTATCCCAGAAAGCAGGCCACTTTTTTGCAAAAGGACCCAAAGCTTGGCTGTCACACACCAGCTCTGGGGAGTTTTCCAGTGGGTGTATTGGATTCAGTTTGTCCGAGGAGGAGGCACCAGCAGGGCCCTGTCTGGGGAGCAGGTGGCGAGGCTGTCCAGGGGTACCTCATTTCTTCCAGTAACTTTCCCCACCCTGTATGTCCAGTCCAGTATCGGTGCAAGAATGCCAGACACAGGGACGCTTTGTCACCTCCTGCAGTGGCCCCAGCCTTCACCGTAGGGTCCTGGTCAGTCCCTGTCTCCCTTCTTGGCATAATTTCACCAGCTTCTGCTTGCTGCAGAAGACCCATCCAGGCCCATCTGTCTTAACTGACTGTGCCGCTGGCTTTCCCAACTCAGGGTTGCTCGTATCCAAAATGTGCTGGAGGGCCTGGGAACTCTTGGAGGCCGTAAGCTATGTTTATCCAGCTGCTTTGCCACTTGGTACACTCGTCTGCCTAGTCAAGGTTTGCCAGGGCCCCAGGACCCTTCTGCAATGGTGACTGCACCTTTCAAAACTTTCAACACTGTGGGTTTGTTTTTCTGTTTTTGTTTTTTTTTCCTCCTCCCTGTTTTGTAGTTTTTACAACTCAATATCACAGACTCGAATTCTGTTTGCTCTATTCCCTGAGCATAGCCCTGACCACAAGTGTAAATTTGATCTGACTTATCAGCACTGAATACATAAGTTATTCTTTGTCTTTGTTGAGGTCCTTTTGGTTCGGAGACTCTTCACAGGCCTCTAAAGGACATGCAGCAGAATTGTCGAGATGGCAAGTGGGACCTCAGTGTGGCCCAGAGAGCCAGGCTAATGCCTGTCTTTAAATTTAAATAGGCAGTGACGTTTAGAGACCAAGGAAGGAAGCAAGCTCATGTCTGCCCTGCCCTATGTCAGCTTATGCCTGATCTTTTATTTATTTTGGATTTTTTATTTGTGTGTGTGTGTGTGTGTGTGTGTGTGTGTGCACCAGTTTTGGAGCCTGTGTGTCACAGGGTGTAGCATGGCACTTAAAGGTCAGAGGGTAGCTTAGGAGAGTCATTTCCCTCCTTATATCACATGGATTCTGAAGATAAAGAAAGAAAAGAAGAAAAGGAACATGGCTGTGCCAAAGAATGGCAGGGGTTTGTCATAGATCCAGAGAGAGGGCATAGCCTTGGACCATCCGGGAGAGTCTACGGAGTGGCCATAACCCTGAACCATGTGTGTTTCGGGGAGGGATGAAAGGATGGGACAGAGGGGGAGCAAGGCAAAACAGCCAGGAGGCCCAAAGGTACAATAAAAACAAGAGGAGCTAACCAAAATGGTTGGATTATACAAGGAAAGGCAGACCCAGCCCCTGGGCTGGGGAATTCAGGGTAAAAAAAGTGGTGGGGGGGGATATGACAGCCAGGAGAGCCCTGGATGGAGGGCTGGACAGGGTCAAGACTGAGGGATGCTGTTTGTCCAGGGTTTGGGACCTGAAGAGCTTCCAGGAACAGAGCTCAGTTTTTCAGTCTCTATTTGTCACAAACAAGGCTCTGGCCACAAAAGTTCCCCACCCCCATCCACCTCCAAGCCTTCTTCATGGTCCCATGCAATTATTAACTGAAATGAGTCCTCTCACTGAAGAATCTGTATAACCAGTAGAGAGTCATATTTTGTACAAGCAACTTGATTTTTTTTTCACCTCGCTCAATCATTTCAAATCAAACTATGGCATTCAGGAAGTGTTTGAAATGCCTGCTATTTTAAGAAGATCAATGGTTGGACAGATTGCTCCTCCTCAGGTAATCTGAATGTCAATTGGCTCCTGTCGAGAGATACGAAAGATACGTGAGGAAACAATAGGCAGAGATAGCTCTGCCCTGCTCCAAAGCCTGACATACACACACACACACACACACACACACACACACACACACACACACACCAGCACACAGTAATTTTCCATGAGGGTTTCCTGTCCTTTTCACATTTCTGTGCCTTGAATTCCTTCTCCTTTTGCCTGAGCAATTTCATCCTACCAGCAGCTACCCTCCTGGCCAAATAATCCATGTCCTTACACATGCAAATCAAATGTTCTTTAGTTTCTGTTGTTGTCTTTTTTTAAAATTGTTTTGTTTTGGTTTTCTTTTTTTCTGGCAATTCTATCACACACACAGACAGATACACAGACACACACAGAGTGAATTTGAATTCTGTTTCATGATTGTATATTTATTGTAGTTTCTCAAGGGCCTGTTTCCATCTGCCAATGGGCCGAGGGCTTCACATCACCTATCATGGTATATTTTTTGCCAAATGGTTAAGTTTGCTGTGTCGCTTGTATGCTGGCATTAAGTTAAGGGATTTTGTTTTGTTTTGAAGTTGATTGCCATTTCATGGAGTGTGTTTCCTTGGTAAATAGTGGGTGAAAGTGTCACCTCTCATCTTTTTAAAATTGTGTGTGTGTGTGTATGTGTGTGTGTTTGTGCCCTCAGAAGCCAGAAGAGAGTGTGGGGTATCCTGGAGCAGGTTTGCCCAATGTGGGCACTGGAAACTGAACTCAGGTCCTTTAGAACATCGGGTAAGAATGGACGAGTGTTCTGGAAAAGCAGGTAGTGCTCCTGAACTCCGAGCTGTCTCTCCAGCCCAATTGTCTTTATGGTGGATTTCTGCATATAGCATCCACACTTCCTCTGTTTGCCTCCTTCCTCCACAGCCATCTCAAACTTAAGATGGGTTTAACCATTTCATGGTAGTTGTGACTTATCTGGAATTTAAAATGAAGTGGCTCTCCAGAGCACCGGGCAGAACTAAAGATCCCAGGCAACTATGCTGGCCATAAGGTTCTTGGCACGACAGACTGCTGGCATCCCAGATGTATCAAAAGCTGTCCTCTTTTTTTTTAAGTTTAACTTCTATTGTATGTGTTTGTATGTTTACCTGTGTGTCATATGTGTGCCTAGGGCCTGAGGAACCCAGAAGAGGGCGTCAGGGACCACACCTTGACTGAGACTGTTTAGATGTCATTAACCCTGGCCTCCATTTAGACTGTAGTCTCCCTTCAGAACAGACTTGGGGGAGCCTTTGTGTTTCTTTGTCACTCTTCTCAGTGTGGCCACATTGAGCAAATCACCCTTTTCCTTCCTTCTTTCTACTGAGTTCCTTGAATTGGCTTGTTGGGGACAGGTAGCTGAACCTGACTTAGGGCACAGGTTGCAACCCCCACCCCAAGTTTGATAACATTGTGACATTATGAAGGAACCAGATGGACCATTCTCTACTGTCTTTGGTGAACTGTGCCCTCACTGTGCTAGCTGCCAAGATTTGTGGCTTATTTGTTAGGGAACCACAACCTGGCCCATCGTAACAGAGGACAATATAAAAAAGTAGGAGCTGTGTTCAAGATCTAAGTCAGAGATAACGATATAAAGTCTCTCAAAACTGAAATAGAAACATATAGAGATGGAAGCATTCTGTGAATGAACATTTTCCATCTTCGTTTCCGGCCACAGCGTGTGAGTTACAGTCAGACAACTGGTCAACCAGCTTCCTCGCCTTCAGCACTTTACAGGTTATCAAAATCACCGTTTAACTTTTCTCCCTACTGTGCACTTAGATGTTCTCTGGATCACACAATCATAATTCCCCAGGGTGGAAAATGTGATGGGTCCAAACTCTGTAGGATGTTTTTGACTCTCAGTTGTCTCTTTGGACATTGCTGAGCAAATTTGAAAGCTATAAAATTCTTAACAGTAAAGAAAATAGTCATAGACATTTAGTGACCATCTTATATTTCCCAGGCCTTCTGTTAAGTGCTTAAATGTGTGAACTCATTCATTCCCACTTACCTGAAAGAAGTTACTCAGGGTTACTCAGGGAACACAGCCCAGACATATGCGTAGGTAGTGAGATCGTGAATCCTGACTTCTCTAGACAGGATTTTGAAAGATGAGCTTCTGAACGTGGTTCTCACCTTTGTTTTCTGGCAGCGACCTGAAGCCTCCCAGTGGAGGAGGCAGAGGCAGAGAGCTCAGTGTGACTGGGAGCTGCCTGAATTCTTGTCCTCAGAAAACTTAATATTCTCACCAGACTCTCAGCTCTCCCAGCAAGTGCTGGGTAACCCAGGACAAGCCGGATAACCTCTATCAAGCTTCTTCTTCATTTTTTAAGCTATCTTTCTGAACTTAATTAATCTATGACCTGTTTTCAGAAATGAAATTCTCTAGTAATCTCAAGTAGGAAACGTTCTTGCATGAATGTTACTGTATTTGCCAATCATTTAATTTATCCATGTTTCATAGGCCAGCAGTGGCCATGAAATTAATTCCATCTTAGAAAGGGTCACAGCCTGGGGATGAGGAACAAATTAAGGCAGACAGACTAAGGTATCTTTGGAGTACAAAAGGCATGTTCTCGGTCACCAAGGAGGAGAGTCCATCATTTTGTTGGTTGCCAAGAATGTCAACTGGCTGAGTGTTTTTTAGGGCCTTACTATTTATATATACGGAGACAGGCCAGATGGGGATTTAACTGTGACACAGATCTATGAAGACTCGGGAAGACAAGGACACTATAAAAATGAAATATAGAAGTGGGGGCCAGGAGAGGGCAGCAGAAGATGGGCTGGAAATGTTCCACCATTTGTTAATAGGTGCAGAACTCAGGAAGGTCTGTGGTTTCCACCTCAAAACCACTTCAATGTTTTATTATTACTATTAGTAGTATTAGTATTAGTATTAGTATTATTAGCTATGGAAAATTATGGGTAAGTGAAACTCCTCTCCATTATGTTCTTTTAAAGACACATTCTTATTTTATTGGTGTGTGGAAAGCCAGGAGAGGGTATCTGACACCCCTGGAAACAGTGTGACATGAGTTAGTTACCACAAGGGTGCAAGGATCTATGTCAGGGAAGAGGGAACAAAGTTTTCTTGCTTAAGAAATTGCCCAGCTGGCCAGGAGTGGTGACATATATGCCAGTGATAGTGCAAGACCCCCCGAAGGTTGTCTTCCGTCAGGGAGACCCCGTACCCAAAGATCAACGAGTCCAGTTGTTTGGATGCAACCAGCAAGAGGTTTTATTGAGTACACGGGTACCCGGGGCGACAAAGTCTCTCGGAAGACTTGCGCGCCTCTCGGTTGGGGTGACAGGTTTTTATAGGGCTCGGGAGCAGGAAGCGCGGTTACAGAAGCGAGAAGCATAGTTACAAGGGTCTGATTGGGTGGTTTGAACAAAGCCGTAGTTAAGTCACGTACCCAGAACAGGGAAGGCGGGAAGGCAGATTGTGAGCAGGGTCACGTATTCGGAACCGGGAAGGCGGGAAGGCAGATTGTGAGCAGGGTCACGTATTCGGAACCGGGAAGGCGGGAAGGCAGATTGTGAGCAGGGTCACGTATTATGCTAGGACTTTATTCTTTCAATAGAGCCCTTTGGGGAGGCAGAGGCAGGCATGTGTATGTGAGTTTGAGACCAGCCTGCTCTACAGAGCGAGACCAGGATGGCCAGGGCTACACAGAAAGACCCTGTCTCAAAAAACCAAAGTGGGGAGCAGGGGGTTCCCCAAGGCTTCCAAAAGGATGGACAGTGGACTTGTTTCCTTGCAAACAAGGCTCTGCCAGGCTGGAGGTTCCTGCTTTTTGGAGCAGGTCTCTGGCTCCCAAATGAGGAATGTGCTTTTGTTTGTTTGTTTGTGAGATTCTGAAGAAAAATATTTAAACAAAACAAAAAAATAAATAAAATAAAACGGGACGCTGTTTGCTTGCGTTTCAGAACCTTCTGTGGGGTCCACAAGCCCCTCTAGTTTTAAAAGCGAGTTCTAAAAAGATCCAGAAACCTCTTTGACACAATCCGGGGCTCTATCTAAGGCCAACCCTCTGCCAGAAGAGCCAAAGGCTCTTTAGGAAACTGGGGTAGGTGGTTAAGTCCATCAGTATTCCCAGCAGTGGACCCGATCCAGCTTGCACGTGGGGGGGGATGAGGATGGAGGTGGGGGAGGTTCTGGGTCACAGTGACCACAGGCCTTGTTTCCTCTTTAACTGAAGCTCTTTTGTTGGAGTCTATTGGAGTGTTAATTAAAGCCGGCCCGGTTGCTCCCTCAGATCTCTCCACCCAAGATAAAAAGATACCACAGCTAAAAATCTTGGAGGAATAAAAAAATCTGATCCCTGTCAAGTCCTGGGTCACTAGACAGTAGGGGAGAAGAGGACCAGAGTCCCTGGGCTGGTGGGGAGACCCTACCAACTGAGGGCGTAGCCAACTCCGGGCTGGTGGTCCAGGGTCTATAAGAAAGCAGGCTGAGCAAGCCCTTGAGCAGGGCCCGAAGGGGAAACTTCTTAGTTAGTGATGGTAAGGAGGTTCCGCCCACTGTGGGTGGAGTTATGGTGATTGATGGGTAGTTCCTGCCCACTGTGGGTGGTGCCATGCCTGGGCTGGTGGTCCTGGGTGTTATAAGGGCCCCCCCGCATCTTCTTGATTAATGATTGATGGGGAGGTCCCGTCCACTGTGGGCAGCGCCATGAGGGCTGTTGGGGAGGCTTGTGGTCCAGGGTCTGTAAGAAAGCAGGCTGAGCATGCCAGTGAGCAGCGACCTCCATAGACATCTTCTTAATTAGTGATGGATGGGGGCCCGCCCACTGTGGGCGGAGTCACATCAAAATCAGAGCCCAGTGGGGAAGGCAAGCAGATGGCTTTCAGGTGGAACCGGAATGGTTTCTTGAAACTTTCTATTGTACATGTGGGAGGCCAGACAGGGGAGCCAAGCCTGGAAGAAGTGAGCTTGCTTGTGTTCGAACTCTTGTATGCTTGTGCTTGTGTGTGTTTGCACCAGGTTGATGAAGGGCATCCTTCTTTATTTTCTTTCCGTCTTACCAAACTTCCACTCTTAGAGGGGCTGGAGAGATGGCTCAGAGGATAAGAGAACCAGCTGCTCTCCCAGAGGTCCTGAGTTCAAGTCCCGCCACCCACACAGCGGCTCAAGACATTCTGTAGTGAGATGTGGCACCCTCTGCTGGCGTGCAGGCGAACCTGCAGAGAGAGCACTCAGATTTGCTGTTAAAGAAACAGAATAAGGCCGAAAGTGGTACTAAGGAACAGATCCTAGATCCTATTTGGTTGGGAAAAAATATTCTCTTGTGGGGAGATAGATAGATAGATATCTAGATAGATAGATAGATAGATAGATAGAGAGAAAATAGAGGAAAATGAAATTAGTAGCTGTGAATATTAAAAACGTGCTGTCAGACTTTTTTTGGTCTGTATCCTGCAGTGTTGGGACTTTACAATGAGCATTATTTTAATGTATTGAATATTTTAGGTACTATTTTGATTTTAAAGCTAAGGAAATATTTTCGAATGTTATTTTGAAGTTTTTTTTTTTTTTTAATGTGCGCATTGTTCTTTGAAGTAAAAAAAAAATATGCCCAGTGGTGCACACTTATGATCCCAGCACCCGGGGAGGCGGAGGCAGGAGGATCTCTGTGAGTTCGAGGCTAGCCTGGCCTACAGAATGAGTTCAGGACAGCAAGAGAACACAGAGAAACCCCGTCTCAAAAACAAAAGAAAACAATAATATCAACAATTTATTTAAAAGGGACATATCAATCTTATGAGGATTATATCTTTACATTTTATTACACCCATAGAATATAACAGCAATGTACAACGTATTTCTAACCTTTGTTTTATTCTTAATTCACTAATTACTTAGCATCTAAAAAAATCCAACTGGGTTCAGTCTTGACATCTCTCCTTGCATTCTCTGGTTGAGCAAACTGGAGCTTCCAGCTTTCTTCCATGTCCTGTGGGCTTCAATATGGGTACCCAACAGGACCAAATCCCTCCAGACACAAAGACCCTGCTCCTTTTTTGACACAGGGTCTCACTCTATAGCCTAGGCTAACCTAGACCTCTTTTTGTAGCCCAGGCTGCCCTGAGAACTCCCTTTGTCGCCCTTGCTGGCCTGAAACCAATAATTCATAAACAGATGCATACCACGTCGGTTGGTTACCGTGAACTGTGAGCAGACTTGAAATGCTCCAGCTGTTCACTGTCCTTTCAGATGTCTCAGCCACAGATACCCACATGCCCTGTGGGCCAGCCCTAGCAGGGCCACCCAGCAAAGAGAGATCCCAGGTCCTCCCAATCCATTTCAAAGGGCTGGCATTGCCTCCTGTGTCACCGCCTCAGTCCCTTCTCATAGTTTGTCCCTCTCAGTCAGGAATGACTGAGTGTGCAAATTCTCTCTGGATTACCCTGCTCCCCAGCAGCATCCCTGTTTCTCCTCCTCCCACTCACCTTCTTTGCACACTGTCAGTTTAAGGTCAGCCTGATCTACAGAGTCCAGTACAGCCAAGGTTACACAGAGAGAACCTGTCTCAAGAAAGGAGGGGAAGAAGAAGGAGGAGGGGGAGGAGGAAAATTAGGAAGAGAAAGAGGAGGAGGAGGGGGAGGGGAAGAAGCAAGAGGAGGAGGCAGAGGAGGGGGAGGATGAGGAGGGAGAGGTGAGGGAGGAGGGGGAAAAGGAGATGGAGAAGGTAGAGGAGGAGGGGGAGGAAAAAGAGGGGGAGGCAGAAAGAAAGTAGAAAGTATTATAACATGAAACCTTGCTGCACAGATTTTCCCAAAGTGTTACATAAAAATATACAGGAAAAAGTATATGATGCATACATGAGATATGTAAACTTTCTATTTAAACTTGGCTCCCATCCCCAGGACATCTCATCAGAAACACATACAAGGGAGCTGGAGCGACGGCTCATAAGTGAAGAGAGCGGGCTGCTCTCCCAGAGGTCCTGAGTTCGATTCCCGACTTCCACATGGCAGCTCACGACCATCTATAGTGATATCTGGAGCCCTCTGCTGGCAAGCAGGTGTATATGCAGACAGAGCACTGTATACACTGTATATATAATAAATAAATAAATCTTAAAACAAACAAAAAGAAACACATACAAATACTCTAAAACCTGAACAGCCCTGCTTCCCGATATTGCATCTGTCCTTATGACTTTGAAGTCCTGATGGGGAGCTTAGACAAGAACACAGACAGACAGTAGCTTCGACAGTGTGGAGCCATACAGGTTAGGTAAGCAGTCACCTCCCCCCTCTTAGCCCAGGTTCCGAGAACACAACCCTGGGTGAAGGAGGGAACCCTTCACTCAGAAACTCGCCTCTTGCGTGGCTACAAATGAGGGCTTTTGCAACAGCCATTTAGGAACATTGACCCAAAAGGCCCATGTGTTTTCATTCAAGGGATGTTTACAAACACCCTGGCTCCTGCTTCAGCCGGCTTGTCAGCTGGATGACTTTCTCCTCCTAGAGGAAAGGGGAGGGGGAGAAGGAGGAGTAGAAGGAGGAGGAGGTGGAGATACAGGAGGGGGAGGAGGAGGAAGAGAAAGCTGGATCAGATCTGCCTGGAAGTAACTGGTGTATTCCAATTTCAAGCTAAGGCCCCTCACAATACTCCATACTCCAAAAGCTTGGAGCCGGAAGGCCTTATCTCACCAAACTCTGAATTCTCCATCCCCTATTCACTAGATGTGTGTTTCTGCCCATCCTTCCATCCATCACGGGCTTCCCAGACAAATGGCACAGTGCTTCTAGGATTCCATCACGAGAGACTGAAGAGAAACCAAGGCACCAAAAGTTCACCTCTCAAGGCCAGCAACTTAGCTCAGTTGGTAAAGCACTGGCCTTGCAAGCACAGGAACCTGAGTTCAAGTCCCAGGACCTGCCTCAATGTGAGATGGAGGCAGGAGGATCTCTGTGAGGTTCCAGGCCAGCCTGGTCCACAGAGCGAGCCCTCCAGGATAGCCTGGGCCACACAGAAGGACCCTGTCTCAGAGTTAGGGGAAGAATTCAAATATTAAAAGCTGAACAATTTTCCCATGACCTTGATTGCCTGGCACTTGCTCTCTCTTCTCCTAACCACAGTGGGGACTGTCAGGTTGCATTTGCTAAACAGATGAAGGGAAAGTAGCCTCCACCAGCTCTTCATGGTATTTTGTCATGGCACTGCACACATTTTGGGGGGCCACCCAGGTATGCCTGGAACTTCTTGACAGTTATAATGATGTGCAGACCCTTTTAAGACTGAAAGCCTGCTAGTCCAACTTCTTGACTGTTACAATGACATACAGACACTTTAAGACTGAAAGTCCTGGACTGGAGAGATGGCTCAGTGGCACTGTCTGCTCTTCCTAAAGGACCCGGGTTCAATTCCCAGTACCTACATGGTAGCTCACAACTGTCTATAATACCAATCCCAAGGGATCTGATACCTTCAAACTAATGTGCGTAAAATAAAATTAAATAAATTATTAAAAAAGACTGAAAGTCCTGCTAGATCTTCAAGCAGTTGACCTACTGATCTAACCTCAGTCCTACTTTTACACTTGCTTTCATTTCAGTACTCATGTATGTGTGTGCGTCCTTGTGCACACATCTGTATGTCATATCCGTATGCCATATGGCAGACAGGAAGTGAACTCCACAACAGTAGTGTGCGCTCTTCACAGCTGTGTCTCCAGCCAGGAGATGGGCAGCCTGTCTAACCACCTCCAAGTCTCCTTCAAGTGATGCTGAAGATGAGAAAATCTGGACGTGCTTGCCAGGGGGACAAGGAAAAGCTATGCAGATCATGGGAGCTTTTTCTGATCTTGCACTTTGTGGCTCTTCCAAAAAAAAGTGGCTAGTAGAGGTGAATCCCATTCCCATGAGTGTCTCTTCATGTTGAATCAGGATGAGAGGGGCAGTGCCAGGTCCCAAGTGACCCTTAGGGTGTACCCCACTTTCAGTGCTATCAGCAGCCATGCCAGGGAGATGGGCTGGCAGATGGTACAGCTTTGCATTCTGGCCATTATGAGGCATCTTTAAAGATGATTCAGGATGCTCCTGGGTGGTCATGTGCCCTTTGCCCTTCAGAGGACATGAGATCACTCCTCTGTTTTCTGTTTATGTGGTGAGAAGATGTCCACCTAACAGATGAATATTGGCAGGAGAGATGGCTTGGTGGCTAAGAGCACCCACTGGCTGCTCTTCCAGAGGACCCAGGTTCAAGTCTCAGCACCCACACAACTGTCTGTGGCTTCTATTCCGTGTGAGGATCTGACACCTTCATGCAGATGCGCCTGCGCTCAGAACACTGATATTGGTACATGAAATAAAAATTGAAAGAATCAGACTAACTTTGTAACCTATGTTTCTTTTAATTGCCTTATAACTTATATTTGCAAGTTTTAGGCCCATGTTAATTAAAGCCTCTTAGTGCTTCTCCAGAGAACTGAGGAATGTAAAAGTTCCTGACATTAGCCATCTGTGAGGGCAGAGATAAGGAAGAGAACAAGCAGAGATCTCTACTAAATGGAGAAAAAACAGCCGGTGAGATGGGCTTTGTTTGGAAACTGGGCCAAATGGCCCTAATTCTTCTCCTGACCTTTGATCCAAAGCCTGTAACCCCCACTCCTCAGAACAGACATGGGATGAGTTAATCACCCCCCCCACATTTAACTGTGGATGGCAGGAAATTCCAAACTGACTTGAAGATCAGATATTTACGACAGGGCTGACTAGACCTAAGGGTGACCAGAACTAACCAATTATTTTAAAAGTTAGACACTTCATCCAATCCTAACTTGCCAAGAAGTCAACCCCAGGAGATTCCTGCCTTGTGTCTTAAAAACCTAAGCTCTTGGTCTCCCGGTGCTACTCCTAGCTGATCAGCAGGGGTGACCCCATTGCAATGGTTAAGAAGAGTGAGTCTCTTGCGTTTTTGCATCGATGGATGATTAGTTTCCTGAGTTCTCTTCATACCTTCTTATATTTAGGCTCTTGCTGGGCCTAACATTATGGGGGCTCGTCTGGGATTTAGGGGTACTGAGGAGAACTCTGGACACTGGCTATCGGAGGACTCATCTGAGCTCAGAAGTAGGTACCGCAGTTGTCCTTGTCCTGTGTCTCTTGTCTGTTACATGTTTGTTCTGTTATACCAACAATGGCAGTGTTGGGTTTATGGTCTGGCTCGCGAGCATCTGTAGAAGGGGTTCGAGTCCCCTGAGTGGTTCGAGGCCACTCGCCTGGAACGGTCTCATTAAGGCAGACAGACGTGTCATTAATGCCGAGGCCGTGGGGCATCCTGTAGGATGCTAAGCTTGCCCCTTTCTGTGAAAAGGGAGGAGGCAGAGAGATTCTGATCCTCCAAGCTGGATTGGGGGTTGCTCCCCCAACAATCTGAGTCTGTGCGCCTTGGCCAAATAAGGCAAGGTGGCAATTCCTGTGTCTCTCATGTATGTATGTGTTTTTCTGTGTCTGTTTCTTTGTAGACTTGGACTGACGAAAATTTGGACAGAGGACAGTTAAAATTAGGACTTGTTCTCGGCTGGGGAGGGCACACGGCTGCATGGCAGGTGATACCAAGCAGTGTGCTCTCCCTCCCGAGGAGAAGGGAGTGCTTTCAGGTGGCTGGGGAGACGCGGTGGAGCTGGCTGCCAGGGCTGAGCTTGGGAACTTGAGCCTCCATGGAATAACAATGCACACCCAGCAGGGCACGGGTTTGATGTGGCCCCTTATGATGGGCAGCCAAAGAGGGAGAGGCCTGGCTGGGAAGCGGGTTCAGGACCTTTGGGGGAGGTAAGCTAGAGTGAAGCTCACAAGAGAGCCAAGGGAGCAGGCAAGGCTCGTGGGCTCCCTTGGTGGAAGTCCTTGTACATGGCTAGGCAGGGAGCAGCACCCGACAGGAGCTGCTCAGGCCACTGAAAGTGAGGAAAAACTCCTCCCCCTTCCCTTCAAGTCAGCTCAGCAGGGAAGTGAGCAGCAGGAGCTCGCCAAGGCCTCTTGCTCCTCTCTTCCCTCCTCCCACCTAGGGGGCGTGAGTCAATTGCAATTTACAGATCAAACAAAGATGTAGGAAGAAAACTGCAGTTGCTGTAATGTTTAGAGTTACAGCTGAGTCTAAATTAAAAAAAAAAGTTTTGTCTGTCTATTTAAATATATGGCCATTTTATAATTATTTTCAACTGGTCTTAAATGGTTGGTATGATAAAAAATAATTGGGTATGTTTTAAGGTTAAAATTCAAATTCTTGTTTAAAACATGTATATGTGCCTATGTGTTTATAAGGTATATAAATGCATATGTTTAAATAACAACAATGTAAATTGCCACATGGTGTGGCTCAGGAAAAGAACAAAGTTTGCAAAATCTCTGAGTCAAAATGATTTTATTTCCTTTTAGGATAAGAAGGAAGTCTTGTTCTGAGTTGGTATTGCTTCCAAAGATTGGGTTGTTTGCACTGATAAATTTTGGTCTTAAAAATTTGGTTTTGGCTTTTAAAATTATGGTTATGCTTTATAAATTTACTCCAGAAAAAGATACTTTGTTTTGATATTGCAAAGACGAGTTTTAAAAATGTTTAAGATGATAAAACGTTTACAGTTTATCAGATTTTTTTAAGCAATAACTCTTGGGCAGTCTAACAATGAACTTAGAACAGTTTCCCAACCCTTTGAAAAATTAGAAAAAAATTTTCATGGGAGTTTTTCTGTTGTCTAAAAAAGAGAGAGTGAGCAAGAGATATTAAAGAAAGAAATAGCTTGTCTAAAGCAAGAGTGTCTGGTTAAGACAGAAAAATGAAGCTATGAACCTAAAGGTATACAGAATGTTCTAAAAGGTCTGTGTATGTATATAAAAGCCAGGGAGCATATGAATGATGTTTGCTTTGGTTCTTTATACCTGCAAATATTATTTGAGAAAAAACTGTAAAATATCTTGTACTTCATTTAAAAGGCTGGTGATTCTTCATTGCAAAATGTTTTCTTATGTTCTCTTAAAAAAATCTGGCTGACAGGTTTGATGTGGACAGAATAATTCATACAGTTTAAAATTGTTCTATGCTATTGTTTGTTCTGAACTGTTCTGTTAGGCAATTGGTTCTCAAACTTGTTTGATCCCAGTGTGTAAAGCTTTTTGCTCTTAAGTTTTAAAAACATGGGGAGATTCATAAGATTTGCTAGCCCCTTTATAAATTGTGCCTGATTAAAGGTCTTGTTTTGATTTTAGTCAGAAAGAACAGATTTAAAGTTACACTATAGACTAAGTTTTATCCAGTCCTTTTGTTTAGGTTGTTTTTCTAAGGTTAAATTTAGGATGGGTAACTATGAAGTTTGCCTATATGGATCTACTTGAAATTTGATTCTAAAACATGCATCTAAGGAATATGCCAAATTAGAGATTATAGCATTCTGTTTTATAGGACACAATTTAGAGCAGATGATAAAAATAGACAAAGAGTAACTCAGATATGCTGGCCCTCAAGCTTGTCAGAGATCTGATGAATATGGCATTTTAACATGTGTAAGTTCATTGTGACAGAAAGTCCCAAAATCTTGGCAGTAGCTCCCCAAGGTCTCCGAGAAGATTTGGACAATGACAGATGACCATAACTCTGTATTGTGGTATGCTAACCACTGGGCAATACTGCCTCAACTGGCCCACTGCTAGAGCCCAGCCTAACTGTGGATGCAGCTGTGGACACCTGCAGAGTCATTGTTTCACATTGTCTGAGGTGAGGTGAGGTCAATCTCTCCTGTTCCTCTCTCCACAGCAGCAGTTTCTCATCCTCTATGCCTGATGGCTGGATTGCCTCTGCTCAGGAAGCCAGGAGACCACATGAGCCAGGGACACTGCCTAGGTGATGGACTAACTAGTCATCTCTGTCATTTTGATTGGTACATGGATTGTTACATTTACTTAGCTCATAATTTATCCTTCTCAGGTCTCTGATCACATTGATGGCTAGGCTGGAAGGCTAGGCTAAGTTAACTGTAGCTTGGCAGCTAAAGAGCAGACAAATAGGTCCACTATCAGCTCATTGGACAGTTCATTAGTTAGTTAGAACTACTAGGTACTATATCTTTTGTGTAAAAAGAAAAACAGGTTTGCCCTGCTCACAGGCTTTATATCAATTGCCTGTGTCTTATGATAAGTAGTTGGATAAAAAGATATAGAGATTATGTAGGGTCTGAGGATATAGGAGTTTAGGTTATGATGATTTAATTATTTATTGCAGAGCTGGGAATTGAACCTAGCACCTCAGACTTACTAGGTAAGTTCTACCACCGAGCTACATTCTCAG
Organism: Meriones unguiculatus; assembly: GCF_030254825.1. NCBI lineage: Eukaryota > Metazoa > Chordata > Mammalia > Rodentia > Muridae > Meriones > Meriones unguiculatus. Next base: position 3,469,076 of record NW_026843647.1, read on the forward strand.
TGCTCAGAAGTTTAGGTTATAAAAATAAAAAATGTTGTTTGGTCTAAAAAAAAAATGTTTCAGGGTTGATTATTGCAAAAAATTTAGGGAGTCTAAATGCTTTAAAATATGTAAAAATGAGTTATAATGATAGAAAAATGATTTAAGACATATTAAAAAGGGGAGATATTTTAGATTTCTTCTCTTTGCTACCCTTGTGCTTATACTGGTATAAGATTTCAAAAGTTCAGAATTTTGGCATTGATCAATAGACTTCTGATAAGTTGATGGGACACTGACTGCTTACTATTTAGTCACAAGCTTGAAATTTTAATTTCCTTTGGTTGTTTTCTGAAAATAGATTTAAAGGTATTTATCATCATGCTAAAAACATCTGTTTAATGTATATATCTGACCGAAAAGTCATAGCTCTTATTATGGTATTCTTAATGTCTGCCATTTCTGGGGTAGACTTTGACACAGAAACATCTTAAACCTACTCCTTCTAGTTTCTTTGTTAAGAAAAATATGAGCATCCAGGGTTTAGCAGTAAAGCCATTAATGTATTCCTGTCTAAATGTACAAAAGGTAGCTGAGCTCCTTTAATGGCTAATTACCAACAGGGCTCACAGTTAAAATGTTAGAGTTTCAGACTGTGGACAAACTTAAGTTGTTTATAAAAGGTACAAAACAAACACCTGACTGTTGCCCATTCTGTTGGATATAGTTTTACCTGTTACTCTCAAAATGTTGTTTTATTAGATTTGCTGATATGTTACTTTTCTGAGTCTTTTAATATGTATTTTCTTTTGCGTACCAAAAATTCATATGAGTTTATAGAAATCAAAAGGTCATGAGACCTAGATCTGGCATAGCTCAAACGGATCCCAGATGAGTTTTTCCCTGGTCTTAGGATTCCTCATTTTTTCCATGTAATAGACAAATCTTAACTTCTGTCTCTAGTCTGAATTTGTCTCAGCAGATTTTCACCTGGTTGACTCTATTTCTGGGACCAGCTATGGACTACAAGCTGAAATCCGGACTTTTTGGAAGCTGACATGACTGGTCCCCATCTCTTCCATTGAATCAACTAACCAGAGACTGTTAAGGACTGCCTTGCCTCATTGACCAGACTTTGACTGCCTCCTAGTAATCTTTACTAAATTAGGAAAAACTTATAATTGGACAAAAGGCCATGATTTTGGCATCAAAATAAGAGATTCTAGTATCTTGGGTGAAAGCTCTAAAGATCCAGGAGAAATTCAGTTAAAAGCAACTCCCTTGGGCACTCAAGAAATAGGACCCTTAGCTACTCTGCTTGTTTTTTTCAGTGTTTGAACCCTGCATTGTAAATCATCTGGTTATGTTTATTAGGAAAAAGATTAGTGCAGTGCAAGTGCTTACACTAAGATAATATTACTGAAGAGTAAATATGACTGGACATAGAATGAAAACTAAAACCCAGATAATTACAGACTAAGGTAACTACCCACGTACTCGCCCCAACTTTTGACCAGCATTTCAGCCTCTTTCAAACTGAGATATCAACGGCCCAGTCATCAGCATAAAGAAATTTCAGAAGACGGATCTTCGACCCACTGTCCCATTCTACAGGCTGAAATGTTGAGTCAAAAGACAAAATTTTCTTAAAATAGAATCCTCACTCTACAGCTGCTTCATGATTGAAGCAGTTACAAGTAGAAGAAGGAAATGAAAGAATCAGATTAACTTTGTAACCTATGTTTCTTTTAATTGCCTTATAACTTATATTTGCAAGTTTTAGGCCCATGTTAATTAAAGCCTCTTAGTGCTTCTCCAGAGAACCGAGGAATGTAAAAGTTCCTGACATTAGCCATCTGTGAGGGCAGAGATAAGGAAGAGAACAAGCAGAGATCTCTACTAAATGGAGAAAAAATCACCGGCTGGCACCGGTGAGATGGGCTTTGTTTGAAAACTGGGCCAAATGGCCCTAATCCTTCTCCTGACCTTTGATCCAAAGCCTGTAACCCCCACTCCTCAGAACAGACATGGGATGAGTTAATCACCCCCCTACATTTAACTGTGCATAGCAGGAAATTCCAAACTGACTTGAAGATCAGATATTTACGACAGGGCTGACTAGACCTAAGGGTGACCAGAACTAACCAATTATTTTAAAAGTTAGACACTTCATCCAATCCTAACTTGCCAAGAAGTCAACCCCAGGAGATTCCTGCCTTGTGTCTTAAAAACCTAAGCTCTTGGTCTCCCGGTGCCACTCCTAGCTGATCAGCAGGGGTGACCCCATTGCAATGGTTAAGAAGAGTGAGTCTCTTGCGTTTTTGCATCGATGGATGATTAGTTTCCTGAGTTCTCTTCATACCTTCTTATATTTAGGCTCTTGCTGGGCCTAACAAAATTAGGACTCCATTGATCCTCTGTAAGGCTTGGGATGTCTGAAGAGGTGTTGCCTTCACTGTGTCAAGTAGTAGCTCACTCCTTCCAAGGATGTGACACACACACACACACACACACACACACACACACACACACACTGTGTTCTGAAATATGGTGCCCAAATTTATTCTCCTTAAAGACAGCTCCATCCGGGTAAATCCCACTCTCCAGCAAGACAGGAAGAACAGAGGGAAACAACTGAAACCGTTCACTCTGGTCTCACAAAAGTTCTTACACAAGAAGTGAAAAAACATGGGGAAAGATGAAGTTGGTTTTTTGGTTTTTTTCTTCCCCCCTTAAGTTTTCCCTGGAAGTTCCTGCAAGACTGTAGCTTTTCTCTGTATTCAAATCTGGGTCTACTTACAGAATTTCCACAAGCCCTTAAGGAAATAACCTGTTTCTACACATGAAATAAGTACATCGTATTCCCAGGCATCATATGTGTTAGTATTTTGGAACACAACATGCTTCTGGGTTGCTCAGCAACCTATGACGTCATCATATGTCACCTGCCAGTGGTCACACCTGGAAGGCATGGTTACCGTGCCCTCATAAAAGGTCTGATCCGACATGTGGTCGCTCTCTTACTCTTGCTCTTACTCCTACCCTTACACCCTCTCTTCTCTCTCTTGGGGTGCCCCTCCTTTCCCCTTCTCTATCCCCCTCTCTTTTCCCACCATGCCCTGCTACCCACTTCCTCCATACCCCCCTAATAAACCTCTCACAGAGAATACCAGTTGTCCCCCTGCTTCATCTATTTTTAGTTTTTAACAATTTGCATATGGGCTCTGTCCCACTGTCCATTGCTGTGGCTCTTCTGCTTCATGAAGGCAAGAGGAGGCCTCAGGACCATGTCTGTGAGCTCTCACTCAGCAAGGATCCTTCTCTTTCTCTTTGCACAGGATGCATGAAAACCAGCTCTAGCAATCCTTGGGGTCTCTGGGGTGACCCTGAACTAATAGCAAAACAGCACAGAAACATTGGCTTTAAGAGAACATATTTGCTTAGGCTACAGGGGCAGGGTTAGGGGTGCATAATCCAATTATGCCCTGTTATCAGTGCCATTTGAAGTCCCCCACCATGGCTGTCTTGTTAATCACCATGGAATTATGCAGGATATAGCTGGCAGGTAGCTATGCTTGTAATTAATGTAATTATAGGTGAGCGGACTGACCTGTCTTTTTCACTGTTTACCAACCTATGGCTAGCTGTGTGCATGCATTTCTCTGATGGCTGTCTCCAAAGCGATGTTGGTAAAGTCAACCTCAGAGTGTCTGGGGGCTTTGCCTGGGCAGCCAGCAGCACAGCCTGCTCTGATGGTATCCAAATGTCCCCCTACCACTCCTCAGCCTTTACCTCCATCCATTAAAGCTTCTAGGGGTTTTGCTCCACAAGGAAACCCAGAGTTCTCCTGTAGAACTTTCCAGAAAGCCACCGAGAGCACTGGAGATTGTTGCTTGGCTATTCCACCTGTTCCCCTCATTTATTGGTCAGCAAGTTCTATTTTTAGCAGCCTTTGATAAACCATTCCTTATGAGGTATGATTATTTCATTCATTATTCTATCTGGTGAGGTATTAATAAATATATGTGTGTATGCCTATATACCTATAGGTGTATATACATATTTAATTATACATTTAATATATATATTTATATATTTAATTATATATGTTTATACACATATTTAATTATATATTCAATATATTTAATATATTTATACATTTAATATATTTAATTATACATACATGTATACATACATATTTATTTAATTACCGATAATTGCATGTGTGTTTATATGTATATGTATATATAAACTATATTAGCAACTACTGCTGTATTTTTATCCATTATGTATAGCATAGCTTCACTGAGAGGATTTGGAAGAGTTTACATTTATAGACAAACACTAGGAGCAAAAACACTTTTTCCAAGGTTACGAGGCCTGGGTCACCTTATTTAAGCTCGCTGAGCCCGGGTCTTTTTCTTTGTCATGGTGGGAGGAGATTAAATGACCCTTTTACTTAAGGCACTGGGCATCAGGCCTCTCCTGTCTGGTCAGCAGCAGCCACTGTTGGGAGCCACGTGGCTCTGACAGCTGCTTTGATATTTAAATCTCAGCAGAAAGACAGCTTTTACCCGGACTTTACTGAAGTCAGGGAAGAATTTGCAAGTCCATCTCTTTTGTTTGTGACAGCTTGTGAAGATCACACAACTCTTGCTTCAACTCCTTGTGAATTTAACCCATTGTTCTGAGCTGTTTTTACTCTGGCTTAAAAGCTCTCTGCAATAAAAAGTCAGGCTTTCTCCTTGATGCTGCTATGGCTGCTGCTGTGGCTGAGAGTCTGGAGCCTCTTTAAAAAGTCTCCTGTGTGTTATGTGTTGATATGATTTAATAAAAGTTATTAATGAGCAAGTCCGCACCCCTTCAAGATTTAATGTAGAGGTGGCTGATCATTTTATACATATAAATGTTTAGATTTGTGATCCTTTTAAGATGTTTATAAGATTACTTTTTAATATAATTGCTTCTTGATTACCCCAAATTTAAGCTTGCCAGTAAAGAAAAGCTGTCTGAGAAGTTATGTTGCTTGCTCATCTTCTTTATCGATTACAAGTTGGTTAATTACAAGTGCGTTTCGGGTCTTGGGGATAACTTGACTTCATATTTGTTTTTCACCCATAATAGATAAAACATTTGATCATGTGAAGGTATTGGAGAATATGTGTTTTATTTTGCATATATTTATTGTACTCATTCACTTAAAAACAGTGTTACCACATTTTGTGTTTAGTACTCCTTGAGAGATCTTGCTGAGATAGATAAGCTATGGAAAAAGAGTAAAAGTGTCATCTGAACAGGCACTCTGGGTCTTGTTCTGTCCACCAAGGTATATGTACATAGGGTGGTTTAGACCTCACTCTTTGGAGTTTGTTTCATCCACAAAGATGTATATATATATATATATATATATATATATATATATGTATGTAAGGTTGGGATAGAACTTGCTCTTTTGTGTTTGCTCCATCCACCGTGATGTATATGTATGTAAGGTGGTTTGGTGCTTGCTTTTTAGAGTTTGTTCCATCCACAAATATGTATATATGTAAGGTGGTTTGGAACTTATTTTTCAGAGTTTCTTCCATCCATCACATTATATATATATATAGATAGATAGATAGATAGATAGATAGATAGATAGATATAGATATATCTATCTATCTATCTATCTATCTATCTATCTATCTATCTATCTATCTATATATGCGTGTAGGATGGACTGAAACTCCCTCTCTGGAGTTTGCTCCATCTACCCAGTATGTGAATGTGTATGTATGTATGCAGGTATGTTTGTATGTATGTGACTGTGTACAGTATAAGAAGCCTGTAAGAGAAGCTATATGAAGAGAAGTTTAAATAAAGAGAAGCCTTGGGAACCTACTTGCTGGAGTCTGTCTTACTTCATCGTCAAGAATAAGTGGTGTGTGTGTGTGTGTCTGTGTGTGTCTGTGTGTGTGTGTGTGTGTGTGTGTGTGTGTAAGTATGAGTCTACGGGCTACATCTGAGCAGGGGTTTTAGTACTTCTCCATGCATGTTCTTTGGAAGGGGTATCAGTCTCTGCAGGGTCCCCAGGGACCAGTATTTTTGGGGACTGTTGGTCTCCTTTTGGATCTCTTTTCACCTCCCCCCTTCTCTCATAAAATTCCATGTATTCTTTCCATAGTTTGGCTATGAGTCTTAGCCTCTACTTCGATACCTCCATCAGTGGATTCTTTCAGAGTCCATTTGTGGTAGGCTCCAGTCCTATTCCCTGTCTTCTCTCGCTTTGGATATCTATAGCATTTGCCATTCTGAACTAGGATTGAGCATCTTCCCTAGGGTCTTCCCTGTTGTCCAGCTTTTGCAGGAGTATAGATCTCAGTATGTTTATCCTCTATGTCTAATAAGCACTTATGAGTGAAAATATACCATGTGTGTCTTTGTGCTTCTGAGTTACCTCACTCAAGATGATCTTTTCTTGTTTCCACAATTTGCCTGCCAGAAATCTCCTTCAGCTGACGAACACCATCAGCAAAGTGGCTGGATAAAAAAGTTACTCAAAAACATCAGTAGTCCTCTTGTATACAAAAGACAAAATTATTGATAAATTAACAGCACCCTTTACAATAGCCACAAATAACAAAAAGTAACTTAGCGTGACTTTAACCAAGCAAGTGAAAGACTTGTATGAAAGAAAACATCCTATTGGATTTTAAAGCTCCTCAGTTTCCACTCTTTCATCCCTTTGACCTGATTGCCTGGTAGGAATAAGAATATTCTAAAGACATTTATATCTCTCCCTTAGGCAAACATCTAGTGAAACTGTGGAATCCATGAAATTCTAATTTCCCTTCAAATCTCTTTCTGTGAAAAGGCTGATTTCTCCAGATGAGAACTTCCTTGCTAAATAAAGATTAACTCAATGTCTGATTGTTAGGGCCAGAATTAGCCTAATTTTAAGAAGGTATGAAGAGAACCCAGGAAACTAATCACCCATCTCTGCAAAATCGCAAGAGGTTTATTTTGACCATTGTACAATGGGATCACCACTGCTTGTCAGCAAGGAGTGGCACCAGGAGACAAAGAACTTGGGTTTTTAAAAGACAAAGTGCAGGAATCTCCTAGAGTTGCAATCTTGGTGATTCAGGATTGGATGAGGTAGTTAACTTTTAAAATAATTGGTTGGTTCTGGGCACCCCTAGGTCCAGTCAGCCCTGTCGTAAATATCTGATCTTCAAGTCAGTTTGGAATTTTCTGCCATATGAGATATAGCCACAATTAAAGGTTGGAGAATGATTAACTCATCCTGTGTCTGTTCTTAGGAGTGGGGGTTACAGGCTTTGTATCAAAGGTCAGGAGCTATTCAGGAGAAGGATTGGGGCCATTTGGCACAGTTTCCAAAGCTCATCTCCCAGGTGCCAGCCGGTGGTTTTATCTCCATTTAGTAGTGATCTCTGCTTGTTCTCCTCCTTATCTCTGCCCTCACAGATGGCTAATGTCAGGAACTTTTACATTCCTCGGCTCTCTGGAGAAGCACTAAGAGGCTTTAATTAACATGGGCCTAAAACTTGAAAATGTAAGTTATAAGGCAATTAAAAGAAACATAGGTTACAAAGTTAGTCTGATTCTTTCATGATTGCCTTGTAGGAGATAATGGAGCTCAGAATGAAAGAGGGATTTAAGGATGGGAAAAATTTATTATATGACTTGGTTAGATTACTTAGTGTTGTGTATCTTGCCTTTCATCTAAAACTGTTAGTGTTATGCCTGGTTTGCTAGCCCCCAAAGACAAGGGATAAATAGACTCCACTGCAAATACACAGGACTCAAAACCTCCTGTGGAAACAAAACAGACATGCAGCCTCAAGGTCTAGGGGTACTGAGTTTTTAAGGGAAAAATGTAAGCAGTGACATACATCCTTTGACATTACATGATTGGCTAAAGGAAACTGACTTTTGAAATGTTTGGTCCACTTTAGGTGCCAAGACTACAAACAATTATGGCCTGGTCATAATGGCTGGTTTCTTAGCAACTGTATAGTTGGAGGGCAGGAAAAGAATGCAGGAAGATAAGTTCTTACCTTCAGGGCATTACTGGACTAGTCTCCACCCAGATAGCCTTAGATTAGGCCTTAAACTTTAATAATAACCCCTGGTTTTTAATCTTTTGGTCTCTCATTAAGACCTCAAGGATGTATTAGTTACCTTATAACTTCATCACTGATCAAAACAACTGAATAAATATGTTAATGTTTTCAGTTTTCATTAATAATTTCCTTTTGTCATTGTTTTCTCTCTTTTTTATTTTAAAAATAATTCCAGTATGTATCTCTGGTTGTCTTAGCACTCAGTATATACCCACCTTCCCTCCAGAGTGCTGGCATTATAGGCAACATGTCACGGCTTGGTAATTCAGTTTTTTAAATTGGCTTATTGAGGATGAATGGCTGAGCCTGACTGGTTATGGTTGTTAGTACAAGGACTGTGGTCTTAACTCCAGTAACAGAAGAAGGCTCCCATCTAATGTAGCCCTCCTGGTTAAAGTCCACAGTCTACCATTTATGAGCAACATTGCTTTACTGTATCATCAAGTGTATAACTCATCTAAGACTAGGGCAGAGTTCCATCCTTATTCTACAGAGAGTGAAACTGAGACTCACAGAGATAAGTGTTTTTGTAATATAGGTAAGTGTAACTGCTCATCTTACTTGTCACATCATTCTATCACACTACTAAATGAAGTTGAAGCCACCTCAGCCAGGTACGGTGATACAAGTCTGTAATCAAGGTGCTTAGAAAGAGGAGGGAGAATTTCAAGGTTTCAAGGTCACCCAAGGAGTGAATGATCAGTGGTATAGTGGGAGACCTTCAGAACAAAGAGAGGCAGTTAGTAGCCCAGGCCAAAGTCTGTAGTCCTCCTTGCAGGTGCAAAATTCAGAGCCATGGCTCTAGCAATTGTTTGCTGACATATTTACTGCTTTCTCTTTTCTAATGTTTCTTTTTCAAGGCAGCTTAGGTCACTTCAGGGTCAGACTCCTGTTAGTCATTAATGGATGGAACTCTCCTGCAAGTGGGGAAATCAGCCTCAGGCAGGGATGAGCTCCCTCATTACATATCCAATGGAAAGTCTTCAGCGCTGAAACCATATAAACAGAACCAACAGAAAGAGATTCAGGTTTAATTCATAAATTTGCACATAACTGCTCACATACTTACAAGGAAAAATTGGAATGGACAAATTTGGGAAGGGATGAAAAAAGGACATGAAAAGGGGAAATTGTTGTAATACATTTTAATTAGCATACAACAATAAATAAACCCAACAAAAAATGGATTCAGCAGGTATTGTTTATGTATTTATACAAACTTACATACTTAATAGGAAAAAAAAATGAAATAAAGTATATGGGAAGGGATGGAGAATGGAAATGTAAAGGAGGAAATGATGTAGTGTATTTTATTTAACATGTACAAAAATAAATTTTAAATGAAAAGTGCCTAGAAAGATACCATAGCAGTGAAGAGCACTGGGTGGTATTACAAAAGACACAGGTTCCAATTTACAAAAAAGCTCCTAGCTAAACAGCTTCTTAACTTCATTCGCAATGAATCTGATGCCCGCTTCTGGCCTCTGTCTGTACTCTACACTGATACATGGAAAAAATACTTCCATATATACATACATAAAATATAAATAAACCTTATGAAAGAAAATTCCCTGTGATGATGTCATAGCCCTGAGATAGACTGCAACCATGGGTAGTTGAAATGAACCCTTTCTGGTTCTGCATAGAAGCAGCTGTGACTCTCCTCTGAGCCTGCCTTCTCAGAGTCAGAAGCTGCTTTTGTTCTGTCCAATTCATGAACCCCAAAAGACCAGAATAACTAGCCTCCACTGAAATACATGAGGTTCTTTTTATTGTAAATTACAAACTGCAGCTTTGGCCCACACACACCCACCACCGAGGCAGTGGGAGCCGAGCACGCCGTGCCCAGGTTAGTTGGGTGATTTAAAGATTCTGGTCCATCCCAGCAAGCCCAAGGCAGGGGCGATTCCTGTCTGGCAATCATCTATTGGTGAAAATGCTGCATTTTGAATTGATTGGCTATAGGAAGGTCCCCAAACCATTAATGATCTGGTGTCCCTCCCTAGGGGAATGGGCCAATTTCCTAGCAACTGTATCTCTAGTGGGTGGGGAAAGAATGCTGTAAGGCAGGTTCTTCCCCTCAGGTCATTACTGGACTTCTCCACCCACCTAGTTCAGGCCTTAAACTTTAATAATAACTGCTGATTTTTAATATTTTGGTCTCTCACATTACTCTGAATTTAAGAGTAGCTCAACATATCTGTTCATCTATGAACTGCAAACACAGTGCTTACAGGTAACTTTTCCTTGATGTTTTCTGTATTTGTGTTCTCTGTTCTTTGATTGTGTGAGAATTGTGGCATTGATAAATTCTTTAGGTCTATCTTTTAGGGTATACATTTTGATCCAAAAGATAGATTTGCTCTGTAATTATCCCAGTACTTTAAGGGTGAGATTTGCAGTCTATCATTGCTAAGAATTAAAATTGTTCAAAGTAAAACCTGGGTCCTGAACCTAGAAGAGAATTAAGGATGACAGGATATGTGGAGTGAAAAAAACTCTATTTTAGACTGCTCCCATTTCAGTAGTATCCAGAGATGAAGCTATGCTACCATTTAAGATATTTTTATTTAATAATCTCTCAAGTGTATAGAGCAATTTCTCCATATAAAGGTTAATAATTCTAGAGCAGCTGCCTACCAAGCCTTTTATAAAAATATTTCAGAGCCAAGGTCTCCTATGTTGAAGTATATCACCATGATATTATTCTATTGCTCCCCAAGGAAATGAGCTTGTTGTCTTTTTTATTAAGATAAATAACTTCTTCAATGAAAGGTTGGCACCATCACTCTAAATATTATCCATTTGAATCATATAGTCAACTCTCCATTGTAGTAACAAGAAAAAATTTGCACGTCATGCTCAGCATCTGCTTTCAGACCACAATAGAAGGACTAGTTTATTTTGTACATCCCAGAGAGAAAGAGGGTACTCAAAGAACTGCTGATTTCGCCATTGTGAAAATGAACTGATTGTGGCAAGGCAAGTGATTTTTAATATCCCAAGAATTAATAATTAATGTCAGATGAATAAAGACAGACCAGATTGGTGGGTGTACAATTTGGGAGGACAGCATTGTGGGAGTAAGGAGCCAGGTGGAGGAGTTTTGGGAGTGGTGACAGAATCCACACAGAATCCTAGGAAATCAGACTGAATGTACAGGTCTAACTATTGTCCAGTGTACAAGTCTTTAAATGACTGAAAAGCCAATGAGACCACCTCAAACACCAACAACAAAGTTTGGTGCAACTATAAGGAAATGTGTCACATTGGGAGACTTCTGTAAAGAATGGGGAAGCAGTCCCAGCCCTAGTTTCAGATCCATTTTGAGAGTTTAATAGTGAGCTAGGCGTCCCTAGGAGATGAACACTGCATGCAGTAGATCAGGATCTTTTGAGGATCCATAGGAGCCACTGACATCACTCACCATTCCTTTTTGGGCCTCCAAAAGGATCATGTGGCCACTCCCCTCATAGCATGATCTATTGAATAGTGAATATCCAACCAGGGAACTGTCCTTTGCAGATATGTCCAGGCAACAGGCACATTTAAGTCAGCTCTGACGTTTGAGACACAGGCCATTCATTATAGGTGTGTGTGTCAGGTAACAACAGATCTAAACAAATAACATTGCTCTCAGGATTAAGTTCACACAAAATCTTAATAATGTCTTTCCCTTTGCAAAGGAAAGGCCTGATCTTTTTCAGTGTCAGTTAGGCAACATTTAATTGAAATCTCTTTACCATTCCACTACCAGCAGCCACAGTGGTGTGATTCAGGAAAATTCAATTCCCAGTACAAAAGAAATTGCTGAGCTGCAGAGGTTTCTCAAGTGTGCATGTGTTATTCAGGTAGATAGGGCAGATTTCACATCTTGTGCCATTATCCATATGTCCAGGAAGCTGACATGAAAATATAGTTCAACATTATTTTGTGTGTGGGCATCACTGTGGCTGGGTTTGCTGAAATTACAAATAGGCTTGAGGAGCTGCAGATCCATAACAGACCTTTCTGATCACTTCCCTATACAGAGAGATGTATAGAACATGGGACCTCTCTGGAAGAGAAATAAGTAGTAGCAGGAGAGTCAGAAATTAGTTATTTTGTTTGAGTTATGAAATTTGTGTTTGTTTAATTTCTGTGCACACACAATTGTAACATTGGTCAGGTTCACATTCTTCCTGTTTCCTTAGGTCATTTAATGAAAACTTGAATATAATTTGGGGCTTATGTTTTCTGTATTTTGGTCTTCATCCACTTCTTCTTTCACTAATAATGTATACCTTTTGAATATTTTTGTTTTAGGGAAGTACAGAAGTCATGTTGTACCAGTGTGTGTAAAATGTCTTTGTAGTCATAATGGGAATTCTGAGTTTTTTACATGGCACATGGCTTTTGAATCAGCTTTTCCTTAACAAATTGTTAGGAATTCTCTTTGAATTGTTTTTAATTCATGCTGCAAATTGAAAGTTCAAAGTCTTTTATCTTTTTCTTTTGAAAACATAGCTTAAGTGTTTGAAATGGGAGAAGATATTATATGGTCATTATTTGGTGTAAAACAGTAAGTGTGACATTTAAACTTTTGTCAAATGATGTTCAAAGCTATATAAAGAGGGATAGAGTTTAGTGACAGCTAATACATTCATATGGTCACATAACAACCACATTGAGCAGAATTCTTATAAAAGGACAGAATTGCTATGGGTTAAAGCAATCTTCTCATTAGATTGTCTAGTCACATGTAGTTGGTATTTAGAAGTATCACAGTTCTCATTTTCATTGCAGTTATAGTCATCATTGCCTACATATTAAAATATCTCCCATGCTTGTTTGCCCAGGATAATCTGGTGCCTCAAGAGGACATCATGATAAAAGAGTGAAGACAATAACAATCACTAAATGATTATACACTTATAACTGACTCTTACAGTCAGTGCTGTATTAATCATGAGACATCATGTAAAAGCAGGAAAGTCAGTGTCAACCCACCTTTTCTCCCTTCTGATTTTAATTATTAGTGCAAAGTTTTTTTTTCCAGATGGATAGGAGAGATTCGTCCATCTTGTCTACACTTCAGGTGGTAATAGTAAATGACGGGCTGAAAGCACAGAATCTAGCTCACTCAGTCTCCTTCAAAATGTTTTTCTAATGTTCTTTTAGGTGGTATGTGGATAAGAAAAATTAAATATCAAGATTTTGTAGCAAGAGTTGTTATAAAAAGGACAAGCAAATGTGCTGTTACAATAGATTATAAAAAAAAATCCAGAAAGTTGATTTACTTGGATGGTATGAGAGATTTCTTCCAATAAGTAACACTGCAGGCAAAACTACAAATGAGTTTAAAACACACATTGACATGGGTGGATTTAAACAATGACAATAAATTACAGTTGAACAAAATATGATTTCTTAGAAAAGTGACTCGTCTCTTTTTCTGATTAAATAATCACTGTAGATGATAAGAACTTCACTTTTGCTTTGGATAATGTGTTTAAACATGTAACATTTTTATACATCAGTTTCTTTATGTTTCACATATTATATAATAAATATATGTGTACTGGATAGTATTTCATATTTATTTCTATTTGAATAGTTATTCAAACACTTGGTTTCCTTACAAAGAAATAAGAGTATTCTTTTGGAATGAAATGCAGGAACTTCTGTAATTCATCAATAAAAACTAGTGAAAAATAACACCAGAAAATGACCTGAGTTTGTTTTCTTTTCTTTTTTTAAGGAGTTATATATTATTTATACAACATTCTATGTGTACACCAGATCTTACTATAGATGGTTATGAGCCACCATGTGGTGCTGGGAATTGAACTCAGGACCTTTGGAAGAACAGCAAGTGTTCTTAACCTCTGAGCCATCACTCCAGCCCCTGAGTTTGTTTTCTTTGTTTCACTTTGCTGAGAACAATGCTTTTCATTTCACAGATTTAGACATGGCCTGAGAAAGAGCTTGTCATGAATTCCCATGTGATGTTCAGCCACTACACAAAAAGAAAGGGAATTGTGTCTGTCAAAATCAAGCTTTTCCTATCTTTATTATTTTGCTCCTCTTTGTCCTTTATTGTTTCCGTTCATCCTGCTAATGTACACAACAAACTAATCCTCCTGTTGTGGTCTGAAAGTGTAAGCTGATCATGACATGCTACAGCTGGGATACAAAGTGAATGTACTGTAATTAGTAAAAAAAATTAATTAATTGTAAATAGATGTAATGCTCATAGCTTCTTCTCCAGAACTATGCCTGTCATGTTCCCCACCATGGCATAAACCTCTGAAAGTCTAGTATAGGTCATCCCAAATCAAATGTTTTCTTTTGTTGAGATGTCATGGTCATGGTGTCTCTTCACAGCAATGGAAACTGTAACTAAAGCTAAAGTTGTTACTAGGAGCTGTGGTATTGATGCAATATACCTTATCATGCTTTTCTATGGAGGAATGTGGATTTGAGAACTGTAGATTAGGAAAAGAGCTAGAGAAATGGAAATAAGGGAGTAGCGACCTCAAGATAAGACCCTATGCAGCCAAGCTTCCATTCCATGCATGCTTAGGGCCATGCATGGTGGTATGTACCTTCAACTCTAGCACTCAGGGGATAGAAACATGTTGATTTCTGAGTTCAACGTCATTCTATGGAGCAAGTTCCAGCAGAGCCAACCTTAATCAGTGAAGAAAAAGTTTGAAAAAAAGGAAGCTTGTATAGAATTAATTGAACAATGATTCCATGTTCCAGCCCCAGCAAGCAGCAGAACTCAGCAGCTTCAGCCAAGTGGTTCTTCCTTTAGAGTTTAGAATAGGAGAATGTGGTCATACCATATTCTGCAGTGCTAAGATGGCTCACACAGGTAATCCAGCACTCAGGGAGGCAGAGGCAGGTGGATCTCTGTGAGTTCGAGGCTAGCCTGGTCTACAAAAGCAAGTCCCCGACTGCTAAAGCTACACAGAGAAACCCTGTGTAGAAAAACAAAAAACAAAAACAAAAAAAATCAAAGGAATAAAAAAAAAAGAAAAGAAACAAATACCCTGAACTTACCATGAAACCAAATTAGTATAGTTCAAGTAAGTAAAACCCCAAATAGTTGGGTTCTGTGAGTGATTTATTTTATTTATATCTTTTGACATAAGAAAACCCTTCTTTAATCTGGACTATTTGAGGTGATAAACTCCCTGAATAAGCTAACCCACATATCTGGTGGCAGCCTACATATATAATGGACATTGAAGATGGTCAATCTGCCTCTTGTTCTGCATGCCTAAGCTCTGGCTAGTAAGTTTATTATTATTTTTTCACTGACATTAGCGACTACTTCTTTGAAATTCTGTAATATTCTGATAAGCAAGAAGCTTAGTTATCCAGCCAAACGTTCTGAACAGCTACTAGATTCAACGCTCCACTGCCTGTGAGCCATTCTTATAAAACAACTTTCCACATACACAGAGAACTTCCTTCTAACAGTTTTCTTCGTATAGAGAGCCTTTACTAACACAGCTTTGTTTTTCCACACCTTTCCATCGAGGAAGAAGTGCTAGCTGATACTAATACTCCAAAGTGTCATGTGTTTCCTGCTTTTTACCCCTGGGTTGTCTTATACCTTCCCAGAGGAAAGTAGCTGCGGTTTATGTGACCCCAGCATGAAATCACAGAACAAAAATCTCATTACATTTTCTAAAATTTCTCTTTAATTCTTAATATTCTTGGCAACCTGCCAGCTGTAGGTCATATGGCTCACTCTGCGGGTTGAAAAATGGACTGTGTGGCATATAGCCACCTTGATTCCAAGAGGAAGAGGGAAATTGCCCACTGAGTGTAAGACAAGGTAGGCCAGGGGAGGAAAGGCACAAATGATGATGAAATACAAATATCTGAAGGTCTGGAAAAAGTCAGCTCCTGAAATGGAATCTGTGCCAGGAATCACTCACTGTACCTTTTTGCTCCCATACGCTGTAACGCTAAAGATGTGTTCATGTCACTCAAGACTCACTGGCCAATCAGGACCCTCAGGCCATCCCTCCAGTCAGAGGAAGAGGCGGGTTCTTCCTGGTGCATTGCTCCCTGTTCGCTCTGTAGCTGAGCAGGCGCGATGGTCGGTGTGCTGTGGTCTGAGCGCGGCTGGTGAGTACTCTGAGGGGTTTTAGGCGAGTTCCAAAGTCGCAACATGGTGAGTGTGTGGCTGCTGCCCCTAACGTGGTGGGGCAGGAGGCTGAACAGCAAGGCCTGCATGTCGGGTCCTTCCTGGGAATGGGTGGGAACCTGCAGCCAGAGGCAGCCACGGGAGAGATCCCTTGTGCTAGCCTTGAATGCTTTGGGGGCATCAGAATGTATTGGGTTAGCAGTGTAAGCTGAGAAATCTCACTTTGGGAACAGAAGGTTAAAAGGAAAGCTTTATTTTCTAAGCACAGGGAGGCGGCCTGTTCTGGATCTGAAAAGCCCCCAAGGGGGTAAGGTTTGCTGTATGATTAAAGGGATAAATCCACAAAGCTAGGCAACCTTGCTGAGTGTCTGGGTCATCCAATCAAATTTTAAAATTGTGGGTTAAGCAAGGGAGTTTCTGTTCAGGACACCTGGGCTCAAGGCCTTTAACTATTTTCCAAGACATTTGGTCTGGAATCCAAGGTCCTTAATTCATCGCTAGACATTTGGAGATCTAAATGATGAGGGAACAAAGAAGTGAATCCTCTGTCTATAGTGAGGGCTTTGTAGGTGATGCATTTTTACAGTTTAGGCACCTCTGTTAAGGTAACAGTAAGTTTAACCAGTTCACAGATAATTAGGGAAATGTACAGGGGGTAGGGTGGGAGATGGCCTTGCAAGCTTGGGAATGTGAAGTTAATTTAACCTTTCTAGTAAAATGGAAGAGCAAAACTTAAGAGTTGCTTGGAGAAGGCTGGGCTCTGAAAGGCTGCCTCCTTACACACTATGGGGCTGCAGGTTCACAAAGCGTTTGCAGCAGGGGTTTGAAAGTGGAAATGTCATTAGTAGGATGCAGACTCAGAGAGGCCTTGTTTCTAGTATTTTCTCTAAGTTATGATCTTGGAATTTGACATTTAATTATAAGATTCATTTGGAGTTAATTTTTTGGAGGTTGTAAATAACACATATGTTAATTAGCACTTCATTATAAAGATGAGATGTAAACGAGTAAAATTGTTGATGTAATGGATTTACCAGTGGTTAGGAGACAGGAAGTCACACCAAGTAGAATTTAGCTAAGGGCTGTTTTAAAACACCCCATGTATATGTATCATGACAACCAGGGCTGTTAGAGATTAGGATGCTAGGAAACATGTTTCTTTAAGAGGAGAGTCAACAAATTTGTCTCCAACCAATAATCAAGGAAACCTCCCTGATTCATACCAACCATTTTCCCATCTCCATGTCAAAGAAGAGGCATGTAACAAGCTGCTTAATGGACCAATACAGAATCATAGCCAACAGTAATTCCTGGGGTGCCATAAAGTTGCAGATTCCTTCTTGAGAAAAGCATAGTTTTGTCACATGTGCAAGACATCTGGTTTGAAAGAGAGATCAGTAGGAGGTGAAGGTTAGAAATACAATTTAGGGGTCACTTTGAATTGTTTTGTAGGTGGTATGAATTCTGCATAACTTTCTTTTACACATAGAATGAATGTAACTTGGATCAGATTCACACCCTATATTATGCTAAGTTTAGGTGAAAACCCTAAACAACAGTTTACTAATATCTGAGCAGAAAAACCCACCAATTCCTGAGCTACCCCCCCCCAGGCATTATCCATTAGTTGGAGTTCAGACCTATCTCTGAACAGGAAAACAAGGAAATCCTGAACTCCCCTAAGTGCAGAATTTGAAAACCTCACAATCCTCACTCTGAAAATCTCTGCCCTAGAAAGCTCCACTCCATAACAAATCACATTAAAAGGCTGTGTCTGCTCACTTCTCTGCTGCCTTCTCCAGGGAGCAGAGGCAGCCACTCCTGGATTTCTTCCTCCACTGGCTAGATCCTCCAACATAAACAACTTTTATGAGATTTACTGCCAGGTTTGACTCTGCTTGGAAGGAGCCAAGAAGCACGGCAAAGGAGAGGTGAAGTAGGAGTAAGGCCAAGGCTCCTGATGCCCTTCCTAAGTTCAACTGGGGATACCCTCCCATGGGAGTTGTGACACCTCTGCTGAAGAGGCCTCCTCTCAGAATTATGTGCTTCTTTGACTCTCCTGTCTCAAGATTCCATTCCATAGGGACATTGTCCCATCTCTGAGCTGTGTGGTTTCTGAGCTCCCATATCTCAGGATGCATTTTCATTGGGATACTGTCTCTCTTCAGATCTGTCTTGTTCCTAGGCTCCCAAGTCCCAGGACAGCTTTCCATGTGAGCAGGCAGGCCAAAAGTATGAGTTTTATCTGGAGGACCAATTCATTGATGAGAGTTGCCTGTCATGCTAGGAGCCAGGTTCTTCAGGGAGTCACGCTAGAGAGTCTGCCTTGTAGCTGATCAGGCTCAAAAGATTCCATGTGAGGTGTTCTGAGCACTGCTGCTAAGTGTTCTGAGGGTATAACCTCCAGCAAGTTCCAAAGTCCAGACATGGTGAGTGGAGGGTCACTGCCCATGATTGGGATGAGCAGGCTGCTGATCAGACCTAGATGGAGTGGTGGTTCCTGCCTGGGAATAGTTGGGAAGACAGATGGAGGACAGGCACAAGTGCTACTGAAATCCAAATCTCTGCAGCATGGAAAAGACCCAACACTCATCTGGAATCTTGGCCCAGTAGTATTATGTTGTGTCCCTCAGCACACTCTATCTCTAAGAGAGGGGCTCATGTCACTCATGACTCACTGGCCAATCAGGGTGTCTAGGCAGGAGAGAAGGTAGGTCCTTCTAGGTGCCCTGCTCTAGGTAATGCTCTATTTATGAGCAGAATGTCCATGTGTGATGAGATGTAAGAGCTGCTGCTGGATGTTGTGAGGGAAGCTAGAGCAAGTTCTGAAGTCCCAAAATGGTGAGTGGACAGTCATTGCCCACATATGGGAGGAGTAGGCTGCTGAACACAGCTAGCTGGAGTGGTGGTTCCTGCCTGAGGCTGGATGAGAAGACAGATGAGTAAGCTATGGGAGGACAGGCACAAGGGCTACTGAAATGCCAATGTGTGCAGACCTGGAAAAGGTATGGCCCTGAACTGGAAGCCTACTACTGGTAGTTATGCTTTTTCCCTTCAGCACACTCTAACCCTAAGTGAGGGACTCATGTCACTCAAGACACACTAGCCAATCAGGGCCTGCAGGCCTAAGAGGAGGCCTGTTCTACCAGGCCCCAAGCTGCAGGTTCTGCCATTTCTGAACTTGCTGCAGCATCTCTTAGCACGTCAGGGTGCTGTGAGGGGAGATCTGGCAAGATCTGAAGTTGCAACAGGGTGAGCTCAGGTTCACTGCCCACAACGGGGAAGAGAAAGAAGCTGAGCTCCAGGAGCTGGTGGGGTGGATTCTCACTGAAATTGGGTGGTAAGCAGCAACAATGTGCAGCCACCTCCTAGGTCTCTTGTGGTCCTAGTAATTTCTTTGAGCCAGAGTGGCCTCTGAATAACTTCACTATGAGGCTACATTTGGGCAAAACTTTTGGAGCAGGGGCTTTTGTGTAGAAGCATCTTTGTTAAGATGCCAAATCCAGAGAGCATTAATTTCTCTAAAATCTTCAACAAGTTCTGCCCTTAGCATTTAACATTCAGGTGTAAGATCCATTTAGAGTTAATCTTAGGGAGGTTCTGGCTCACATGCCAGGTATTTTTGTTTTGTTTTTATATTATTATCTGTTAGGCCTGGAATGTAGGTTTTGTACGTGTCAAGCATATACTCTTGTATTGATCTTCATCATGATATTAATACTACTTGAACCTTCTGAGTCACATTGTTTCAACTGTGTGATTTTTTTTCCTTTTTAGTGCTTGTCTTAAACATTTTTTTCAATGAATAATATTATTTTTTCTATAAGTAATGTGTGTCTGGTCCTCTAGCATTCAGAATATGGCCTCAGAATTTCTGAACTTAGAGTAATGGATAGGTGTGTGCTCCTATGTATGTCAAGGTAAGCTTTTCAGAGGCCAATAGGGAATGGCAAGTGAAGCTTCAGTGACTCCTACGACTCCTTGAAAGGTCCTGATCCACTGCACACAATGTTGTTCTACTAAGGACTGCTAGCATACTAGTGAAGTATCAAAATGGATGATAGCCAAGAGCGATGACTGCTCCCCCCTTCTTTATGACTCTCCTAAGGTGACCTTGCCTCCCCACTCAACTACCTCATTTCCTTAGAGTTGTACCAAACAAATTTATTGTTGCTGGTACTTGAGGCTGGCATGGGATGTTCAGATTGGGGCTTTCAGTCATTTACAGGCTGTTACAATGGATAATGAAGTTAGATCTGCCCCTTCTAGTCTTATCTCTGGAGTTTGATTCTCAGGATTCTTCGAGGGCTCTGTTGCCACTCTGTTGCCAGTTGCCCGCAGTTCCTGATTCCCATATTTATGTAGGTACTGGCAATCAGTACTAATTATTTGCAAGACCAGCGAATCCCCTCTGCTGAACCAACTCTCATGCCCAATGTTGCCTATTTTTGACCAACATTTACATTGTTGATGCTTTCATCTGTTTTTGTAACTGTTTAAACATAGATTTCATTTTAGGAAGATCATATCAATGTTACAATTTAAAGTGAGGCACTTCAGGTTTCTAGAAGATGTGTACATAACTAGAGGGAATGAATAGCTTTTTGTAGAAACCTGAGCAAAGATCTGTCAGTTCTATCTATTGTTTGTTTGATTAATTTTTGCAGAGTATTAAGTGCCCCTGACTATTTGGGAACTCATTGCACAGACCAGGCTACCGTCCAGCTGTATGAGATGTACCTGCCTCTGCTTCCTGAGGGTTTTTGGAATTAAAAGCCTGACAAAATACACCCAGCTTGCCCATTTTTTTTATACTTAGGAACTGTTCATTTTCTCTGAGGTGGGCTAATCACAGTTGATCTGTTTACTTGTCTCCCCCTCTTTATGTCTGTTAGTTATCATTTCTCTTACAAGGCTACATATTTTTTTGAATTTTTAAATTTATTTTTATTTTTATTAATTAAAGTTTATTCACTTTGTATGCCACCTGTAGCTTTCTCCCACCTCACCTCCTAATCCCACCCTCACTCTCTCTCCTCTACTAGTACCCCTCCCCCAGTCCACTGATAAGGGAGGTTCTCCTCCCCTTTCCTCTGATTCTAGTCTATAAGGACTCATCAAGAGTGGCTGCATTGTATTCCTCTGTGGCCTGATAAGGCTAGGTGTGGGGAGCACACCTGCAGGGTAAGCACTCAGGAGGCAGAGGCAGGAAGATCAAATTTCCAAAACTTTTTAAAGATTTATTTACTATTTATACAACATTCTTCCTGCACACTAGATCTCAGTATAGATGGTTGTGAGCCACCCTGTTGTTGCTGGGAATTGAACTCATGGCCTTTGGAAGAATAGCGAGTAGTGTTCTTAAGCTCTGAGCCACCTCTCCAGCCTCATCCAAGAACATTTTTTAAGAAGAAATTTATGGTATTAATTTGTTCATGGCCCTTTCTTTTTTTCTTTTCTTTCTTTCTTTCTTTCTTTCTTTCTTTCTTTCTTTCTTTTCTTTCTTTCTTTCTTTTTCTTTCTTTCTTTTTCTTTCTTTCCTTCTTCCTTCCTTCCTTCCTTCCTTCCTTCCTTCCTTTCTTTCTTTCTTTCTTTCTTTCTCTCTTTCTTTCTCCCTCACTCCCTTCCTTCTTTCCTTCCTTCTGATTTGTTTATCTATCTATCTATCTATCTATCTATCTATCTATTTATTTATTATACAGTATTCTGCCTGCAGGTACCACTGCAAGCCATATGAAGGCATGGGATCTCACTATAGGTGGTTGTGAGCCACTATGTGGTTGCTGGGAATTGAACTCATGACCTTTACAAGAGCAGCCAATGCTCTTTAACATCTGAGCTACCTCTGTAGCACTGGTCCTACTTTTCTTTACTTCATGTTGCTTAAATTTTCTAAAACATAAATGAATGTGTTATGAACATATGTAGAAGGAGACATTGTTTATCAAGGAAGAAATGAAAAGATGCTTAAGAAATACCTTAATGATTCTTTACTATGGTCACACATAAGGTTGAATGAATACTGTCAAGTTCATCTCAAATGTCACCATGTGGTGAATTAAAATTATCATTGTGTTTTCAGAATGATGTTTCTTACTCATGACCAATAGGAGGTTGTATGCTGTCTTAGCGATTTAACTGGATGGATAAGTAAATTGCACCTTTTCATGGGGAGGTTGGGAGACCAGCCTTGGACTTGTGATCCTTTTGTCTCAGGCTTCTGAAAACTGGGGTTCTAGGCCTGGGCCACTAAAGTGAGAACACTGAAAGAGATGGTACATTTATCTGTTTGTGGGGATTATCACATTTTAAGATTTCCAAACTTGATATGTTTCATGTATCTTACACATTTAATAAGATATTAAAATGTATCCCTCTGCCATGTCAGGCAACCCTTAACCAACTGTAATTCCAACTCCAGAGATCCACTGTCCTCTTCTATTCTCCAGGGACACACACACACACACACACACACGAACATATGTGTTTTTTAAAAAGTAAATATTCAATCAGCATCACAACCAGAAAAACACATTTTTAAAAGATGCAGCCACATCAATGTGGCCTTGATGTGCAGAATATTTCCTCAAGTGTTTCACAAGATTCTTCTTCAGTAGAAGGTGTTCACATGTTCTCTTTACAAAATAAAAATAGAACCCTGTGACTCTCTACAACCTCTGCCCTGTGGGACATTTGTACTTTCTCCTGCCTTCTTTGAGTTCTTTTGTTTTCAACACGTTAAGAATTTCCTGTAATGGACATTTAAAAATTGAAATAAAATGAAGTTTCAAGTCTTTCTTCCATCCATTATTTTTCATATAAACTCTTCTGGTGCCTTCCTTGTGAACAGAACCCTGCACTGTGCCAGCAGGCCTTGCTCTGATTTTTTGTTTTAATTTTATATTACTATTATTACTTTGTTTTTCTGAGACAGGGTTTCTCTGTGTAATCCTGGTTGTCCAGGCCTCTTTTTTTTTAAGATCAGACTGGCCTTGAACTCACAGAGATCCACCTGCCTCTGCCTCCTGAGTGCTGGGATTAAAGGTGTGTGCCACCCTGATTGGCAGGACTTTCTTGTAGCCCAGGTGAAATCATACTATGTGACTTAGGACCTGTCAAGACATATGAGTGTGAAGAGCTGACAGGGGGTAAAAGCCCCTGTTTTTGAAGACAGGATTTCTATGTGTGGTCTTGCCTGTCCTGGAATGGCTTTGCAAACTCAGATGACCTGGAACTCACACAGATCTTCCTGCTTCGCTTGCTCCACTGACGGTCACAGGTGTGTTACACCACACCTGGCTTTTTGTTATTATCTTTAAAAATGATTTATAATCTCTGTCTACCTTCCTGAGACCAACCATGTTTTGACTGGGAGAGTGCACTCTCTAAAAGAAAAGGGGCCAGGGACCTCAGGATTCCTCTTTCAGTGAGCAGGGACTGACTGGGCCCAGGCTGAACAGGATAATTTAAACTGGACATATTTAAACTGGGATTATGTAAATTTATGGCTGGGGCTGTGGGTGCGATGAACTAGATTTACTTACTAATGGAGGGTTGTAATTTTTCCCTCTCCTAAGTACTGTAAAACCCATCTTTTTTTTGTTTTTTGTTGTTTTTATGTGTATGAGTGTTTTGCTTATGTGAATAGGTCTACCTGTGTACCATGTGGATGTGTGGATGCCTGGTGCCTGAAGAGGCCAGAAGAGGGAGCTGAGTCCCCTGGAACTGGAGTTAAAGATGGGTTGAGCTACCAGGTGGGAAACACACCAGGTCTTTTGCAAGAACAAGTGCTTTTAAGCCCTGAGCCAGCCCTGGAACTATGAAAGGCATCCACGATCTCATCCTCAGTGTTGAGGCATATTGTTAGAAATCCTCTCACAATATTTACTGTAAGTCTAGAAGGCAGTCACCGACATTTCTGGGTTCCCATAAATCTCTGCAGCTACTGTGACCTTGCCCTTGATGCTATGGGGGTCAGTCAGAGAATTGGCTAAGACACTGCAGAATACCAATACACTTGATGTCAGGAGCCTGGCTTCTGTAGATCAGTCAGGAAAGCTCTAGCCAGAAAAGTCACAGTGGACACTCTGCAGTGACAAGACAACTGGGTGTCCCAGGACACAGTAGGAAACAGGAGTTGTGTCCTTGTTGAACATGACAATTGCCATGGCCCAGGGACATAGATTTGGGTCACTCCAAATTCCACGTTCCAATGTGGAGGCAGTCCCATGAAATATTTATACTATCAGAACAGCCATAAATGCTCTTCAGTTAGATCTTAGAAAAGCGGGTTATGGCAAAGCATAGAAAACTCAGCTATGGGACTCCAATGCCATCAGGTGAAATTCTTAACATTGGGCCTGCCAGACACTTGTAGCATGCTACTACAGCTATTCACCAGCCCTAGGACACTAAGTCCAACATAGAGGCTGGCAAGGAATGGTTAATGGGGGCTAAAGATGGCCCAAGACAAATTGTTATTAGGCTCTGGACACACTAACATCTCCACATCACTCCAGTTCTGATTGGTCAGTCAGACTCTGTCAACACATTTTCTTTGTGGGAATTCTCATTCCCATGATGAGTTGGGCAGTCAGCTTCAGGTTGTGCAACTGTCAACACAGGGGAGACACTCACACCAAACTCCACAGACAAGTGGAATCCAAGAGCAGATGAAGAGGACAGACAGGGGACTGATACCAGCAACCACACCAGTGTTCCAAAATTAGAGTAATATTCACACATGCACATAGTAATATTCTGTCTCTGTCTCTCTGTCTTTATCTCTCTGTCTCTCCCACCCACACACAACCCAAATGAATCATGAACAGAGACTCAGAGTGGCTTGTTTATTATATTTACAGTATTTTGCCTGTATGTACACCTGCACACAGACGAGGGCACCAGACCTCACTATTCATGGTTGCAAGCCACCATGTGGGTGCTGGGAATTGAACTCAGGATTGTTGGAAGGGAAGCCGGGGCTCTTAAGCTCTGTGAAGTCTCTCCAGCCCCCTTATTTCTTATTTTTATTTTTAAACTTTTATTTATTCATTTTTCATCCCTGTCTTAGACCCTTCCCTCCTCTCCTCCCAGGCCTACCTTCCCTTTTTCCAATATTACCCCTCACCTGGATCCTCAGAGCAGGGGATCCTCCTTCTCCCGTACCCACCCACCCACAACAGCATATAAAGTTGTATCAGGATTGAAGTCATCCTCTTCCCCTGTGGACTGGCGAGGTAGCCCTGAAAGGGGAAAGTGGTAGAAAAGTTAGCTTGTGAGTTAGGGTTGCTCCTGTGCTTACAAGGTCTTGTTACCTTCCTGTCCTTCAACCCCTCCGGCGCTTACACTGAGCACACAGTGTTCCTTGATCCCTTAGGGGTACCAGTTACCTGGAGACATCTCATTTAGGATGGAATGCCTAGGTCTAAGGCTTCTCACTCTGAACATTGATGCAGCCAGCCCTGATGAGACCTGAGCCTTATGAAAATACTAAACTTTACTTTATCTGTCCACTGTTTGAAAATATTCTTTATGCCCTGGAGATTATTAGGCAGATTTAAGCAGATAGAGAGATGAGGTCATTATTTTAGGAGTTTTCTTGGGGTATGGGCCCCTAAACAGTATATTGGTGCAGGGTAAACAAAGGCAATATTTGAAACCTGAGAGGCCTGGAGATTCAGGTCTAGATTTAAGATCTTTTATTATAGGCTTAGAGCTCCCTGAAAATGTAGTTTAAAGATAGAAGGTCACAGAGAGTACACTCCTAACCGAATAAAACTCAGTAAATAAGATAAATTGACTTAAATAAACTTTTTCTACTTTGTAGCATAGATGGTGATACATAGAGTAAAGGGAGCTATTTATTTGTATTTGCTATGCATAAAGAGACCAGTTAAAGTGTTTTCTGTTTCTCTGGACTGCACTCATACTGCAAACAATGGGAGCCTGAAAGCAGGATTTCACATATTAAATGTGTTTTCTTTGAAGGAGACATTCTTTAGATTCTTTAAAGTAGAGTTATAGGGCTAATAATGATAATCAAATATATTCTGGGTGTACTGCTTAAATTGTAACTGAGCTTTTATACCTGGATAATGAAAAAAAATCAAACACCCCATTCTCTACCACTTGTATAATCATTAATCTGTGTTTGTACTGTGAAAATTGTATAAACAAGAAGAGCCTTGTCAACAATAAGTCAGAGCCAAAGAAAGGTCTGAATTTTAGAAGTCAGCTGCTCGATTCCTCTGACCACTTCAGCTGACTAATTCTCTCTATCTCATTGCTGACCCCTCATCTGCTCTCTGTAGCACCCTGCAGACAAAGACCTCTCCTTTCCATGCTCAGGATTGCCCCACAGATAGGCTCCTAGCACAAGCTCACAGAGAATGAACTCCCAACAATAGAGCATGCATAGGGCAGATCTGGGCTCTCTACACATATACAACAGTTGTGCAGCTTGGTCTTTATGGGAACACCTAACAGCAAGACCAAAGCTGTCTCTGATTCTTTTGTCTCCTAATTGGACTGCCTTGTGTAGCCTCAATGACAGAAGTTGTGCATAATCTTATTGTAACTTTATATGCCAAGGTTGGTTGATATCCATGGGAGACTTCTTTTTTTGAAAAGAAAGGGAGTAGAGGCACATTGGGTTGGGAGGTGAGATGAGAGAGAGGGTCTGGGAGGAGAGGTGTGAGCAGATGCTACGATAGTACACACAAATTAATTAATAATATAATAAAAAGAAATAACATTATAATAGAAATGAATGAAACAGAAATAAAGAAAACAATACATAGAATTAACCAAAGGAAGAGCTGGCTCTTTCTGAAGATAAAGAAAATTGACATACCCACATCTCAAATAAATTAAGGAAAAAATAGAGTACTCAAATTAACAGAATAAGGAATTACAGAAAAACATTCCTACAGAAAGCAACAAAATTCAGAATATTCTAAGGAAATATTTTTAAAACATACTATATTCCAGTAAGCTTAAAAAATGTACATGAGATGGATAAGTTTTAGCTTTGCCCAAGCAACCATTATTCAAAGATGAATTCAAAAATAATTCCACAACCTAAATGGACCAAAACAGACCCATAAAGAAATTCAAAAGGTCACAAAATGTTCCCACCACAACAGAAAGGAAGAATGAAAGATCAAAGAAAGAAAGAAAGAAAGAAAGAAAGAAAGAAAGAAAGAAAGAAGACTCTAAGATGGTGGAGACCAGTGTGCACTGTATCCGAGGGACAGAGATTCAGAGACTCTGAGACCAGTGTATGGACAAGTGGCTAGATCCAGAGCATCAACTTTGCGGCTTCCTCTTATGGACAGGCCATCTAGGAAATGGAATCGATATGATCCAAGCCCTCTGTGGCCATCTCACTGATCCAGGAGTAGCAAATATTGGGCCACCTGCCCCTACACATTCTCTAGTGAATTTGGATCCTCATATCCAGGGACTCTCTGCTCTAGCAGCCAGAATTCAGAAACCTCTTGTTCTGTGTGGGTCAGCTTCAGGATTACTAGGAGAGCATCCCAGCCACTAAGCCACTGTTCTTCTGGTCACCCTGTGGACACCAGGTGAACAATAGAATTACAGGGATCACAGATCCAAAGTACTCAGGGGAATCTGAGTACAGGGATCACAGTTTGGAGCAGGCCTGTAAGCTGCAACCCAGCTTTATTCTGAGGAATCCAACAGATGCCACTTGGGGCACCTGCACCTGTACCATGATAATGATGAGTACCAGTACCTGCACCCCAAAATTCAGAGTTCCAGTACATGCACACCCCTGTCTTTCAATTCACTTGTCCCTACATATTTATGTGTCCATACACTTCCCTGTGCCTTATCCTTCAAGATGCTGGCATCTGAACTGCCAGCACCCATTCTTGAGTCACTCCATATTTGACATCTTCCTGAACACTACTCTAAACTCCAAAGACAGGAGGATCCAGGCCTTGGTGCAGGTTCCAGGAAGAAATAGGTAAGGCTACAGACAACAAGATGGCTAAAGACCAGCCTAGAAACACAGTCAAGACAAACCAGGACATCCTGGCTACACCAGAACCCACTCCAAAGAGCAATGGATATTCTAATGCAACTGAAACACAGGAAAAGGACATTACATCTATGTTTATGCACTTATTAGAGGCATATAAAGAGGAAAAGAATAAATGTCTCAAAGAAATACAGAGAGATACAAGGCAAACAAAGAGAGGCCATCATAGACAAGAAACCACAATTAAACAGGTGAAGTAAATTATTAAAATTATTCAATTCTTGGAAATGGAATTTGAATCAATAAAGAAACACAGAGAAAACCCTGGAGATGGAATATTTAGAGAAGAGATCAAGTACCAAAGAGATAAGCATCACCCACAAAATGTAAGAAATGGAGGAGAAAATCTCAGGCATTGAAGTTACAATTGAAGAAACTGATATACCTCCAAAGAAAACATAAAATTAGAAAAGTGCAAGGACTCCATGAAAAGATGAAACCTAAGAATAGTAGGAATAGACTAAATAGATGATTCCAGGCTCCAAAGTGCAGAATATATATTTAATAAAATCATAGAAGAAAATTTCTCCAACCTTAGGAAAGAGATAACATTAAATATACAAGAGGCTTCCAGTAACCCAAATAGACTAGACCAGAAAAGAAAATCCTCTTGGCATATAATAATCAAAACAATAAATCTACACAATGAAGAAAAAATATCAAAAGCATCAAAGGAAAAAGATCAAGTGTCATAGAAAGGCAGACCTATCAGAATAACACCAGACTTTGCAACAGAGGCTATGAAACCCAGAAGGGCCTGGGAGGATGTCATGCAGATGCAAAGAGACCACAGATGTCAAAGCAGACTACTGTACTAAGCAAAACTTACAATCAACACAGATGGAGGAAACAAGATATTCCATGACAAACCTAAATTAAAACAATGTCTACACACTATCACTGACCTTGAGAAGCTACTAGAAGGAAAACTCCAACCCAATGAGATCAGCTACACCCACAAAACACACAATATAGATAATATCAGAACAAAAATCAAAAGAAAACAAGCACACAAACACACTATCCACGATATCACCACAATAAAAGGAACTGAAATTCAATGGAGACTAATATCTATCACCATCAATGGAATCAGCAATCCAATAAAAAGACATGTTAACAGAATAGTTATGGAAACAAGATTCAACATTCTGCTGCATACAGTAAACACAATTCAGCCCCAAAGATAGACACTACCTTGGAGTGAAGTGCTAGAAAAAGGTTTTCCAATCAAATGGATCCAAGGAGCAAGTGGCAGTACCATCTTAATATCTAATAAAATAGTCTTCCAACCAAAATTAATCAAAAGAGAAGTGAAGGATGCTTTGTCTTCATCATAGAAAAATCCAGCATGAGGACAACAATATCTTGAACAACTATGCCCCAAATAGAAGGGCACCTGCATTTGTAAAATAAACATTATTAAAGACTCAATCACACATCAGTCCCAACACAGTAATAATGGTAAACTTAAATACCTCGCTCTCACCAAGTGAGAGATTATTGTCACAGAACCTAAACAGTGAAATAATGAAGCTTACATAGGTCATGAATCAAATACCTAATAGAAGTCCTCAGAAATTTTCACCCAGACACAAATATGCCTTCTTCTGTGCAAATCAAGGAACTTTCTCCAAATTTGACCATATATTCAGGCACAAAGCAAGTCTTAACAGATACAATAATACTGAAATAATCCCTTGGATCCAATTACACCACCACGTTCTAAATCTGGACCTCAACAATGACAGAAAGAGCAAAATGCCTACACATACACATGGAACCTAAACAACTCTACTCAATGACAGGTGTCATGGAAGAAATAAAGAAAATAATTAAAGATTTCCTAGAATTACAGAATATACAGAAAGCCTATAGCCAACATTAAACTAAACAGAGAGAAACTCAAATCATTCCCACTAAAATCAGGGACAATGCAAAGCTGGCTGCCTCTCCATATCTTTTTAACATAGGACTTGAAGGCATGTATCACTCTGGAAGGAATTTAACCTATGATAGTATTAAATCTTAGAATATAAAGAATATTTAATTTTTTAACACTTGATTGTTTGAAATAAAACAAAATGTTCTGATTATATTAAAAAGGTTTGGCCTTTTAATATAATAAACAGTCAATTCTCATCATTATATTAATGTATTTTCCTTCTGACTTTTTATTTTTTTCATAAAAAATTTCATTTTATAAATAATTACCTCACTATGCCTCTTCTTTTTCATTTGCTCTAAACCTTTTCCAGGACCCACCTTATATTTACTCTCTCTCAAATACATGGACTCTTTTCTCATTAAATGTATCTGTGTATTTGTGTGTGTGTTTGTATATAAAAATGCAACCTGCACATTCCATATGATGTTACTTATATATGTTATCACATAGTTGACCACAACCCTAAACAGGCAGCCATGTTTTCATTTACAAAGACTTGCTTTTTCTATTGTTGATACTGAAAATGACAACTGTGTTGTAAATGCAGTTCAGTTTCTTGTGCATGCAAATACAATCAGACATGTACTTTTCCTGGAGTTATTTTGAGGCAAGAATCATTAGGTTTGTTAATCACAGAAATACAAATCAATCCTGGACAACTGGAGATCTCACATTTAATGCAGAGCTTATAGCATGGAACACTGCAAGAGCTGAGATGGCCATTCCATGCACCAAAAGGCAAGTTTTTAAAAGTAGGGTGCACATGACACAACGCCATGAGAATTGCCACTCTAAACTTCACACATTTTGTGGCTTCAGCAATGACTAATAATGGATTTAGGGATGAGTGTTAGAGACATATGGAACAGCATTACATTATGACACCAAGGTCACTTCTTAACTTTTCCCATCTCCATTTCCAAGCAGTTTGAATAAAAGTATTATTTTTCTATCTGTCTGGTTGGAAATGTGCTGCTCTGGACAAAATGCACAAGAAAAACAGCAAACAGGTCTTTCTTTTTGTAGAACTTTCCAGAATCCTGGAACACAGCTCTGTGTACATACACATTGAGGAGTCTAAAGGCAACACAGAAAAACTGGTCATGATATCAAACATTAGATTAAAATATTTTAGGCTAAATACATGTAACCTATGGAGATTGTATTTCTTTATGACAAACTCTGATGTTTTAATGTGGGACTGTAGAATGGAGATTTAAACTTAACAAACTTTCCAATACTAAATGTTCAGCATGCCTTTATGGTGACCAAACAATGACTCACTACTGCCTATCCTGTGTGAAATGTGTAGAACTTCAACATATTCTCTTCTGTGAGGCAGCAAGCCAGAAATGATTTTATTGTATGAATTTTGGGACATTTGGGTTTTAAGACAAGAATCCAATCACATTTGCCTCCAAGCACACTTCTTTCTACCTTTATATTTCCAGTCTTGTAGTAACACCCATGCACTCTGATTCAGCTCCAAAAGGAAGTTCAATTTTCTGGTGAAATGGTTTGGCCATTGGTGAATTATAATCTGTTACTGTGACTTTTACCCTTGACTCCCAATGCTAGGGATTATTCTATGCCTTTCTTTTCAAACCTTAGTGTAGTCATCAAATGGGATTTTCAGCAGTTGCTTTCTTAGATAATCACATAACTAATAAAATTCTAATGCAATTTTAGTTTGTTATATATTAGAAATTTTGTAGGACAGTAAATATTTCTATCTTAGACCTCTTTTCTGCCTTGGTTTGGATTCAGTTTCTGTCTAACGAATATGTACATATTAACAGGAGTATATTTCTGGATAGCTGGATCAACTGTTAAGAGTGCATAGAGCTCTTGCATGGAATATAAGTTCAGTTCCTGACACACATATTGGGCAGCTCATATACATTGTTAACAGAGATATCTTATGTCCAAATCCATAACTTATGATTTATGCTAGCTCACAACGTTGTAAAATTATTGATATGCTTGAGTGTGAGTTGTGTGAATGGAAGAATGCTTGAATATCAGGCAGCCCGTATAATTAACATATGTGAAAATTTACATAAGTTTGTGTGCATATCTGTGTTTACATATAGAAACACTCATATTTGCCTCTATATAACCATGAGCTCTCAATTATTCATTCACTGCATTATAAATGAACACATTCAAATTCAATTCACCTAATTCTAGCTAAGGAATTAGCTGAATTATGTGTGCATTTGTATGTATATTTATATGTGTATGTATATATACATATATGTAATTTGAAATATTGGTTCATTTCTGATTTAAAGTCATCAAACAGAACTAAAGAGATGTTTTAGTATTTAACATGCTTGCCACATTAGCAGGTAAACATAAATTTGATCATGATGAAAGTATGGAAGAAAAGTTGGGTGCAGAAAAATAGGCCTGCAATCCAAACTGTATGATCATGAAGACAGAGAGAAAACTTAGGTAAAGCTATCCACTGAGTTCAGCAAAATCAGAAAGTAAGGGTTTCAGAGATAAAAATAAGGTGGACAGCAATTGAAGAAGATAACCACAGTTGACTGTGGACTTAAGAAGTACATGTGCTTGTGTGCATGAACCCCCACACAAAAGCTCACTGTCACATAGAGCTAAGAAAGTAAAATTTCACAATTATTTTAAAAGTTCAAAAAATTATTACATCATCAATTTTTACAATTCTTTACAAATATTTCCCTTCATATTAAATGCTGAAAAATTTCCAGACCTGTTTGAAGTTGCTTGGCCATTGAATCAAAAATTCATTGATGAAAAAGCCTTGATCTTGGGCACTCTTGAAGACAAACTCTCCCACTTTAAGTAGTAATGCATTTTGAAGACTATATGAAATATAGTTTTGTATATCAGACGTTTCCCTAATATTCTTGTTCTCATCAAAGCTTATTTCATCTCCAGCAGCATTTATAAATTTAATTTTCCTCAGAAATGGATGCAGCTGAAGAGAGACATCATACAATATGAGTGGCCCACACAGATTACTGGCTGACTTCAAAGAGAAGTTCATTTTCCCTCTCTCTAACATGGCTTTCTTTTTGAAGGTGCTTCATTTGTTTATTTGTCTTCCCAGTTGTTTAATGAAATTAAAATTATTCCCCATAGAAATAATGCAAGATCTACTGAACACAAGTAGAAGTATTATATATGAAATGGAAGATAATATAGTGTGTAGCACGTCCTTAGTTGGAAAAATGTCCTGTGTCTTTCTCCAGCACTAGAAAGTAATATTTCCATTTAGAAGATGTAGATTTTAAGAGGATCGAAAATGTTGACACCCAGTGTACTTGGTTACTAAGGCTTGGACGGCAGTGACACCACAGCAAGTGAGAAGCCATGCTGTAGACTTGAAAATGCCAGTGTCTATGCTACAACTGTACACAACTGTACAGAAGATACTAGAAGGAAAACCCCAACCAAAGGAAATAAACAGCACCCAAAGAAACACAGAAAATAAGGGATTAAAGCTAGGTTTCCATAAGAATAGAAAGAAGAGAAAACTTAAAAAACTAATGGAGACTGAACAACTCAGTAACCACTGAGACATGGAAGAAATAGTTTTTCTAGAATTCAATGAAAATGAATGGACAACATACCTAAACCTCTGGGACACAATGAAAGCAGTGCTAAGGAGAAGTTCTAGTAGCTATTTAAAAACACATGTTAAAGCTCTAGAACAGACAGAAGTAAACATACCCAAGAGGAGTTTAGAGCAGGAAATAATCAAACTCATGGATGAAATCAGTATCATAGAAAAAATGGAAACAATACAAAGAATCAGAGAAACCAAGAGCTGTTTTTTTGAGAACATCAACAAGATAGACATACTTCTAGACAAACTAACAAAAAGTCAGAGAGACAGTATCCAAATAAACAAAATCAGAAATGAAAAGAGGGAATAACTCCAAAGAATCATTAGATATTATTTCAAAAGACTGTATCCCACAAGTTTGGAAAATATAAATGAAATGGAAAATTTTCCTGATCGATTTCACTTACCAAAGTTAAGTCAAGATCAGGTAAGCAGGTTAAACAGTCCTATAACCCCTAAGAAAATAGAAGCAGTCATCAGGAGACTCTCAACCAAAATAATAATAATAATAATAATAATAATAATAAT
Source organism: Meriones unguiculatus (assembly GCF_030254825.1). NCBI lineage: Eukaryota > Metazoa > Chordata > Mammalia > Rodentia > Muridae > Meriones > Meriones unguiculatus. Next base: position 3,503,489 of record NW_026843647.1, read on the forward strand.
AATCCTAGAACCAGATAGCTTTAGCATGGAATTCTACCAGACTTTCAAAGAGGAGCTCATACAAGTACTTCTGAAACTATTTACAAAATCAAACAGAAGGGACATTGCCAAACTCATCTTATGAATCCACAGTCACACAGGTACCTAAACCACACAAGGCCCCAACAAAGAAAGAAAAGTTCAAATCCATTTCCCTTATGGACTTTGATGCAGAAATACTCAACAAGATACTGGTAAACCGAGACCAAGACCACATCAAATACATCATCCACCATGATCAAGTAGGCGTCATTCCAGAGATGCAGGGATGGCCCAACATATTTAAATCCATCACTGTAATTCACTGAAAGAAAAAAATAAAGATGTTCATTTCGTTAGATGCAAAAAAAATGCCTTTGATAAAATTGAGCACCATTTCTTGATAAAAACCCTGTAAAGATCAGGGATACAAGGTCCTACCTAAACATAATAAAGGTAATATACAACAAGCCATAAGCCAAAATCAAATTAAATGCGGAGAAACTCGAAGCAATTACAGTAAAGTCAGGGACAATACAAGGCTGCCCACTCTTTTCATATCTTTTCAGTGTAGTACTTTAAGTTCTAGCTAGATCAATAAGACAACTACAAACAATCAAGGGGTCAAAATTGGAAAGGAAGAAGTAAAAAGAAAATCCCTATTCACAGATGATATACTAGTATATATATATGTGACCCACAAAATTTTACCAGAGATCTTCTACAGTTGATAAACCCCCTTTAGTAAACTGGTTGCTATAAAAATAACTCATAAGTAATCTGCATCACTATAAATGATTAATGGCCTGATAACAAAATTAGGGAAACAACATTCTTCACAAAAACCAGAAATAATATACTATATCTTGACATAACTATCCAAGTAAGAGAAAGACCTCTACAACAAGACCTTGACATCTCTGAAAAAAGAAACTGAAAAAGATACCATAAGATGGAAAGATCTCCCATGCTCATGATCAGTAGAATTAACATAGTAAAAATGGCCATCCTACTAAGAACAATCTACAGATTCAATGCAATTACTATCAAAATACCAACACAATTCTTCACAGACCTTGAAAGAACAATTCTCAATTTCATATGGAACACCAAAGCAAAAACAAAACCAAAAAAACAGAATAGCTAAAACGTTTTTGTATAATAATAGAACTTCTGGAGGTATCTCCATCCATGACTTCAAGTTGTACTACAGAGCAATAGTAATAAAATCTTAAGAGACAAAATGAAAGCAGTGCTAAGAGGAAGTTCCTAGCACAAAGTGCCGCCAGAAAGAAGTTTGAGACATCTCATACAAGCAACTTAATGACACACCTAAAATCCCTAGGAAAAAAATAAGCAGTCACACCCAGTAGGAATAGACAATTGGAAATAATCAAACTCAGAGCTGTAATCAATGAATTAGAAACAAAGGAAACAATTCAAAGAATCAATGAGCCCCAGAGCTGGTTCTTTGAGAAAATCAACAAGATAGACAAACCCTTAGGCAAACTAACTAAAAGGCAGAGAGAAACTATCCAAATCAGCAAAATCAGAAAAATAAAGAGGACATAATGACAGATACTGAGGAAATCCAAACAATCATTAGGTCTTACTACAAAAGACTATATGCCTTTCAGGATGGGGATTGACCATTTTAGTTAGGGTCCTCTCTCTTGCTTAGTTTCTTTAGATGCACAGATTTTAGTGGGTTTGTCCTATTTTGTATGTCTATATGAGTGAGTATATACCGTGTGTGTCTTTTTGCTTCTGGGACAACTCACTCAGGATGATCCTTTCCAGGTCCCACCATTTACCTGCGAATTTCATGATTTCCTTATTTTTCATTGCTGAGTAATACTCCATTGTATAGATGCACCACAGTTTCTGCATCCATTCTTCAGTTGAGGGGCATCTGGGTTGTTTCCAGCTTCTGGCTATTATAAATAAAGCTGCTACAAAGGTGGTTGAGCAAATGTCCTTTTCGTGTACTTGAGTACTTGAGCCTCTTTTGGATATATGCCCAGGAGTGGAATGGAATTTTATGTAAGAAGTGGGAAATAGTAAGAGCTGGAGAGGACAGGGTCTCCACAAGGAGAGCAACATAACAAGAAAATTTGAACACAGGGAACTTCCCAGAGACTCATATTCCAACCAAGGACTATTCATGGAGATAACCTAGAACCCCTGCACAGATGTAGCCCATGGCAGTTCAGTGTCCAAGTGGGTTACATAGTAATGGGAAGAGGGACTGCCTCTGACATAATCTGATTGGCCTGCTCTTTGATCACTTCCCCCTGAGCGGGGAGCATCCATACCAGGCCACAGTAGAGGACAATGTAACCACTTTTGATGTGAACTGATAGACTAAGATCAGAAAGGAGAGGAGAACCTCCCCTATCAGTGGACTTGGGGAGTGGCATGCATGCAGAAAGGGGAGGGAGGGTGGGATCGGGAGGGGAGGAGGGAGGAGATTATGGGGGAATACAAAATGAATAAAGTGTAATTAATAAAATAAAAAAGAGAAAATTCTCAGGCCAAGTGTTAGGAATTCAGAGTTCTACATTTTTTGCTTAAGAAATCTGAGGGTCCTGCTCATAAGTTTGCTAGGAACAAGAACAACAGGTAGTTTCTTTTGTCTTGTTTTATTTTCTTCTAACACAGTGCAATTAACCTTCATTGTTCTTGAGTGTCACAAATTCTGTGCCAATAAAAACAATATTCACTTTCAAAAAAAAGACTACATGCCACAAAATATGAAAATCTAAACAAAATGGACAATTTTCTTGATAGATTCCATTTAACAAAATTAAGTCAAGATTGGGTAAATAGATTAAATTGTCCTATATGTCTCAAGGAAATAGTAGCAGTCTCAAAAGTCTCCCTTACAAAAACAACAACAACAACAACAACAAAACAGGGCTAGAGGGTTTCAGCACAAAATTTTACAGACCTTCAAAAAGAGCTAACTCGAAGGGGCGGAGTCAAGACGGTGACTAGCACACAGTTTCTGAGCGGTGGAATACCTAAACTTCTGAGTTGGTGAATGGAAGGACTTCTAACCCAGGAAAACAACGGTGAGGTTTTCTAAACAACAGGAAACATCACAGGAGGTGAAAACTTTGGTTTTGGGTCACCTGAGGAATTGTTTGGGGAAGGAGAGAAATGATCCTTTGATCTCACGGCACTCCCCTCCCCCTGACCTCCCTCCTCCTCGGCACAGGGGGCTGGTCTTTCTCAGCACAGAACTGCCTGGGCTCTACAGCCTCTGAGGCTGAGCTCCAAGCATTTTAGCGCCAAAGGCCAGCAGTACTTGTCCCGGAGTCCCAGATTTGCGCGGCAGCTGCACCATCCTCCCAGGGCCCGAGTCTGCTAGATGCCATACTAGCTCCGCAGGATCTCCATCATTGATGGTACGGCCCACCAAATCCCACAGTGACAGAGAATACGCTATATACTCACCTAAACCATGCAGAAACGTCATACAAGCTAGACACACCAGGCGCTATGCCTCCCAAGCTTGGAGAGCACAGTGAAAAGACCCCAGGACTTCCCAGAAAGCATTGGGACTAGCGACCCAGTCTCCAGTTACAGCAGGACTTTCTAACCTGGCGACGGAGCAGCACTGAGCTGGTGGGGCACAACAGCCCTCCAGTTTAAGACTAACCAGGGCCAAACCAGAGAACAGAGAACCTGCTTACCCCAATCCCTACTGACGTGACCACCCTGAAATCTCCAGCTGCAGCAAGATCTCAGAACCTGGCAGTGACAGCAGCACAGAACTGGCGGAGCACATCAAAGAAGCAGGGACAAACCAGAGAGCAGAGCCCAGACACCCCGATCTCTGCCAAGTGACCTGCCTGTAAGTAAGTGCACCCTTGAGAATCTGCAGATCTTCAGATCCTGGGTCCTTCTAAAACAGAAGCCAGGCATCGAACCCCCTCCCACCCACATACCCACTTTGGGAAATACAGGGGCACTAGGGACATTGAAGTTCCTGCTCTGTGGGTCTAATTGAGGAGTTAAGGCAGTTAATGACAGCAATTGTGCTGCAATCATCACTAGCGCCTGTGACATATACAGTGCAGAGCCCCTCCCACACACTCAAGGGTGCAACATTAGCCATCACTCATTCCCTCGAGACACACGTCCACGCACACTTACACACACACACACACACACACACACGCACGCTTGCATTTGCCCCGTTTGTGACTGCGTACTTTCCTCCCACAGGTACAGCTAGTCCTCAGCACACGCTGAGAGTTCTCAGCTTCCTGAAGAACTCTCCAAATGCCAGAGAGAGGCAGCACCAGTCTGATCTGCAGAATACAAAAACAAACAGGGAAGGTTTCAGATAAGCCAATGGCCAGGGGTAGGCGAAAGAACACTTCCAACATAAATCAGGACATCATGACTTCACCAGCAAACCCCAAAATCGACGGATACTCCAATTCATCAGAAGCACAAGAAAATGATCTTAAAGCCATGCTTGCCCAATTATTTGAGGCTTATAAGGAGGAAATGAACAAATCTTTCAAAGAGTTGGCCAGTCAATTGGAGGTAAAGAAAGAAGAAATAGACAAAATCCTTAAAGAAAGACAGGCAAACATAGCCAAACAAATAGATACACAAGTAGAGGAAAAATTATTGGCATATGAAAAGGAAATGAACAAAGAAATAGAGGCCATCGTAGAAAGACAGGAATCTAAATTCAAACACATGAAAGAAATGGTGCAAGGCATGAAAACAGAATTAGAATCAATAAAGAAAACACAAAATGAGAAAACCCTTGAGTTGGAGAACTTGGAGAAAAGATTAGGAACCACAAAAGTAAGCATCACCAACAGAATACAAGAGATGGAAGAGAGAATCTCTGGAGCTGAAGACACACTTGCAGAAATGGATACTTCTCTCAAAGATAAAGTAAAATCAGAAAAGTTCCAATCACAAAATATCCAAGAAATCAAGGATGCTATGAAAAGACAAAATCTAAGAATAATAGGATTTCATGAAAAAGAAGACTCCAGGCACCAAGGTCCAGAAAATATTTTCAAGAAAATCATAGAAGAAAATTTTCCCAACTTAAAGAAAGAGATATCCATAAATATACAAGAGGCCTACAGAACTCCAAATAGACTAGACCAGAAAAGAAACACATCACGTCACATCAGAGTCAAAACACTAAATCTACAGAACAAAGAAAAGATATTAAAAGCAGCAAGGGAAAAAGGCCAAGTAACATATGAAGGTAGACCTATCAGAATCACACCGGACTTCTCATCAGAAACTATGAAAGCCAGAAGAGCCTGGGCAAGTATCATGGAGCCTCTAAGAGATCACAAATGTCAACCCAGACTACTATATCCTGCAAAGCTTTCAATCAACATAGATGGAGAAAACAAAATATTCCATGACAAAACTAAATTTATGCAATATCTACACAGCAAACCAACCCTACAGAAGATACTAGAAGGAAAACTCCAATCCAACGAAAACAAATTCACCCAAGAAAACAGGGCATACAGATAATATCCCAACAAAAATGAAAAGACAACAAGCAATGAAACAGGGTTAGATCACCGACTCCATTACAAAAGGAACTAACATGCATTGGTCACTATTATCTATCAATATCAATGGACTCAACTCACCAATAAAAAGACACAGGCTAACAGAATGGTTTCGGAAACAGGATCCAACATTCTGTTGCATCCAAGAAACACACCTATGCAACAAAGATAAACACTACCTCAGAGTAAAAGGCTGGAAAACTGTTTTTCAAGCAAATGGTTCCAGTAAACAAGCTGGAGTAGCCATCCTAATATCTAATAAAATAGACTTTCAACCCAAGTTAATGAAAAAAGATAAGGAGGGCCACTATATTCTCATCAAAGGAAAAATCCACCAAGAGGACATCACAATCTTGAATATCTATGCCCCAAATACAAGAGCACCGACATTTGTAAATGAAACATTATTAAAGCTTAAATCATACATTGATCCTAATACCTTAATAGTGGGAGATTTCAACACTCCACTCTCACCAAGGGAGAGATCAACTAGACAGACACCAAATAGGGAAATAAAAGCACTCACAGAATCCCTAAATCAAATGGACCTACTAGACATCTACAGATCGTTTTACCCAAACTCAAAAGAGTACACCTTCTTTTCAGCACTGCATGGAACCTTCTCCAAAATAGACCATATAGTGGGTCACAAAGCAAGCCTCAACAGATACAAAAGGATTGAAATAATCCCTTGTATAATATCTGACCACCATGGACTAAAGCTAGACATCAACAACAACAGAAACAACAAAAAGCCAACACGTACATGGAAACTGAACAACTTACTACTCAATGACAGCTGGGTTAAGGAAGAAATAAAGAAATTAAATACTTCCTAGAATTCAATGAAAAGGAAGGCACAACATACCCAAATTTATGGGACACATTGAAAGCAGTGCTCAGAGGAAAATTTATAGCACTAAGTGCTTGCAAGAAGAAATTTGTAACATCACATACAAACAACTTAATGGCCCAACTGAAAAACCTAGAAAAAAAAGAAGCAGATACACCCAAGAGGAGCAGACGGCTGGAAATAATCAAACTAAGAGCTGAAATCAATCAACTAGAAACAAATAAAACTATCCCAAGAATCAATGAAACAAAAAGCTGGTTCTTTGAGAAAATCAACAAGATAGGCAAACCCTTAGCAAAACTAACTAAAAAGCAGAGAGAAACTATCCAAATCAGCAAAATCAGAAATGAAAATGGGGACATAACCACAGACACTGAGGAAATCCAAACAATTATTAGGTCATACTACAAAAGCCTATATGCAACAAAATTTGAAAATCTAAATGAAATGGATAATTTTCTTGAAAGATTCCATCTACCAAAACTAAGTCAAGATCAGGTAGAAAGACTGAATAGCCCTATATCTCCCAAGGAAATTGAAGCAGTCATTAACAGTCTCCCCTCCAAAAAAAGCCCTGCACCAGATGACTTCAGCGCAGAATTCTACAAGACCTTCAAAGAAGTGCTAACTCCAATTCTCCTCAAGCTATTCCACAAAATAGAAACAGAAGGAACACTACCAAACTCATTCTATGAAGCCACAGTCACTTTGATACCTAAACCACACAAAGACCCAAAAAAAAGAGAGAACTTCAGGCCTATCTCTGTTATGAACATTGATGCAAAAATACTCAATAAAATATTTGCAAACTGAATCCAAGAACGTATCAAAGATATCATCCACCATGACCAAATAGGCTTCATCCCAGGCATGCAAGGGTGGTTCAACATACGGAAATCCATCAATGTAATGCACTACATAAACAAACTGAAGGAGAAAAACCACATGATCATCTCCTTAGATGCCGAAAACGCATTAGACAAAGTCCAACACCCATTCATGTTTAAAGTCTTGGAGAGATCAGGGATACAAGGCACATACCTAAAGATAGTAAAGGCAATATACAGCAAGCCTATAGCTAACGTCAAACTCAATGGAGAGAAACTTAAATCAATCCCACTGAAATCAGGGACAAGACAAGGTTGCCCATTGTCTCCATATCTCTTCAACATAGTACTTGAAGTCCTAGCCAGAGTAATAAGACAACTAAAGGAGATCAAGGAGATACAAATCAGAAAGGAAGAGGTCAAAGTGTCACTATTCACAGATGATATGATAGTATACATGAGCGACCCCAAAAATTCAACCAGAGAACTCTTCAGCTGATAAACACCTTCAGCAAAGTGGCAGGATACAAAATCAACTCAAAAAAAATTAGAAGCCCTCCTGTATACCAAAGAAAAAAAGGCTGAGAAAGAAATTAGGGAAACAACACCCTTCACAATAGCCACTAATAACATAAAGTACCTTGGTGTGACTCTAATCAAGCAAGTGAAAGACCTGTTTGAGAAAAACTTCAAGTCTCTGAAGAAAGAAATCGAAGAAGATATCAGAAGATGGAAAGATCTCCAGTGCTCATGGATTGGTAGGATTAACATTGTGAAAATGGCCATCCTGCCAAAAGCAATCTACAGATTCAATGCAATTCCCATCAAAATACCAACTCAATTCTTTACAGACCTTGAAAAAAAGATTCTCAGCTTCATATGGAGAAACAAAAAACCCAGAATCTCCAAAACGATCCTGTATGACAACAGATCATCTGGAGGTATCTCCATCCCTGATCTCAAGCTGTACTACAGGGCAACAGTAATAAAAACTGCATGGTATTGGCATAGAAACAGAAAGGAGGATCAATGGAACCACATAGAAGACCTAGAAATGAACCCACACATCTATGAATACTCGATATTTGACAAAGAAGCCAAATCCATTCAATGGAAAAAAGACAGCATCTTCAACAAATGGTGCTGGACCAACTGGATGTCTACATGCAGAAAAATGAAAATAGATCCATATTTATCACCCTGCACAAAACTAAAGTCAAAGTGGATCAAGGACCTCAACACAAAACCAGATACTCTAAATCAATTGGAAAAAAAAGTGGGGAACAGCCTAGAAATCATTGGCACAGGAGACAACTTCCTGAACAGAACACCAACAGCACAGGCTCTAAGAGCAACAATCAATAAATGGGACCTCATGAAACTGAAAAATTTCTGTAAAGCAAAGGACACTGTCATCAAAACAAAACAACTGCCTACAGATTGGGAAATAATCTTCACTAACCCTTTATCTGACAGAGGACTAATATCTAGTATATACAAAGAACTAAAGAAGCTGAAAAGCAGCAAACCAAGTAATCCAAGTAAAAAATGGGGAACAGAGCTAAACAGAGAATTCTTGACAGAGGAATATCGAATGGCAGAGAAACACTTAAAGAAATGCTCATCCTCATTAGCCATCAGGGAAATGCAAATCAAAACGACCCTGAGATATCACCTTACACCCATCAGAATGGCCAAGATGAAAAGCTCAAGTGACAACACATGCTGGAGAGGTTGTGGAGAAAGGAGAACCCTCCTCCACTGCTGGTGGGAATGTAAACTGGTACAACCACTCTGGAAAGCTATCTGGCGCTTTCTAAGACAATTAGGAATAGTGCTTCCTCAAGACCCAGCTATACCACTCCTAGGTATATACCCAAAGTTCACTCAAGTAAACAGAAGGGATACTTGCTTAACCATGTTTATAGCAGCTTTATTTGTAATAGCCAGAACCTGGAACCAACACAGATGTCCATCAATAGAGGAATGGGTACAGAAATTATGGTATTTTTATACAATGGAATACTACTCAACAATCAAAAAGGAGGAAATCATGAAATTTGCAGTCAAGTGGTGGGATCTAGAAAAGATCAGTCTGAGTGAAATATCCCAGAAGGAGAAAGACAAACATGGGATATACTCACTTATATAGACCTATAAGATATGATAAATATAATGAAATCTATACACCTAAAAAAGATAATCAATTGAGCGGACATGGGGTAAGATGATCAATCCTCGTTTAGACAGATGGGATGTGCATTGAACATATGACAGGAGTCTACTGAGCGCATCTGAAAGACTCTAACTAGCAGTGTTTTCAAAGCAAAGACTCATGACCAAACCTTTGGCAGAGTACAGGGAATCATAAGAAAGAAGGGGAGTTAGTCTGATGGGGAAAGGATAGGAGCTCTACAAGGACCAAATATATCTGGGCACAGGGTCTTTTCTGAGACTGACATTCAACCAAGGACCATGTATGGATATAACCTAGAACCTCCGCTCAGATGTAGCCTGTGGTAGCTCAGTAACCAATTGGTTTCCCAAAGTGAGGGGAACAAGGACTATTTCTAACAGGAACTCAATGACTGGCTCTCTGGTCTCCCCACCCCCGAAGGGAGGAGCAGTCCTGTTAGGCCACAGAGGAGGGCTTTGCAGCCAGTCCTGAAGATACCTGATAAAACAGGATTAGATGAATGGGGAGGAGGGCCCCCCATCAGTGGACTTGGAACGGGGACGGTGGAGATGAGGGAGGGAGGGAGGGACTGGGAGGGAATGAGGGATCGGGACACGGCTGGGATACAGAGTTAATAAAATGTAACTGATAAAAAAATAATAATAAAATCAAAAAGAAAAAGAAAAAAATTCTGCAATTCAAAATGCTTCATTTAGAACATCAATTTTTATTTCATCTACCATTTCTGGGTTAATTCTGTCAAATCACAGACTGAATGTTTAAAATGCAGAGATAATAAAGGTCACAAAATTCAAAAAATATTCAATTCTGTGCTTTTTAAGAAGTAGACTGGTAATATCAGTTTCTAGTGTCTGCCATTCAGAAGCACTCCCTTGCAGCTATAATAATAAAGTTGTAAAAAAAAGTAAATATATTATAGCCAAGTACAGATGATGATTTTCTTCCTCACCCTTTTACAGTATTATGAGTCTTAAGCCTTCGTCTCACAATTTGTGTTCTGCTATTAGTATACTCTTGTACCAGCCATTCCACATTCTCAATAATACACAATAATACACAATGTTGGGGTCTGAAACACCAAAACAATTTAAGAAGTTGCAAAAGCCCATCAAAGCAAGAACTTTATTTGAACTAGGGGGCAAAAACTGACCAGTCATGGGCAGTAACACAGATTTGGGCACTGACTAATTCTCTGAATATTTATCTTAGTAAATGTTTATGCAAAGACAAAATCTTATTGTACTCAGGCTGCTAGGGATTGGACAGGTCCTCAGAACAGATTTGAGAGCTGAAATACGACCTTAAAGTGAAATTCTACAATTTTTTTATAGGATGGAACCACAAGTCAAGGGGAAGCAGAGCTGGTGGTAGCATTTTCCAATAATACTTTGACACGAGGTTTTGACTGAGAAAGTAAACACTGGTGACTCAGCCTTATCCAGGACACCTGGGCTTAAGGTTTTAACTCAGCTTTTGTATAAAATCTCCTCCTGGACATCTGGCACCAAATTTAGAATTACACAGGAACAAAAGGGGGGAAAGGTGATCAGAGTGAATTTAAGTCATGATAGGAAACACATTCACAACTTCTGTGCTTTAGTTTAGATGATCAGCAACTTCGTTCTTTACATTTTTTCCTGATTAACAGCAAATATGAAACACATGAAAAATCAGGATAGGAGAAGGTTCCGGGGACTGTGAGTATGAAATTAGTTTTGAACATGGCAGCAGAAGTCCTGAGATGGCGGGACTCAGGCAGATGTCTCCTAACAACAACAACAGAATAATACTTCATCTATATGCTTTTTCTCCTCTCCTGTAATACTATTTCTTATTAATACAATTGATATGTATAATATAATTTATATAATTATGGTATTATAAATTATTGTTATTATTATACAAGATATACAGTATAATGCAAATTAAATTTTGATAACTTGCTTTTGAAAAAGCCATTCATGAAAACATGGCCATGAATTTCCAAAACAGCAAAAAGTTCAAGAGGCTTTGAAGGGAGGAACATGAGAAAAAATGATGTCATGATTGTGTACTACATAAACAAACAAATGAAATGAAAAAATTGACATGTTCTATGTATTATCTTGCAAAATTTTGGTTAATGGAGTTTTTAAAATATATACAGATTACACACAAAAACATATCTATCTCTCTATTTATCTATATATCTCTATACATATATATGTATATATATAATTTCAAACATAAATATGTATATATAATTCATATTATAAATATTATGTAACATATATTATTATTTTATAAATTATTGTTTTATATAAATCATTATTTTATAAAGTACTATTATTTATAGATTATTATTATATTTTTATAAATTATATTATATAAAAATATATATATGCACACACTGAAATTTCTATGTATGCTCGATTTCTCTATGTTCAGTGTGATGCATAAGTGTTGTATTCAGCAATAAGGCCTTGCAATGGAGAGCGACCTAAAATCTTGACAAAACCTGCATTGTTTGGGCATTGTAATAATACTCCTTTAGCCAAAACCTCAAGTAGATATAACCCATTCCCAGTATTGAAATCTTCATTTGATTAAAAGTAAAATCCTGTTGGGACTCTCATATTATTTCATCAAATGACTTTCAGAAATGTAAATATTTTAGGAAGCTTCTACTGTATTGTTACTACAGTAACATTCAAATGACATTTAATTTTACCTGTGTTTCCTTGTATTACATTCAACATTGCCCTCTTCCCTCCCAACTTCCAACTGATTCTTCTTTTTGAGCCCAGCATCCATCTATAAATATATATTTTTTATTGTCTTATCCTAGGGAAAGCCATTTGCTTCTTTTTCTTGGATCCCAGTTGGTTGGAATACTACATGGTTTTATGTACTGTAGCATGCTTATCATTCACTTTACAAGTAATGTTAACATGTAAGTAGATACAAGCCATATTTGTATTTTTGAACTCAGACTGATTTTTTTTTCTAGTTTACCTGTAAATACACATTTGCTTTGAAATTACATGATTTACTTTTTAAAATGACTAAGTAATATTTTATTGTGTAAAAGTACCACATTTTCTGTATCTAGTCTTCTGTTGATGGGTGTCTGGATTATATCCAATTTCTGGTTATGTGGATTAGAGCAGATATAAAGATGTTTGAACAAATGTCTCTGTGGTAGGATGAAGCATCATTTGTATATATTCCCAAGAGTTGTATAGCTAGTTCTTGATGCAGAACAAATCCCATCCTGGTGAAGAACTGACCCAAGCATATCCTTAGTGGCTAGACATATTTGTACTCCTATTAGCAGTGTATGACTATTCTTGGTCATTGTGACTCTTTCTAGACTATATCTCAAACTACTTTTGATTTCAATTTTCTTGATATCTAAGGATAATGAACATATCCTTATGTTAAATGGACGGATCGTCAAGACAGAAACTAAATGTGGAAATAAAGAAACTAAGAAATATCATGAATCAAATGGACCTAAGAGATAGCTACAGAACATTTCTCAGCAGCTCATGGATCCTTCTCCAAAATTGAACATATATTCATTCACAAAGCAAGCCTCAGCAGATATAAGAAGATTGAAATAAACTCTGAAACTTATCAGACCTCCGTGGATTAAAGTTGGACTTCAACAACAAGGGAAACAATAGAAAGCCTACAAAATCATGGAAACTGAACAACCCTACTGGTTCAGGGAAGAAACAAAGAAAGAAAATAGAGACATTCTAGTGTTCAATGAAAACGAAGACACAACATACCAAAACTTATGAGACACAATGAGTGCAGTAGTAAGAGAAAAGCTTAAGGATTTAGTGCCTTCATAAAAAAATTGGAGAGATCCCATATGAGTAATGTAGCAGCACTGTTGAAAGCTCTCAAACACATGGAAGTGAACACACAAAGAAGGAGTAGTGGACAGAAAATATTCAAACTCAGGATTGCAATCAATAAAATGGAAACAAAGAGACTGATACAAAGAATCAATAAAACCAATAACTGGTTCTTGGAGAAAATCAGCAAGATAGACAAATTCTTAGCCAAACTAACTGAAAGGCAGAGGGAGAGTATCCTAATTAACAAAATCAGAAACAAAAAGGGTGACATAACAGACGATGAGGCAATACAAAAAATAATTAGGTTCTACTTCAAAAGCCTGTATTCCACAAATTGGGATAAAGAAACAGATGATTTTTGATAGATTTCACATACCAAAACTATATCAAGATCAGGAAACAGTATAAAAGGTCTTATAACAGCTGTGGAAATAGAAGGAGTCATCAAAATCTCCCCCTCCCCCCAAAAAAGCCCAGGTCCAGACAGTTTTAGAGCAGAATTCTACCAGACATTCAAAAAAGAGCTAATACCAACACTCTTCAAAGTATTCTGCAAAATAGAAACAGAAGCAAAATTGACAAATTCCTTCTAAGAAGCCACAGTCACCCTGTTACCTAAACCACACAGACTCAACAAAGAATGAAATTTTCAGACCAATTTCATGCATGAACAGCAAAGGAAAATACTCATTAAAATACTCACAAGCTGAACCCAAGAACACATCCTATACATCATCAACATGACCAAGTAGGCATCATCCGACGTATGCAGGGATGGTTCATTATACAAAACTTCATCAGTGTAATCCACCATGTAAACAAACTCAAAGAAAAAAAATCACATGAACATCTCACTAGATGCATAAAATGCCTTTAACAAAAATCCAACATCCCTTCATGATGAAAGTTTTAGAGAGATCAGGGACACAAGGTCCGTATTTAAACTTAACAAAGGCCATATACAGCAAGCTGATTGCAAGCATCAAACTAAATGCAGAAAAACTCAAAAGTGATTTCAGTAAGATCAAGGACAAGAGGATATCCACTTTCTAGATACCTCTTCAAAATAGTAGTTGAAGTTCTAGCTAGAGCAACAAGACAACTAAGAGAGGTCAAGGGCATACAAATCAGCAAGGCAGAAGTCAAAATATTGCTATTTGCAGGTGAGATGGTAATGCATGTAAGTGACCTCAAACACTCCACCAGAGAACTCCTGCATCTGATAAACAGCTTCAGCAAAGTAGCTGATATAGGATTAATTAAAAAACTTCAGTAGCCCTCCTGTACACAAGCGAGAAATGAGCTGATGAAGAAATTAGGGAACCTACACCATTCACAATAGTCACAAATACTATAAATTATCTTGGTATGACTGCAACCAAACAAGTGAAAGATCTGTTTGAACAGAACTTCAAGTGTCTGAAGAAACTAAATAAGATATCAGAAAATAGAAAAATCTCCCATGCTCCTGGATCCAGAGGATTAACACAGTAAAAATGGCCATGTCACCAAAGTCATTCTACAGATTCAATGCAATCACCATCAAAATGCCAACAGAATAGCTTAAACAATCCTATACAATAATAGAACCCCTAGAGTTATCTCCATCCCTGACTTCAAGCTATAGTACAAAGCAATAGTAATAAAAACTGTGTGGTACTGCAATAGAGATAGAATGATTGATCATTGGAATTGAATCAAAGATGCAGGAATAAACACACATACCTTTGGTCAATTGATTTTTGACAGAAGCCAAAACCACACAATTAAAAAAAAAAAGACAGCATCTTCAACAAATGGTGCTGGTCTAACTGTTTTTCTGCATGTAGAAAAATGAAATAGATCATCTTTATTTCCCTGCAAAAAATCTGAAGCCCAAGTAGATC
Organism: Meriones unguiculatus; assembly: GCF_030254825.1. Lineage (NCBI taxonomy): Eukaryota > Metazoa > Chordata > Mammalia > Rodentia > Muridae > Meriones > Meriones unguiculatus. The sequence continues at coordinate 3,518,691 of NW_026843647.1, forward strand.
AAAGACCTCACTATAATGGCAGATACACTAAATATGTTAGATTAGAAAGTGGGGAGGAGCCTGAATTCATTAGCACAAGAGACAAATTCCTAAACAGAATATCCACTGCTCAGTCTCTAAGATCAACAACTATTAAATAGGACCTCATGAAACTAAAGTAGGTCAACTAAAGGTGATCAAGGGCATACAAATCAGCGAGGAAGAAGTCAAAATATTGCTATTTCAGACTCATAAAAATTTTCATGATATTGGCACTATCATGAATCAGAATATGTAAGGCTATACATATCATAGAAAATCACACTGATGAATTAAATGTTCAATTAGTAAATAAGAACACAAGCTGAAATGTTGATTGTCTTCCTCCCCGGTGATCAGCGGGATTGCATCAACCCTAACCCTAACCCTGGCCCAAGTCAAGAGTATCCAAACCCTGAGAGAAACCACTGCCTGCCCATGTCAGTGACTTTCCTGTCATTTGAGGATCCTTTGGGCATGGCTCTTTCATTTATTCATATACTATTTATATATTAAATTATAAATAAATCATTTTTCTTTCACTTTCCTCCTTTCAAAGCCTCCTGAACACACATTTTGGTCTCTTAAAAATTCATGGCCACTTTTTCATAAACTGTTTTTATATAAGTAACATTTCAAAATTTTGTTTATATTATAGTAACAGTAATATATAACCATGAAATTAGATCCAGCATATTTATGATAAACAGTATTAAAGAATAGCAGAAAAAGTATAGAAGTAAAGTATTATTCTTTTTAGTTGTTAGTAGATGGTTGCCAGAGTCAAGCCATCTCAGGAACAACCTGCTTCTTACTGGCAGGGTGAAAATTGAGTTCATGTTCCCAGGCCCCAGACCCAACTCTTAACCTTCTTCTTCAGGTGTTACCTGTTAATAGGTAAAGAAAGTAAAGAGGGAAGTTGCTGATCATCTAAACTGAGGCACACAAGTTGTAAATGTGTGCCTGTCATGACTTAAATTGATTATGAACAGCTTTTCCCCTCTTACTTCCTGTAAGGCCAGGAGGGAATGTGACTGCAAAAGCTGAGTCAAGAACCCAGAAATCATGTGTCCTGGATAGGGCTCAGTCTCCAATGTTTACTTCTTTGATCAAAGCTCTCTGTTAAAATATGATTGGAAAATGCTACAGCCTTCCCTGCTCACCCTTGATTTGTAGTTCCATCCTATAAAAATTCTGTACAATTTCACTTTAGCATTGCAGTTCAGCTACAAAGTCTGTTCTGAGGCCCTAATTGATCAGTGGCCTGAATGAAGTAAGATTTTTGTCATCTGCTTACATATTTACTATGAGGAATGTTCAGAAAATCAGTCAGTACCCAAATTTGTGCTTTTGTCCCAGACTGGTCAGTTTTTGATGCATAATTCAAATAAAGATCATGCTTTCCTGGATTTTGTGACTTTTTGGACTGTTTTGGTGCTTCAAAATTCAATACTGGATTTATTTCAAAAATGTAATTGTGGAGTACATGAGTGTGCTATTAGCAGAGCACAGATTGTGAGATTAATGCTTGAGTATCTTAATATTATGAATGGGTGGTATAGGAAATGATCATGTAATATCTTTACTTAATGTAATATCTTTAATTTTTAAAAAAAAAACTTTATAATTATTGGTGAAAAGAGAAGACAACAGATAAGGGAGTCAAGATAGATACAAGGCTATTTTGTTTTTGAATGGCAGACACAAGAGACTGACACCACCAGTTGCCAATCTTGAAATATTTTAAGTGCAGTTTTGTGGAATACAGCTATATTTTAAAATCCCTGTTCAAACTACCTTTAACAACAGCAATCCAAAACAAACAAGCTAGTTTTAGATGAGCTACAATTCTGTTTCAGACTATGGGACTCTACAAAGTCACTGTGGACCATGATGAAATCATGCAGGTTGGGGAAGAAAGAAAAAACCAAACATGTTTTTCACCCACATTGAGGATGCAGCTGCAGAGCCCCAGGGCTATGGGATCCCCAGAACACAGGTATGAGAGGAAAATAGAATAATGAAAAGCCAGGAAATTCAGAGTGACTCTGGTTACAGTTAAAGAAATATCTCAGCACTGTGACCCACATTCTAATGTCTGGACTTTGCTTCAGTTTGTGAGTGGGTTTGTCATGAGAACCATTGGTTGTGCACAGACTAAGAACCTGAAGTAACAGTAGGAAGCAGCTGTAGCATACAAAGACTTCTTGGACAAGGTTGAGGTCTGAGCCTGCTGCATGACCCTGACATGCAAATAATCTCCTTGGATCAACATAGATGCAGTGCATTGTCTCTGTGTTGTGAAGACCCTGACATGTCCTTTCCTTTGCTATGTCTCTTACTACTCCTGCAATCTCCATTTACGTCAATGAAGGGGACTCACCACAGTTGTTTTGATTACTGGCAGCAGCCCAACACATACATGAAGGCAGACATAATCCTAGATGCATTTATCCCAGTTTACACCACAGTAGAAGCACACATCAACTTCATGAATAATTTTGACAGCGAACCAAGTCTGCTATGGAAAGTCTTTCTGTGAGTATTTGTGTGAATGTGCATTGGGTGTTGTGGCCTGAAGACAGTGCCTGCTCTTCTGTGAACATATAATTTCTTTGACAATATTGAACTACTTCCAGAAAAATGTAAAAGAAAGTTTCAAACTGTCCTCCTTCATTACACATCTACAAATATTTATATTTCTCTTCCTTCTATGTCAAGAGAGGAAGAAATCAATGAGAGAATCCACCACCTTTTATGTTTGCTTCATTGTAGAATTCCATGATCAGGCTTATATATTTTTGACGCATTGACTCTAATATGTCAAGGTAATTTTCCACTCTGTGCACCTTTATTTGGGCATTTAAGTATCTTTTGCTTGAATGTTTTTTCCCCAGATTTGGAGATTTCAGCTAAAATGAAGTTGAGTATCTCCACCTCCTTAATACAAATCTCAGCATCTACTGTTTCACATTTTCTGGCATTAGTTTCTTTAAAGTGTCTCAGAGTTTGGACACTGCAGTCATAGTTATGGCTTATTTATTTCTCACTGATACTTTAATGAAATGCTCTGAAAGTCATGTCCTTCATGCATGATATTCTGTTGTCTACTTAGTTCTGCTAGAAACGGTGCCTTGTGGTGTGATTGGGGGCTTACTAGTTTTCATTTCAATATTAACATTTGTCCTTCTCCTGCTCTAGAAATTGAATTTTGTCTTAGGATTTCTCTTTTTTTGGTACTGAATGTTTTATTTGTATTATTCTTTTTGATCCCTCATCCAAATTCTCCTGTGCACTGTTGATTCTTGTCTCAATGCCCAGTCAAATTCACTGTTTGATTTCATCTTCCTTTGGGTTATTCACCTCTTTACTTTCTGAAGTATTCATTGGCCACTTTATCTCTCTGAGTACATTTGTGTTCATTTGTTGGTTATGTATGATATTATGGAGGAGTCATTTGGGTTTTCCATATTTCCTGTTTTTCCATTCATGGTATACTTGGCATATTTGTTCACTTGAGTAATGATTCTGGCTTAGGATGATACTTTACCGAGAAGTATCTTCTGGAAGGCTCATTCTATGCAACTCTCTGTGAGGAGGAAACAAACCTATAAGCCTGTTGATCTTGTAGTTGTATTGTTATGGAGTATGTGAAAAGAAAAATCCTAGGTTGCCTGATTTATTTTGCAAGTTAAGTACTCTTACGAATGCTTTCAAAAGAGGGAGAAACTATAGTTCATTAGCCCCCTACAGCAGGAGGTAGAAATAGTCCCAAGACCAGAGAAAGAAAAGAATCCCTCCTCAGAGATAGGAAAGAGACAGAAAGAATGAATTATTAATTGTCAGAAGTCTTAATCTAGAATCTGTTTGACCTGTGTTAGGGGGATTAAGTCTCAATTCCCTTGAAGTTTAAAATATGTTTTAAAACTTTACTTAAGGAAATGAACATTTCAAATATATTAATATGAACACCATCCAGAACACACACTGTAATCCTCACTGTAGGAAAAGCAAGTGTCTGTAAACAGCTGGGATAGATTCATGATTTACAGATATACCTAAAGCTTGGAGATCAAAAAAGGATGGTTCTGGATTAAAGTCATGAAAAATGAACAGACTTACCTCTGTCTATATATATGTAATGACAGATAAGATTTCTGCATAATGGGAAGTACTGTGTCTTTAAAACAATGATAGGACATTAAAATGAGATTCTGTAACTATGAAAACAGGAACCACATCTTTCATCAGGTGGTTTCCATAGGATATCAGAACTCCACTGATTAATATTTTAAAACTTTGACATTTTGAAATCATAAAGTCTCATTTTCTCATACCTTAAACCACTGTCTCAGATATTTACAACTTGCATTTAGGTACCACCATTCACTGTCTTAGACAGTAAAAATTTGTATCAAGTTTTTGATTATTATATTTATTTATTTTTTATTATTAGTTTAATTTTATTAACTTTGTGTCCCAGCTGTACCCCGCTCTCTCTTTCCCTTCCAATTCCACTCTCCCTCCCTTATCTCCTCTCTGTCCCTTTCCAAGTCCACTGATAAGGAAGGACCTCCTCTTTCATCTGACCCTTTTTTATCAGGTATCTTCAGGACTGGCTCCAAAGTCCTCCTCTGTGGCCTAGCAGGGCTGCTCCTCCCTTTGGAGATGGGGAGGTCAAAGAGCCCACCATTAATTTCATGTCAGGTTTAAAGACTTTGTTCCCCCCCAAACCTTTACCAGGAGACTCTGTTAATTAAGCAGTGCTTGAAAAGCACGTTGTTTTAAATAAAATTCTAACAATTAAATTGATGGATATTAATTACATAATAGCTTTAGTTTGACTTTCATATGTATCTATTTTTGTGTGATTATGTTGTTCACTGTGATGCCTGTCAGTAAGGCAAACCTTTCTGGCATAATGCTTCCTTCATCAGGTGACCTACTAGCTGTAGAAAGAACAAGGATTGATTGTCACATATAGTATGGACTGACCATGCATTTGCAGCCTCATTTTGAAGATCTGCCTAGGGTTTCCTGGTTGCTGTTCAACTTCTATAGTGACAACTTGCTGTCAACACCACCAGAGATCTGAGAGGGTTAAATTGAGTAAGTAGTATAAAACCAAATGGCCTCTGTATCAGTCAAAAAGAACCCAGTCTAGGTTCCTCCATGGTGTTCAAATACTTTGTGGTGAGCAGAGGTTCTTTGGATGTCACCCAAACAACATTAAGACTTCAGCTGCAACATAGGGAATCAACAGCTTTCAAGCACCAGACTCGTAAAGTCTGAGAGATGTCTTATGGAAGAGGAACTTGAGAAAACTAACCTGTCTTGGCCAGGGAGATTAGGGTATTCATCTCAACAGTGTTCAGAGGTTGGTCAGAGATATAATGAAGCATATGTCAATTCTTGGTTCAATTGTCAGCATTACTACAGTTCAAATATGATCAAGACAAAGGCCATTTCTGTCCATAGTATTTGTGAATTGCCTTAGCTTATGACTGGAAGTGTATATTTTTGTCTACTAGAGGGAGACTTTTTCTTTAGGTTTCTTAAATCCGTATTTAGAAGAACTCTCTGAAGGGTTTGGGGAACAACATCTAATTTATTAACCATATTTTATATTAAATAAACTTCATGGATATTTAGTTACTCGTGTAAGGTTTGTCCTTGATTGGACACACAGACACTTTTATCTCTGTGTAGGCATTATGTTTATACTGTGCATGATGACAGGCCTACCTTTGAACATATTAAAGTATTTGGTCATCTGTAAGGTGTCTGACCATTATCCCTAATATTAATTATCTTTTACAGTTTTCAACAAGCTCACAGCTTTTAAGATTAGACTTTTGCACTTTTGCCCATGGTAAGTTTGAGCCTTAACATTTTGATATGAAGATTTAGGTAAAGATTTTTTACAACAAAAAAGAACCTTAAAACATAGAGTTCACAGAAAGACTAGGAATGTCACTTTCCAGATCCATTTGTAGTGTATCGTACAGAATATTAGTTTCTTATATGACTCAGTTTGTCCAGATAGTTAAACGCTAACATACTAAGAAAAGACAGAGAGGTTATATTTACATCTTCATGTAAAATTCTGGTATCCTAGATAGAACTTAGGAATTTATAGACCTTTGTTGCAGAAAATTAAAAAAATGATTGTTGGGCTCTATACTATTTATTATTATTTGCATTAACACTATCACTGTGGTATTATTTAACCCAGTATCACAAATAAGACTCAGATACTGGTTAGATTTTATATTTGCCTTATTTCTTTTGGGCCAGACAGATATTTCACATATGCTGCCTCAATAACCTCACCATTCATCTCCCAGCCCTCATCCAATGCCTTCCACCTTAATCCTCCTCATCTGGTCCACCTTCAATCTATAATTCCATGGTACATAGTAGCATTCTACATATGAGCCTTTTCGTGCCATTATTAGAGTCCTTCCTCAGCCCACATGTTCTTTTCTTCACAACAACCCATCATGGCATCCTTCTTCCTCCTCACTTCCCGACCATCTGTCTTATGATTCTCCTTTCCCAAAAGCCCCAGAATCTTTGCCATGCCTAACCCATTCTGCCCTGCCCAGATATAGGACATTTAATCAAACAATCAGGTATGTCTTAGGCAGGTTATCAAAACTAAGATAATTGTAACAGACCTTGAGTGCCAGTAACACACATCAGAACAACCTCCAATAGACCTTATTTATAAAACATAACTTAGTTATTTAACATCTGTTTTTCCTTACCTAGGTTTTTACAAGCCTCATTTTGAACACAGTTAGTAGAGATATATGTGTGTTTTTAGACACTTAAAAACTTAGACATACATCTCTAAGTCAGTCTCTGTTAACCTGAATAGATATTTATGACCTTAGAAATTTATAAACCATTGTCAAACATTTGATGTTAGTAAGTTCTATTTTCCAGAAATAGAAATTGTATTCCTGTAACATATACACTATGTTCTCACACGTTTATTTTTATAAATATTAATTGAATGCACATCATACACAAGCATGTTGTATTTTTTAGCTATTAATCTTTTTTCTTACAATTTTTAACCTGACATTTTGTTGATGACTTTACAGAGTTTTAAACCACACCCAAGAATTTACAAATCCTGAGTTATAGAATGTATAAAAAATATTCTTAGAAATCTTAAAATTTATATAAATCTTATATATAGCTTATATATAAGCTACAAGTTTTTCTCCATTAATTTATATATTTATTAATTTTACATTCTGATAGAAGCCCTCCCATTATCCTCCAGTCCCTCCTCTCACACACACTTTCCCCCATTTTCCCTTCTCCTCTACACAGCAGCAGAAGGTTCCACATAGGCATCAGCCAGCCCTGGGACATTAAGTCTCTACAAGACCAGGATCATCCTCTCCCACTGAGGCCAGACAATGCAGCCTGGCTAAAGGACTAGGATCCAAAGTCAGACCTCAGGTAGCCAAAGGTTAAAATCATCAATGAAGTTTTTATAGCCAGTCTTTGCAGACATAGCTCTTTCCAGGAGTTATCATTCATACATGTACACATTCACACAGTTGAATATTTGGTTTTGAGTAATTCCTGGGGAAGAGTAGTCCTCCCTCTGTCAATGGTTGCTAATTTCATGGTTTAGAACAATAGATTCTCTTTACAGCATCTAGCCATAGACCTCAATTTAATATATTGCAACCACATGGAATTTCTACTTGGTGATGGCTGGAATGAAGGCAGAATCTTTCCTTCAGTAGAAACCAGTGGACTTCATGCTAATGATTTCTGTTACTCTGCCTCTATTAGTGCCAGGCAGCCTCTCACCTACCTGGAGTTTGGAAAGAAGGATCTGAAGACCCTTTCCCAAATATGGAAGTCTATGAGTGAGACAGTTCAGCCCAACTACCTGCACCAAAATTACATTTCCTCCTATAATGAGTAATTTTTTACTGCCTGATAGGACTTGTGTTTTCCTCCTTTTTTTAGGCTAGTTTAACTTCTTTTCCTTCACTGCCTTACCTTACCCAGGAAACTCAAATTAACTATTTAGTCTGAAAACTTATAGAAGCACTTTTCTATAAGTTATTACTTTTTACATTTTTATAAAAAATTTTTGTATTTTTATTTTGTGTTTATGAGTGTTTTGCCTACTTGTTTTTTGTGTACCACAGGTATGCTTGGTGTGTGCAGAGGGGAGAGGAGGACCCCTAGAATTGGTGTTAAATGGTATGGTAATCCAAAAAGTGGCTACTATGACTGAATCAGAGTCCTCCATAAGTGTATCAAGTACTCATAACATCTCAGTCATTTCTGAAGTCATTCCCCAAACACTATTTTACACAGGTGTATTTATTTTTATTTCATGTACTTGAGTGTTTGCCTTCTTGTGTGAATACAACATGTGTGCCTGGTGGTCTTAAATTCCAAAAGGGATCTCAAGTCCTAGAGCTACAGATGGTTCCAGGACATCCTGTGGGCACTGAGACTGATGCTCTTCTTTGTACAAAAGGGGTCAGTGTGCCTAGATGCCTGGACGTCTATCCATCCTTCAGTGCAACACTTTAACACTAAGAGTGCATACAAAGTTGTTACAATTTTTGTAAGTGAGTACAAAAATGAATAATTGCAAAACAAAAGAATATGAAGCTCTTATTCACATTCCTAGTGAACACCTTAGTGACTCTTCCGTATCCCAATGCTTCCATAAAGGAAAACATCATAAGCACCTATATAGTCAGCAGTCACAGGACATAAAAATTGACACTTTATCCACAAAATCTACAGCAAGGAAACCATTATTAGTTATAGTTCAATTTCTGAGAGTTTAGGAGCCATTCCATGGTGTTCCTGATTCATCAGGGGCTTATTCACAAAAGCTGTACATGTCACAGTAAAAGTCAAGGTTTAACACTTCTAGGTTCCTGAATTTGATAAAGAGTTTCTGAAAAAAAATGGACTGACTACACTCATCATTCTGTTCTTCTGTTTAGACCAAAATGGAGAAACTATCTATATTTGCTGACCTTATACTTTGCCATTGGTCAGATCAATAAGGACACACAACTGCTTCCCAATGTGACCTTGGGTTTTCATGTCTACAATGCCTTTAATTCTAACAAAAGAACCTTAGAGGGCCTTTTGATGTTGATGTCTGGAATAAGAGAGTATGTTCCTAACTACAAATGCAAAACACAACACAAAGCTCTAGAAATCATTTCAGGAACCAAGTCAGAATTTTCTGCTGCAATTGGAACACTTTCAGAGCTCTACAAAGTCCCACAAGTAAGTTAGGGAAGTATTTTTTTGTGCACAATCACAGGTCAAACCTGACAAAACAACACAAACAAAAGAAAACAGAGAAGTGTTTTATGTTTAGGATAGGCAGATTTAAAAGAGAAGTGAATATATTACTTTCATATGGCAATGGTTAACAGTAGAAAGAGTGTGGTAAAAATCATGCTCAGTACATTCTGAAAATTTCTAAGCAGATCACTTAGTGGAAACCATGACTCTATTGTCAAACACTGGAAGATATACTGTGGATACTCAGGCTGCATTTTGTCATAAGTCAAATTGTACAACAAAGATACCTAAGTACCAAAGAAAGCATATAACCATCTCAGAATTCCTGCAGTTGTCAATACTGATGTATGAAAAAAAGAAAGTCTGGGACATGTAACTAAATTTAGAACAATCTTCAAGGTCATCACTGATGAAAATCTGATGTTAAATCAAGGAATTAACGATCTCATGCAGGAAAGTAGATCTCAGAATAGCACCCACAGAGACCAAACACTTAAATAGATTGCCACAATTGACTCTTTCCAGGATACACTGAATAAAGGCATCCATCAGCAGGCATTACTACATGCAAAGAAAATACTCTGTGAGCACAAGGGTCAGGAATAATCAAGATTATAAAACCCATAGTGTAACTCTGATTGTTATCACTCAGTTAAATAATTTGTAAATGTATTTTATCCTAATGTTAAAAAAAAATGAAACACACAATAGTTTACATCTGTTTCAGAGTTTTGTCTCAGTCAAATCTATCATTAGACAGGGATGATGCAATAACCCCTGGCAATGTGATTTCAGATCTTCACAACCTGCACCATTTTAACTTAGGTAAATGAATCTCTAAAAACTTTGTTAGTCTCTTTCTGTATTTGCTTTCCTAAAGCTGATGGTTCTGAGAAATATGGTGTTATGTGACCAGAAAGTACATGGTAATGTTTTCTGCAGTCTTTCACTACATCAGATACTCTGTTTCATTGTATTGCAACAAGGGAGATCTATCATGTCTTTCAAAGACAGTGAACAGAATATTGTTTACTTCAGATATCTGAGTAATGTTGGAGATCATAGTATTAGGAAAAAAAAGACATATTCCATCATGTGATCAGATAGACAAGCTAATCTCAGAGAAGACATCCTCTTCACCAATAAGCAGTTCTTTGATTCTCATATGCAAAGTACGAACTCACTTCCTCCCTCCAGGTGATGATGATTCCAAATACATAAAACTTATAATCACCTTTTTTTTCCCTTTGCTTCTTCAGGTCACATATGGTCCCTTTGATTCCATGCTAAGTGACAAAGATACATTCCCAACCCTTTATCAGATGTCTCCTAAAGACAGAGCTCTAACCCAAGGGTTGATCTCTTTATTGCTCCACTTTGGCTGGAAGTGGCTGGGGGTCATTGTGTCTGATGATGGGAGAGGAAGGGAGTTTCTCTCAGACCTGACAGTAAAGATTGAATCAGAAGATATCTGTATGGCTTTTACAGAAAAACTGTCTGATAACTCAAAATATAGAATAATATATGATTATGGATTGCTGAACTTGTACCAACATATACAAGTAAATGTGATTTTATTCTATGGTAATATGGATGACTTGGTGATTTCTCTCCCATACATTAAAAAATTTTTAAGAAGAAAGGTGTGGATCATGGCAAAGCAACACCTGACATATTTAGAATCTACATTCAATGACAGGAATTTTTGGATATATGCTTTCAGAGGAAGCTTCTCGTTTTCAAAGAGGAGAAGTATCCCTGGCTTCAAGCACTTTCTTGAGGCACTTACACCCTCCCAGTACCCAAGAGATTCTTACTTCTCTAAATTCTGGGTTGACAATTTTGATTGTTCACCTCTTGGTTTTCTATGTGAAAAATTTAAACCCTGTCCAGCAAATATTTCCCTAAAGACTGGGGATGAAATAAATGATGTGATGACTACTTCTGAGCCCAGCTATTCTATATGGAATGTAGTATATGCAGTGGCCCATGCCCTCCATAAAATGCTGTTGACCAAAACTGAAATGGGACCTATGGATGACAGAAACAAGGGTGAGATTCTACCATGGCAGGTAAGCCTCATTCATAAGCAAGGGAATCACCAGGATCACATATTATTGGTAAGCAATTTATTGTGGTTAACCAAGAAAGCATTTTCTTCTTATAATTAAAAGAATATTTTAAAATGCAAAAGGGTTTGTCATAGTATATCTATATATGTCTACAATTATCTGACATGATTTTGGAACTGAAAGCACAGATTTGAAGACATTAAATTAGAATGTGTTTAAACAAATGTTTCCTAACCTAACATGAAATTCTGAATATAAATATGTGATTAATGTCAAAATATAGCAAGTTCAATAATCAAAATTTATATTTTCTTGGAATATACCCGTTGAAATAAGCTTTAGATATAATGACCATATCCAAGGCTGCTATTTCACGTAAAATTCAATCTATATTTAATGACAGAAGACCATAAAATTAATAGCCTGTGCAAGTGACATAAGTAACTGAAAAGTAATGGCTTTTATAATTTCTTCATTCTTAATTACTTAAAATGAAGGAAAAACCAAGACTGTGTTTCTATTATTAAATGTTAGAACACAGTGCTCATAAGCTTAGGCACTATCTCTGTGTATTAGTGGTAGATGGATGTGTTTGGGTTTTAAACCGACAAGATATAAACATGGGATTCATTTATATATATGAGCCTTAATGGTCACATTCAAATAGGGTGCCATGAAGAAATTTGTTGAACAAGTCAATTGGACTTTAAATCCATTCAAAAATAAATAAAAATGAATTCTGAACATAGAGTGCACTGTGTAATTTAGAGTATCATGTAAAACAATAATATTTGGTATAAACACTGACACAGTTTGTGAACACAGTTTTCTAGAGATGTGATATTATCTAAGTTAGTATGTCCTGTGTACAAATAACTTAGCACCTAAGCAACCTTTATAACACACATTGTTAATTAGGTAACACAATATCATGTCTCAGTAGCTGAACTGTTTACCCATTGTATTAAGTTAGATATGTAATTGAATCATACTGGAGGATGACTCAGTGTTACATGTACTTGCTGCACATGCAGAGGACCCAAGTGTCGTTGTTAGCACATACATGGCTAATCACAACTTACTAAGGTACAACTGCTCAACTTACTAAGGGACCCACATGAAGATCCAACATCCCATCATTTACATATATGTATTGCACCTAGTTCCATTCCAAGTATAAAGCCCCGGTGGATGTAGGTCACTTTACTCTGTATTCTTGCAGCATTCTAGTCCACTTGGGTTCCTTCTATCCTTCCCAACCACTCTTACATGAGACTCTTCAAGCTCTGTGAGATGCTGGACTGTGAGTCTCAGCATGTGATTCGATTAACTGCTAAGGGTGAAGAGGCTCTTAGAGAAATGTTAAGTTAGGCTCCTGTCCCTAAACATAGCACATATCATTAATGTTGTCAAGGATTGGCTATCTCCCATGGGGTGGGTGTCACATTGGGGCAGGTATTAATTTTTCATTCCATCAGACCTACTGTATCTTTGTCTTTGTCCATCGTGTAGTTAGGATAAATTTTGTTTGGAAGGTTTTTAGGTAGATTGGTGTTTCCCTCCCACCACTATAGGTCCTTCCTGGCTAGAAGGGGGCTTTCTACACTCTCAACTCCCACACTGATGGCAGGCTCAGCTAGAGACATCCCCATATCCTCCCTGTAGCCTGTAGCCTGACCCATCTCAACAGTTTGTCTCAATGATTTCCCCAACCTTCTTTCACCCTTTGTCTCCAGGCCCTTAAACCTTGCCTCCCAATTCTCCTCATATCTGCTTTCCCTCATCTCACTCCACACAACCTCTCCTGTCCAATTCCCTCTATATTTCCTCTTTCACTGTCCATTTAATTTCCCCATCTGAGTGAGATTTAAGAAGGTCCTACCTTGAGCCCTTCTTGTTACTTAGTTTCTTTAGGTCCATGATTAGTAGTGTGGTTATTATACGGCTAATATCCACTTATAAGGGAATACATAGCATATGTGTCTTTCTGGCCATGGGTTACCTCACTCAGGATGATCATTCCTATTTCCACCCAATTGCCTACAAATTTCATGATTTGTTTGATTTTAATAGCTGAGTAGTGTAAATGTACCATATTTTCTTTACCCATTCTTTGGTAGAGGAACACCTATTTTTTCCCAGATTCTTTCTATTACAAATAAAGCTTAATGTATACAGTTGAGCAAATGTCCATTTATGGAGAAGTATCTTTGTTATATGTCCAGGAAGATTATAGATGGTTCTTGAGGTAGAACTGTTCCCAATTTTCTGAGAAAGCACCAGATTGATTTGCAAAATAGTGGTCCAAATTTGTACTCCCATGAAAAATAGAGGAGGGTTATTTTTCTCCACGTCCTTGTCAGCATGTGTTGTCACAGCACCACACTCCCTCCCTCATCTCCTCTTATGTCCCTCCTCAAGCCCACTGATGGGGGGTCATTTTTCCCTTCCCTTTGTCCCTAGCATATCAGGTCTCATCGAGACTGACTGCATTGTCTTCCTCTGTGGCCTGAAGTTCTTTTATTGCACAGAAATGCTGGGTTATTATTATTATTTTTTATTTTCAATATAATATTGTGAATTGTTCTTTCAAGGTCTGTGATGAATTGTGTTGTTTTTTGGATAGGAATTATATTAAATATATAGACTGCTTTTGCTAATATGGTCATTTTTGCTATGTTAATTTTACCGAGCCATGAGCATGGGAGCTCTTTCCATCTTTTGATATCTTTTCAGTTTCTTTTTTCAGAGACTTGAAGTTCCTGTAACAGAAGTCTTTCTCTTGCTTGGGGAGAGTTCCACCAAGATATTATTTCTGGCTGTTCTGAAGGATGCTATTTCCCCAATTTTCTTATCAGCCAATTTCTCATTTGTATTCAGGCCACTACTGATCTTTTGGTTAATTTTAAAGCAACCACTTTTCTGAAGTGGTTTATCAGCTGTATAAGTTTTCTGGTAGAACTTTTGTGGTCACTTATATATAATAGTACATCATCTGTAAATAGGGATGTTTTTACTTCTTCCTTTCCAATTTGGACCCCCTGATCTCTTTTAGTTATATTACTGTTCTAGCTATAACTTCAAGTACTACATTGAAGATACATAGAGAGAGTGGGCAGCCTTGTCTTGTCCCTGATTTTAGTATAATTGCTTTGAATTTTTCCCCATTTAATTTGATTTTGGCTATCTGCTTGCTGTATATTACCTTTATTATGTCTATGTATGGGCCTTGTAACCCTGATCTTTACAGAACTGTTTTCATGAAGTGGTGCTTGATTTTATCAAAGGCATTTTTTTGCATCTAATGAGATAAACATGTTTATTTTTTTCTTCCATTGAATTACAGAGATGGATTTAAATATGTTCAATCATCCCCACATTCCTGCGATGATGTTTACTTGATCATGGTGGATGATGTATTTGATGTGATCCTGGTTTGGTTTTCTAGTATTTTATTGAGTACTTTTCCATATAAGTCTGTAAGGGAAATGGCTCTGAAATTTTCTTTTTTGTTGGGTCTTTGTGTGGTTTAAGGTATTAGAGTGACTGTAGCCTCATAGAATGAATTTGGCAATATTCCTTCTGTTATATTTTGTGGAATAGTTTCAGGAGTGTTGGAATGAGGTCCTCTTTGGAAGTCTGGTAGAATTCCATGCTACAACCATCTGGCTCTGGGATTTTTTGGTTGGGAGACCTCTGATGACAGCTTCTATTTTCTTAGAGGTTATAGGACTGTTTAAACTGCTTACCTTATCTTAATTTAATGTTGGCAAGTGACATATATCAGGAAAATCTTCCATTTCCTTTTGATTTTCCAAACTTGTAGAATACAGTCTTTTGAAATAAGACCTAATGATTCTTTGGAGTTACACTCCCTTTTCATAACTGATTTTGTTTATTGGGATACTATCTCTCTCCCTTTTTGTTAGCTTCTCTAGAGCTTTGTCTATCTTGTTGATGTTCAAAAAAACAGCTCTTGGTTTCACTGATTCTTTGTATTGTTCCCATTTTTTTTCTTTGACACTAACTTCAGCTATGAGTTTGATTATTTCCTCCTGTCTACTCCTCTTAGATGTTTACTTCATTCTGTTCGAGAGCTTTTACATGTACTTTTAAATTGCTGCTATGAGAATTCCGTAATTCTTTTTAGAAAGGCACTTAATGCTATGAACCTTCCTTCTTAGCACTGCTTTCATTGTGTCCCAGAAGTTTAGGTATGTTGTCTCTTCATTTTCACTGAATTCTAGAAGATCTATATTTTCTTTCTTTATTTCTTCCCTGACCCAATGATTACTGAGTCATTCAGTTTCCATTAGTTTTATAGGTTTTCTATTGTTTCCATTGTTATTGAACTCTAGCTTTAATCCATGGTGGTCTGATAAAATACAAGGTGTTATTACAAATTTCTTATACTTGTTGAGGCTTGCTTTCTGACCAAGTTAATGGGCAATCTTGAAGAAGTTTCTGTGATGTGCTGAGAAGATGGTATATCCTTTTTTGTCTGGGTGAAAATTCTGTAGATATTTGTTGAATCCATTTGATTTGATCATTAGTTAGTTTGATTGTTTCTCTATCTAGTTTCTGTTTTCATGATTTGTCCTTTGGTTAGTGTGGTGTTTTGGAGTCTCCCACTATTACTGTGGACATATAAGTGTATTATTTAAGCTTTAGTAATGCTTCTTCTACAAATGTAGGTGCCCTTGTGTTTGAAGCAAAATATTCAGAATTGAAACATCATCTTGGTGGATTTTTGATATGATATGTATCCTTTTACTATGATATGCATCCTTTCCCATATCTTTTGAGTAAATTCAGTTAAAAGTTTATTTTTATTAGATATCAGGATGGCTTCTTTCAATTTGCTTCTTGGGTCCATTTCCTTGAAAAAGCTATTTCCAGCCCTTCACTCTGAGGTAATGTCCTCTTTTTTGTTAAGATGTGTTTCTTGTTTGCAGCAGTCCTACTTATGCATCTATTCTGTTAGTCTGTGTTTTTTTTTTTTTTTTGAGGAATTGAATCCATTAATGTTGAGTGATATTAATAACTAATGTTTGCTAGTGCTGGTAATTTTGATTTTTATGGTTGTAGTGAGTTTCTGTGTTTCTCTCCTTTTGGTTTTGCAAAAATGGTGTTTTTTTATATCTTATTTGTTTTCTTGGGTGTGGTTAACTTTATTTGCTTGGAGTTTTCCTTCTAGTGTACGTTAAAGCTGAGAAGCATAGACATTGGTGTTTTGGGGTCCACAGCACAGCCTCTTACTTGCTGTGGAGTCACTAGAGTCCTAGCACTCAGAAACCATGTGGACTAGGCACCACCATTTTGAATCCTCTTCAAATATCCATCTTTTAAATGGAAATATTTTTTTTCTGGTGCTGGAAAAAGACACAGGACCTTTTTCCAAATAAGGACACGTTACACACTATACTATCTTCTCTCTCATAAATGATATTTCTACTTGTGTTTAGTAACTCTAGCATTACTTCAAAGGGGAATAATTTTAATCTTGCTATATAACTGGGGAGACTCCTAAACATACTAAGCACCTTTAAAAAGAAACCCATATCAGAGAGAGGGAAAATGAATTTCTCTTAAAGGTCAACCAGTAATCTGTGTGGGCCACTTGTATAAAATTTTGTCTCTCTTCAGCTGCATCCATTTTTGAGGAAAATTAAAGTGACAAATGCTGCTGGAGATGAAATAAGCTTTGATGAGAACAAGAATGTCATGGAAACATATGATATACAAAACTTTATTGCATATAGTAAGCAAAATTCATTAATACTTAAAGTGGGAGAATTTGTCTTCAAGAGTCCACAAGACCAAGGCTTTTTCATCAATGAAGTTCTGATTCAATGGCCAAGCAATTTTAATCAGGTTGGAAAAATTTTCAGCATTTAATATAAAGGGAATTATTTGTAAAGAATTATAAACTTGACTGTGTAATATATATTGTGAAATTTCTTTTTTTATTATTATTATTTTTTATCAGTTACATTTTATTAACTCTGTATCCCAGCCGTGTCCCAATCCCTCATTCCCTCCCAGTCCCTCCCTCCCTCTCTCATCTCCACCGTGCCCCTTTCCAAGTCCACTGATAGGGGGGACCTCCTCCCCATTCATCTGATCCTGTTTTATCAGGTATCTTCAGGACTGGCTGCAAAGCCCTCCTCTGTGGCCTAACAGGACTGCTCCTCCCTTCGGGGGTGGGGAGACCAAAGAGCCAGTCATTGAGTTCCTGTTGTGAAATTTCAAGCTCTTAGCTCTGTTGTGACTGTGAGTTTGTTTGTGGGTATTCATGCATATGAACACATGTGCTGGTTAAGGCCACAGTTAACTGTGATTATCTTCCTCAGTTGCTGTCCACTTTCTTTTTAAATAGGATATCTTTCTGAAACCCTTACTTTCTGATTTTGCTCTGCTCAGTGGACAGTATTACCTATGTACTCTCTCTGTCTTCATGATCATAAAGCTTGGATTACAGGCATATTTTCTGCACCCAAACTTTCTTTTCCTCCCTTCATCATGATTAAATTCAGACTTTCATGCTTATGTGGCAAGAGCATTATATACTTAGTAATCCCTTTATTTCTGTATGATGACTTTAAATCTGAAATAAACCAGTATTTCAAATATATATAATGTCTACATACACAAATAAGTACACCTACAGACGCACACATAATGTCAGCTAATTCCTTAGCTAGAATTAGATGAATTGAACCTGAATGCTTGTGTTCATTGATGATGCAATGAATGAATGAATGAGTGTTCATGGTTATATATAGGCATGTTTGTGGGTGTTACCACATGTAAACACACACACATGATAACACACACATGGATACAAACTTATCTATACAGTCACATATGTTAATTATACAGGCAAGCTGAAGCTCAATGCATCCTTCCATTCACACAACTCCAACACAAGCATATCAATAGTTTTACAAGATTTTGAGGTAGCATAAACAAGAAATAATTATGGATTTTGATAAAAGACATTTCTGGAACCAATGTATATGAGCTGCCCAATACGTATGTTTGGAACTGAACTCATATTTCTATGCAAGAGCGATGTGCACTCTTAACTGCTGAGCCAGTTATCTACAAGCATAATACTGTTAATATAGACATATTTATGAGACAGAAACTGAATCCAAATTAAGGCAGATGAGATGTCTAAGGAAAGATAGAAATATTTCCTGTCCTACACAATTTCTAAAATATAATGAACTAAAACTGTATTAGTTTAGTAGTTATTGTGATTAACTAAGAATGCAATTGGTAAAAATCCTATGTGATGATGTCTCTAACGTTTGAAAGGAAAGGTACAGTATAATTCCTACCACTGGGAGTCATGGGTAAACATCACAGAAATATATTATAATTCACCAATGGCCAAACAATCTTTCATGAGAAAATTGAGCTTCCTTTTTCAGCTGAATCAGAGTGTGTGGGTTTTAATACATGACTGGAAATGTAAAGGTAGAAACAGATGAGGCGAGAGTGTTGGGTTTTCTGTCTGACAATCCAACCCTTCCATAATTCATACAATAAATGAGTTCTGAGTTGCTGCCTCAGAGGCGAGAATATGTGGATGCCTTATACATTTCACATAGGTAAGGCAGAAGTGAGTCACAGTTTGATCACTATAAATGGTTGTTGAACACTTAATAATAGGAAGTGAGCTAACTTCAAATCTCCATTCTACACTCACATATGATAACCTCGGAGTTCCCCTTAAATACATATAATTTACTTTGTATCACAGTCATAAACCCTCCCTCATTCCCTCTCAATCCCACTGTCCCTCCCTCATCTCCTCTTTGCCCCTTTCCAAGTCCACTGATAGGAGAAGTCCTCTTCCACTTCCATCTGACCTTAGCTTTTCAGGTATCTTCAGGACTGGCTGCAATGTCCTCGTCTGTCACCTACCAAGGCTGCTCCTTCCTCAGAGGGAAGGGGGAGGTCAAAAAGCCAGTCATTGAGTTCATGTCAGAGATAGTCACTGTTCCCTTTGCTAGGGTAACCCACTTGAATACTGAGCTTGTGATTAATATAAAAAAATAAAAAAATTATAAAAAACTTAAACATCCACAAAAAATACATACACTTTACATAGAGTATGTACATTTAAGTTGTTTAGCCTAAAGTATTTTAAATTAATGTTCAATATTATGACCAGTTTTTCTGTGTTGCCTTCTGACTCCTCAATCTGTATGTACACAGAGCTGTGGTCCAGGATTCTGGAAAGTTCTACAAGAAGAAAGACCCATTTGCTGTTTTTCTTGTGTATTTTGTCCGGAGTGGCACATTTCCAACCAGACAGGTAGAAAAATAACACCTATCCTCAACTGCTTGGGAATATAGAAGGGGAAAGTTACAAACTGACTATGGTGTCATAATGCAATGCTGTTCTCCATGTCTCTTTCCCTCATCCCTGAATCCATTAGTAATCACTGCTGATGCCACAAAATGTGTGAAGATTTGAGTGGCAATTCTCTTGCTATTGTGTCATATGAAAACTACTAAAAAAAAAAACCTGCCCTTTGGTGCATGACATGGCTATCTCCATGGTATAGGTTCCCCATTAATTGTGAGATCTCCACTGGTCCAGAATTGATTTTTATTTCTGTAATAAACAAACCTAATGATTTTTGCCTGAAGATAACTCCAGGAAAAGTACATGTGTGATTGTTTCTTGAATGCATGAGAAATTGAACTGCATTTACAACACTTACATTTGTCATCTTCAGTATCAACAATAGTAGAAAAAGAAAGTTGATGTAAATAAAAATATGGTTGCCTGTTTAGGGTTATGGTCAAATGTGTGTTAACATAGACAAGTAACTTCATATGGCATGTGCATGTTTTATTTTTAATACAAACAAACACACACACAACTAAACATATAATAAACAAGAGGCCATGAATTTGAGAGAGAATAGATATAAAGTGGCTCAAGAAGATGTTCTTGGCAAAGAACAAGAAGAGGTATAGTGAGATAATTATGTTCTTTTTAAAATGAAAATTTTCATAAGAAAGTAAAAAGTCAAAATGAAAATACATTAATATAACGATGAGAATCTACTATTTTTTTTATCATATTCAAAAACGCAAACCGTTAGACAACTGGATAACAAACAAAACATTTTATGATTTATTGAAAACACTAAAATGTTGAAAGATTAAATATTCGTTATATTCTGAGATCTAGTGCTACCATAGGTTAAATTCCTTGCAGTGTGATATATGACTTCACATACTATGTTGAAGAGATATCAAGAGAGCAGGCAGTCATGCCTCGTGCCTGATTTCAGTGGGATAGATTTAAGTTCCTCTCTGTTTAGTTTGATGTTGGCTATAGGCTTGCTGCATATTGTTTTTACTATGTTTAGGTATGTGCCTTCTATTCTTGATCTCTCCTAAATTTTTAACATTAATGGGTGTTGGATTTTGTTAGATGTTTTTTGGCATGTAGGGAAATGATCATGTCTTTTTTTTTCTCTTCAGTTTGTTTATGTGGTGGATTACATTGATAGATTTCTGTAGACTGAACCACCCCAGCATGTCTGGGATGAAGCCTATTTGGTTATGGTGGATAATATTTTTGTTGTATTCTTGGATTCAGTTTTCAAGAATTTTACTGAGTAGTTTTGCACCAATGATCATAAGCAATATTGGTCTGAAGTTCATTTCTTTGTAGGATCTTTGTGTGGTTTAGGTATCAATGTGACTGTGGCCTCATACAATGAGGTTGGTGATGTTCCTTCTGTTTTTATTTTGTGGAATAGTTTGAAGAATATTGGTATTTCCTCTTCTTTGAATGTCTGGTAGAATTCTTTGCCGAAACCATCTGGACCTGGGCTTTTTTGATGGGGATTTTTTTATTACAGCGTCTATTATCTTAGGAGAGATAGGACTATTTAATTTATTTACCTGATCTTGATTTAACTTTGGCAAGTGGACTCTATTAAGAAAATTGTGTATTCCATATAGATTTGAAATTTTTGTGACATATAGACTTTTGAGGTAAGACTTTTCTTTTAATTTTCTTGGTGTGTGTCCTTACATACATGTTTCATTTTTTATGTTGTTCATTTCGATAGTGTCTTTCTACCTTTTAGTTACTTTAGCTAAGAGATTGTCTATTTTGTTGATTTTCTCTAAGAACCAGCTCATGGTTTTGTTGATTCTTTGAATCATTTTGTTTTTAGTATATTGATTTCAGCACTGAGGTTGATTATTTAAAGCCATCTACTCCTCTTGGGTGTGTCTGTATCTTTTGTATTTTTTCTGGATCTTTCAGGTGTGTCATTAAATTGCATGAATGAGATGTCTCAAGTTCCTTTATGAAGAACTATGAACTTTCCTCTTAGCACAGCATTCATTTTGTCATAGGAGTTTCGGTATGTTGCACCTTCATTTTCAATTAATTCTTGAACATCTTTAATTTCTTTCTTTATTTCTTCCACGACACACCTGTCATTGAGTAGAGAGTTGTTCAGGTTTGATATATGTGCAGGTGTTTTGCTCTTTTGTCATAGCTGAGGTCCAGCTCTAGAACATGGTAGTGTGATTGGATTCAAGGGTTATGTCAGTCTTCTTGTATCTTTTGAGATTTGCTTTGTTCCTGACTTTGTGGTCAGTTTTGGAGAAGGATCCGTGATGTGCAGAGAAGAAAGCATATTTGTTTGTGTCTAGGTGAAAATTTCTGTAGAAATCCCTTAGATCCATTTGATTCATGACCTCTGTAATCTTCACTATCACTATTTAGCTTCTGTTTCAATGATATGTCAATTGGTGAGAGTGTGGTGGTGAAGTCTCCCACTATTACTAAGTTGGGACTGATGTGTGATTTCAGCTTGAATGTTTCTTTTACAGTGCAGGTGCCCTTGTATATGGTGCATAGTTTTTCAAGATATTGATGTCCTAATGGTGGATTTTTCTTCGATGAATTTGAAGTATCCTTCCCAATCTTTTTTAATTAATATCTTTTAAAAATCTATTTGATTAGATATTAGGATGCTACTGCCACTTGCTCCTTCAGCCTATTTGATTGAAAAATCTTTTTCTAGCACTTTACTTCAAGTTAGTGTCTATCTTTATGGCTGAAGTGTTTCATGTTTGCAGCAGAATGTTGAATCCTGTTTCTGTAACCATTCTGTTAGAATATGTCTTTTTCTTGTAGTGTTTAGTCTATTGATGTTGGTAGATATTAAAATCCAATGAATGTTAGTTCTTGTTATTGTGGAATTGGTGCTGATGGTATGTTTGTGTACTTGTGTTTTCTTGATTTTTTTGTTGTGATGTCATCTATATCCTGTGCTTCTTGGGTTTAGATTATCTCATTGGTTGGTGTTTTCTTTCTAGTAGCTTCTCTAGGTCTGGATGCTGCAAAGATATTGTTTAAATTTAGTTTTGTCATGGAACATCTTGTTTACTCCATTTGTGTTGACTGTAACTTTTGCTGGGTCACTTTTGCTGGCATCTGTGGTCTCCTAGTGTCTGCATGACATCCACTGAGGCCCTTCTGGCTTTCATAGTCTCTTTTGGGAAGTCTGGTGTGATTCTGATCGGTCTGCCTTTATATTTTATTTGGCCTTTTTCCTTGCTGCTTTTATTTTTTTTTCATTGGGTAGATTTAGTGTTTTGCTTATTATGTTGCACAAGTATTTTCTTGTCTGGTCTAGAATATGTGGTGTTCTGTAAGCTGCTCTTATGTTTAAAGCTATCTCTTTCTTAAGGTTGGTGAAACTTCTATGATTTCATTGAAAATAGCTTCTGGACCTTGGAGCCTGGAATCATCTGTTTATTTTATTGCTATTATTCTTAGGTTTCATCTTTTCACGGTGTCCTGGATGTCTTGAATGTTTTGCATCAGAAACTATACTTTTTCTTTCCTTTGAGAGATTTACCAGTTACTTCAACTACATCTTCAATGCCTGAGATTCTTTCCCCAATTACTTGTATTCTGTTGGTGATGCTTATCTCTATGGTACTCGATCACTTTTCTAAGTGTTCCATCCCCAGTTTTCTTTGTTTGTGGTTTCTTAATTAATTCTAATTTTCTAAGGTCATGGATAATTGTATTTCCTTCACCTGTTTGATTGTGGTTTCCTGTCTATGATGGCCTCTCTTTTGTTGTATTTGCCTGTATTTCTTTGAGAGATCAGTTGTTTTCCTCTTCATATGCCACAAATATTTGAATAAGCATAGATTTAAGGTCATTTTCTTGTGTTACAGCTACATTAGTATATACATTGTTTTTTTTTGGGGGGGGGTTGGTGGAGCCATGGTGTCCTGATTTTTGTTGACTGTTATTTTATGCTAGACTTTTGCCATGTGGTTTTCTGTAGCCTTAGCTGTTTGTTCCTGGAACCTGCACCAAAGACTGGACCAGCCTGTCTTTGGAGTCTAGTGTAGTGTTCAGGAAGATGAGGAATGTGCAGTGGCTCAAGAATGGGTGCTGGCAATTCAGATGACAGTGTCTTGAAGGGCAGTGAACAGGCCATGTAGTGAGCAAAAAAAAAAAAAAAAAAAAACAGATGGGGCATGTGAATTGAAGGTCAGGGACTGTGCATGCATGGGAGCCCCGATGTTTGGGGTGCAGGTACTGCTACTGGTCATGAACACTGAGCATATGCAGATGCCCCAAAGGGCTCCAGGCCAAGGTGACAACAGTGGGGGCTAATCAGAAGAAAGCTGGGCTGCAGCTTATAGGCCTGCCTAAAACTGTGTTCCTTGTATGCAGATTCCTCTCTGCTCTGCCATATTGGATCTGGGATCCCTGTGTTTCTCTTGTTTCCCTGAGGTCCACAGGTTGACCAAAGGAACTGTGGCTTGGTGGATGGGATGCTGTTCCAGTAATCCTGATGTTGACCTCAGGGGAGCAGGAGGAATCTGAGGTCTGGTTGCTACAGCTGAGAGACCCTGGGGGTCCAAACTCACTGGAGTATGTAGAAGGGCCGACTGCACCATAGTTTGCTACCCCTGGACCTGCTCAATGGTCTTTGGGACTCCGATCCTCTACCCTTCAGTTATGGTGCATTCTGGTCTCCAACATATTGGAGTCTCCTTTTGTAATCTTTCAGCCTTCCTTAATTTCTTTTTTGGTAAGATGCTTTTGTGAGCATTGAATTTCCTCATGAGTCTGTTTAGGTCTATTTAGGCTGTTGAATAAAAGTTGAATTCATGTTTGAATCATGGTTGCTTGGGCATAAAACTTACCCATTTTATGTGCATTTTAAGCACTCTGATATATATATATATTTAAATATTCCCGTAGAATATTCTGAATTTCTTTGGATTCTGTAGCAATGTTTTTCCGTCACTTCTGATTCTACTAATTTGAGTCCTCTATTTCTTTCTTTGATTTACTTGAGACAAGAGTCTGTCAATTTTGTTTATCTTCAGAATGAACCAACTCTTCCTTTAGTTAACACTTGCATTTTCTTTGTTTCTGTTTCATTCATTTCTATTACAATCTTACTATTTCTTTTTAATGGATTATTAATTAATTTGTTTATGTACTACTGCAGCATCTAATCACACTTTTCCTCCTAGTCCCTCTCTGTCACCTCACCTGCCAACCCATGTGCCCTTCCTCTCTTTCTTTTCAGGAAAAAAGAAGCCTCCCTTGGATATAAAACCAGCCTTGCCATATAAATTTGCAATAAGACTATGCACAACTTCTGCTATTGAGACTACACAAGGCAGTCTAAGTATCAAAAAGGAATCCAATGGCAGGCAAAAGAGTCAGAGAGAGCTTTGATCTTGCTGATAGGTGCCCCCCCATGAAGACCAATCTGCACAATGGTTACACATGTGCTCTTAGAAGTCCCACATGAGGACCAAGTTGCACAACTACTACATATGTGCAGAGAGCCCATATCTGTCCCATGAATGCTTTCTTTTTGGCAGTTCATTCTCTGTGAGCCTGTACCAGGAACCTTTCTGTGAGGCCATCCTCAGCATGAAAAAGAGAGTTGGAGTATGTTTGCAAGCAGGGTTCTCCTCAGCATATATACTATATGAGGGGTCAGTAAGGGAAAGGAGTGAGTCAGGTTCAGTGGTCAAGGGAATCTCAATTGACATTTAAAATTCAGACATTTCTGTAGCTCTGATTTACTATCAAAAAGGTCCTTCTGTATTTATACAAGTTTCACAGTTCAAACACAGACTAATGATTATACAAGTGGTACAGAGTAGGTGTTTGATTTTTTTCATTACTTATCCAGGGTTACAAGTTCAGCAACAATTAAAAAATACAAACAGAAAAGATAGTATTATAAGCCCATGACTCTACTTTAAGGAATCAAAAAAAAATGTCTCCTGCAAAGAAAACATATTTAATGTATGACAGTTTGCTTTTAGACTGGCATTGTTTGTAGTATGAGTGCAGTCCAGAAAAACAGAAAATACTTTAACAGGTCTTTGTATGAATAGCAAATACTAATAAATAACTCCTTTTACTATATGCATCATCATCATGCTATTAAGTAGAAAAAGTTTATTTTAGTCAATCTGTCCTATTTACTGAGTTTTATTCCATCAGGGGTGTATCCTCTATGACCTCCTATTTTTAAACTATATTTTCAGGGAGCTCTAAACCTAAAATGAAAGGAAGTCTTAAATCTATAACTGAATCTCCTGGCCTCTCAGGGTTTGCATAATGCCTTGTTTACTCTGCACCAAAATACTGTTTAGGGGAAGATACCCCAAGAAAACTTCTGAAATAATGGCCTCATATCTAATATGCTTATCTGTGCTTAATGATGTCCCAGGCAGAAAGAAAATTTACAAACAGTGTACACATAAAGTTAAGTTTTGGATTTTCATAAAAAGACTCAGACATAAATTTTTGTAGAAAGAAACAAATGGAATCATAGCGCAGAAAACCACTAGTAAGGAAACACACAGAAAAAAATATCTAAAAAGTTGGAATAACAGTGATTTTAACAATCTGCTCAGCTTTGCTGGAATTACATCAAGCAAAGTAAATTACTTTCACCAACTCCAGTGAATCTTACTGTGCCATTTTCCCCTTTATGATGTAATGATTTAAAGATTTATAGACCTCTGTGACATATAGGGCTTTTTTTAGTCTTTTGGAGATGACCAGAAAAACAAGTGTGGAAATTAGAACAATTCCTAGGATTACTCTGGAATTATAATGAAAAGACAAAGAGTTCTGTACTGAGTCAAAGAATGCCAAAGAATTTAGAAATGTATCTGCAACTTCTACAGCTGAGATAGGTACAGGTTGATCTGAGCTTAGAGCTGCAATTTGTTGATGCAAGTTTTGTATGCTTACCACCAAATCAGAATTGTTTCGTAGGCCATGGATGTGGGATCTAACTTCTTCACATGGTACCTTGGAAAAAATATGTAGAAGCAGGGTAATAAATATCTACTGAAACTGTGAGTAGCAAGAAAAATGAGAAGAACCCATGATGGTGTAATCAGGGAAGTGCATTTGGATACACTGATGTGATCAAAATACTATACTTAGTAATTTAAATCACTTAATTTAAAAAGCGGCTGAAGGATTACTTGACAGTTTTACTTTCTCTGAATATGAGTAATATAGATTTCACTTTAATTGCCTTAGACAAATAGTAATAAATTCTTTAAACAAAACTTATTATTAAGTATCAAGAAAAACAATAGATTGGGATTCATAAAGAGTTCATGATTTTGGCACTATCATGAAGCCGAATATGCCAGGCTATACAAATCATTGAAAAGAACTCTTATGAATTAAATGTGCAATGTGTAAATACATGTATAAACTGAAATGTTGATTCACTTACTCCGCACAGATCAGCAAGAGTGTAGTGCTTGCCTAAGTCAAGACTACCCAAACCCTGAAAGAAACCAGTGTTTACCCAAGGCAGTGACATTCCTATCCTTTGAGGATCCTCTGGGCATGGCTCTGGCCTGCACAGCTCTGTTCTTCTCTGTAAGCACAGTTATAGTTTTGGGGATCTTCCTTAAACACCGAGAATCAGCCATTGTTAAGGCCAATAACAAGACTCTCAGCTATATCCTGCTCATCTCCATCCTCTTCTGCTTCCTCTGCTCCTTTTTCTTCATTGGACGCCCAAACACTGTCTCCTGCATACTGCAACAAATAACATTTGCACTTGTATTCACGTTGGCTATTTCCACTGTTTTGGCAAAAACTATAACTGTAATTCTGGCCTTTAGGATCGTGAAACCTGGGAGAACAATGAGAAGGTTGTTTGTCTCAGGCATCTATAATGCTGTCATCCCCATCTGTGTCCTGATTCAACTTATTCTCTCTGGAGTCTGGCTGGGAACCTCTCCTCCCTATATTGACACAGATATACACTCTGAACATGCTCATGTCATCATTTTATGCAACAAGGGCTCAGCTACTGCTTTCTACTGTGTGCTGGCATACTTAGGAACCCTGGCCCTAGGGAGCTTCACTGTGGCTTTCCTAGTGAGGAACCTGCCTGACACATTCAATGAGGCCAAGTTCCTGACATTCAGCATGCTGGTGTTCCTTAGTGTCTGGGTCACTTTCATCCCTGTCTACCAGAGCACCAAGGGCAAGGCCATGGTGGCTGTGGAGGTCTTCTCCATCCTGGCCTCCAGTGCAGGGCTGTTGGTGTGCATCTTTTTCCCAAAGTGCTACATTATTTTCCTAAGACCTAATAAAAACTCTTTGAGACATTTGAAAAACAAAAACTAGCAAATAAAAATTGATCATTTTGATGTATTAGTTCTCTAATGAAACCCATTAGCATACTAAAATTAAATCATTTACCTACTTTAAAGTAACTTTTTCTGAAATGTGTATTTAAAGAAAAATAAGAGCCCCTCACTTTGACTCTCAATCACAGACATTTATTTCAGAATAGAAACTGCTGTTAAAAACATATTTTAGTAAGTTATGCATGTTACTTATTAATGTGTGGACAGTATACATATTCTAAATGTAATTATATGATAGTAATTGATATAAATAGTACATGAACTAAATACTTGTTCTCTTTGTTATTTTTGGGAGTTTAAGAAGATTTGGGTGGTATATGAGATTCTTCTACAGAACAGGCATGAAAATCAATCTCTGTAAAGGGGTGGGATGTCTATTAAACAGCTTGAACCATCCCAGAAATCAGAGTAGAGAATTTTCTAAACAGAAATATGAATCTGATGCCTGACCCTGCTCTCTTTTCCTTGACATACATAAAAATGACTCGACATCCCACTCTACAAATACTTGCTCAGTCGCCTTCATTGTGGAAGACCTCCACAGCCACCATGGCCTTGCCCTTGGTGCTCTGCTATTCTGTTCACAATAGGTAGGATATGGAAACTCATAAGTATGTTTAACATGATAAATATCATACATATAAATAGATGTAAGTAAGAAAAATATAATTTAGGTAACTCATATCCAGAAGACAAATATCTTTCATTCTCTACTCTTGGGCATCTAGCTCCAAATGTTGGTTTGTGAGTATTCATCATGGAATGACTGTAGAAACAAGAAAGCATGGTAGGGACACAATACAATGGCAGGTACAATTGATCTGATTGGGATAAACCAGGGAGGTACTCTAATTATGAAGGAGGATAAATATAAAAGAAGTAAGTTGATGAAATAACAGTAAATTTTTGAGAGAGTTTTCAGCAATCATATTGTGAATTATCTACATAAAATCCCTATAATACATGTAAGTCTATTCATGAATATAAACATGTTGCAATCTAAATGTTTTTAATAATGCATACAGATAAGTATAGTTCACCACTGACCTAATTTTATGCTACTGCTATATCTAACCTGGAAACTACAGTCCATTTCCAGCCTGAACAGATGTTTTTTGTTTGGTCTGAAATACCTGAAAATAACAGGATACAATGGAACTAGGAAAATGAAGAGGTGCCATGCTAATTCCTGAAAGTTTAATTTCCACCAAATGTCAGATTCTTGGAGCATAACTTTATAGTTATTCTCAACTGCCTGCTTTTTCAACAATATATAAGATATTGAAGACATGGCATGCATGCTTGTGGGTGCTCACATTCCCCTTAACATTCACCACAGTCCACCTAAAGAGGAAAGTACACACCAACTCACCCATACACCCTTCACTCTCCAATGGTAACCTGGGTACAAGTTTTGGTGGTGTGCTTGTGGCACAAATTTCATGCAAGTGACCAATTAATATCTGGTTGAGTT